>NC_091289.1:111485791-111789385 GCF_032444005.1 Ranitomeya imitator | reverse complement strand
TGCCATATAGTGCTCTGCACCATTCATTATTGCCCCATAGCTCTGCCATATAGTGCTCTGCACCGTTCATTCTTGCCCCATAGCTCTGCCATATAGTGCTCTGCACCATTCATTCTTGCCCCATAGCTCTGCCATATAGTGCTCTGCACCGATCATTATTGTCCCATAGCTGTGCCATATACTGCTCTGCACTGTTCATTCTTGCCCCATAGCTCTGCCATATTGTGCTCTTCACCATTCTTTCTTGCCCCATAGCTGTGCCATATACTGCTCTGCACCGTTCATTCTTGCCCCATAGCTCTGCCATATTGTGCTCTTCACCATTCTTTCTTGCCCCATAGCTGTGCCATATAGTGCTCTGCACCATTCATTCTTGCCCCATAGCTCTGTCATATAGTTCTCTGCACCGTTCATTCTTACCCCATAGCTCTGCCATATAGTGCTCTGCAATGTTCATTATTGCCCCATAGCTGTGCCATATAGTGCTCTGCACTGTTCATTTTTTGTCCCATAGCTCTGCCATGTAGTGCCCTGCACCGTTCATTCTTGCCCCACAGCTGTGCCATATTTTGCTCTGCACCGTTCATTCTTGCCCCATAGCTCTGCCATATAGTGCTCTGCACCATTCATTCTTGCCCTATAGCTGTGCCATATTGTGCTCTGCACCGTTCATTCTTGCCCCATAGCTCTGCAATATAGTTCTCTGCACCGTTCATTCTTGCCCCTTAGCTCTGCCATATAGTGCTCTGCACCGTTCATTCTTGCCCCATAGCTGTGCCATATAGTGCTCTGCACCATTCATTATTGCCCCATGGCTCTGCCATATAGTGCTCTGCACCGTTCATTCTTGCCCCAGAGTTCTGCCATATAGTGCTCTGCACCATTCATTTTTGCCCCATAGCTCTGCCATATAGTGCTCTGCACCGTTCATTATTGCCCCATAGCTGTGCCATATAGTGCTCTGCACCGTTCATTCTTGCCCCTTAGCTCTGCCATATAGTGCTCTGCACCATTCATTATTGCCCTATAGCTGTGCCATATAGTGCTCTGCACCATTCATTATTGCCCCATGGCTCTGCCATATAGTGCTCTGCACCGTTCATTCTTGCCCCAGAGTTCTGCCATATAGTGCTCTGCACCATTCATTTTTGCCCCATAGCTCTGCCATATAGTGCTCTGCACCGTTCATTATTGCCCAATAGCTGTGCCATATAGTGCTCTGCACCGTTCATTCTTGCCCCATAGCTCTGCCATATAGTGCTCTGCACCATTCATTCTTGCCCCATAGCTCTGCCATATAGTGCTCTGCACCGTTCATTATTGTCCCATAGCTGTGCCATATTGTGCTCTTCACCATTCTTTCTTGCCCCATAGCTGTGCCATATAGTGCTCTGCACCATTCATTCTTGCCCCATAGCTCTGTCATATAGTTCTCTGCACCTTTCATTCTTACCCCATAGCTCTGCCATATAGTGCTCTGCAATGTTCATTATTGCCCCATAGCTGTGCCATATAGTGCTCTGCACTGTTCATTTTTTGTCCCATAGCTCTGCCATGTTGTGCCCTGCACCGTTCATTCTTGCCCCACAGCTGTGCCATATTTTGCTCTGCACCGTTCATTCTTGCCCCATAGCTCTGCCATATAGTGCTCTGCACCATTCATTCTTGCCCCATAGCTGTGCCATATAGTGCTCTGCACCATTCATTATTGCCCCATAGCTCTGCCATATAGTGCTCTGCACCGTTCATTCTTGCCCCATAGCTCTGCCATATAGTGCTCTGCACCATTCATTCTTGCCCCATAGCTCTGCCATATAGTGCTCTGCACCGATCATTATTGTCCCATAGCTGTGCCATATACTGCTCTGCACTGTTCATTCTTGCCCCATAGCTCTGCCATATTGTGCTCTTCACCATTCTTTCTTGCCCCATAGCTGTGCCATATACTGCTCTGCACCGTTCATTCTTGCCCCATAGCTCTGCCATATTGTGCTCTTCACCATTCTTTCTTGCCCCATAGCTGTGCCATATAGTGCTCTGCACCATTCATTCTTGCCCCATAGCTCTGTCATATAGTTCTCTGCACCGTTCATTCTTACCCCATAGCTCTGCCATATAGTGCTCTGCAATGTTCATTATTGCCCCATAGCTGTGCCATATAGTGCTCTGCACTGTTCATTTTTTGTCCCATAGCTCTGCCATGTAGTGCCCTGCACCGTTCATTCTTGCCCCACAGCTGTGCCATATTTTGCTCTGCACCGTTCATTCTTGCCCCATAGCTCTGCCATATAGTGCTCTGCACCATTCATTCTTGCCCTATAGCTGTGCCATATTGTGCTCTGCACCGTTCATTCTTGCCCCATAGCTCTGCAATATAGTTCTCTGCACCGTTCATTCTTGCCCCTTAGCTCTGCCATATAGTGCTCTGCACCGTTCATTCTTGCCCCATAGCTGTGCCATATAGTGCTCTGCACCATTCATTATTGCCCCATGGCTCTGCCATATAGTGCTCTGCACCGTTCATTCTTGCCCCAGAGTTCTGCCATATAGTGCTCTGCACCATTCATTTTTGCCCCATAGCTCTGCCATATAGTGCTCTGCACCGTTCATTATTGCCCCATAGCTGTGCCATATAGTGCTCTGCACCGTTCATTCTTGCCCTATAGCTGTGCCATATTGTGCTCTGCACCGTTCATTCTTGCCCCATAGCTCTGCAATATAGTTCTCTGCACCGTTCATTCTTGCCCCTTAGCTCTGCCATATAGTGCTCTGCACCGTTCATTCTTGCCCCATAGCTGTGCCATATAGTGCTCTGCACCATTCATTATTGCCCCATGGCTCTGCCATATAGTGCTCTGCACCGTTCATTCTTGCCCCAGAGTTCTGCCATATAGTGCTCTGCACCATTCATTTTTGCCCCATAGCTCTGCCATATAGTGCTCTGCACCGTTCATTATTGCCCCATAGCTGTGCCATATAGTGCTCTGCACCGTTCATTCTTGCCCTATAGCTGTGCCATATTGTGCTCTGCACCGTTCATTCTTGCCCCATAGCTCTGCAATATAGTTCTCTGCACCGTTCATTCTTGCCCCTTAGCTCTGCCATATAGTGCTCTGCACCGTTCATTCTTGCCCCATAGCTGTGCCATATAGTGCTCTGCACCATTCATTATTGCCCCATGGCTCTGCCATATAGTGCTCTGCACCGTTCATTCTTGCCCCAGAGTTCTGCCATATAGTGCTCTGCACCATTCATTTTTGCCCCATAGCTCTGCCATATAGTGCTCTGCACCGTTCATTATTGCCCCATAGCTGTGCCATATAGTGCTCTGCACCGTTCATTCTTGCCCCTTAGCTCTGCCATATAGTGCTCTGCACCATTCATTATTGCCCCATAGCTGTGCCATATAGTGCTCTGCACCGTTCATTCTTGCCCCTTAGCTCTGCCATATAGTGCTCTGCACCATTCATTATTGCCCTATAGCTGTGCCATATAGTGCTCTGCACCATTCATTATTGCCCCATGGCTCTGCCATATAGTGCTCTGCACCGTTCATTCTTGCCCCAGAGTTCTGCCATATAGTGCTCTGCACCATTCATTTTTGCCCCATAGCTCTGCCATATAGTGCTCTGCACCGTTCATTATTGCCCAATAGCTGTGCCATATAGTGCTCTGCACCGTTCATTCTTGCCCCATAGCTCTGCCATATAGTGCTCTGCACCATTCATTCTTGCCCCATAGCTCTGCCATATAGTGCTCTGCACCGTTCATTATTGTCCCATAGCTGTGCCATATTGTGCTCTTCACCATTCTTTCTTGCCCCATAGCTGTGCCATATAGTGCTCTGCACCATTCATTCTTGCCCCATAGCTCTGTCATATAGTTCTCTGCACCTTTCATTCTTACCCCATAGCTCTGCCATATAGTGCTCTGCAATGTTCATTATTGCCCCATAGCTGTGCCATATAGTGCTCTGCACTGTTCATTTTTTGTCCCATAGCTCTGCCATGTTGTGCCCTGCACCGTTCATTCTTGCCCCACAGCTGTGCCATATTTTGCTCTGCACCGTTCATTCTTGCCCCATAGCTCTGCCATATAGTGCTCTGCACCATTCATTCTTGCCCTATAGCTGTGCCATATTGTGCTCTGCACCGTTCATTCTTGCCCCATAGCTCTGCAATATAGTTCTCTGCACCGTTCATTCTTGCCCCTTAGCTCTGCCATATAGTGCTCTGCACCGTTCATTCTTGCCCCATAGCTGTGCCATATAGTGCTCTGCACCATTCATTATTGCCCTATAGCTGTGCCATATAGTGCTCTGCACCATTCATTATTGCCCCATGGCTCTGCCATATAGTGCTCTGCACCGTTCATTCTTGCCCCAGAGTTCTGCCATATAGTGCTCTGCACCATTCATTCTTGCCCCATAGCTCTGCCATATAGTGCTCTGCACCGTTCATTATTGCCCCATAGCTGTGCCATATAGTGCTCTGCACCGTTCATTATTGCCCCATAGCTGTGCCATATAGTGCTCTGCACCGTTCATTATTGCCCCATAACTGTGCCATATAGTGCTCTGCACCAATCATTCTTGCCCCAAAGCTGAGCCATATAGTGCCCTGCACCGTTCATTCTTGCCCCAGAGTTCTGCCATATAGTGCTCTGCACCATTCATTTTTGCCCCATAGCTCTGCCATATAGTGCTCTGCACCGTTCATTATTGCCCAATAGCTGTGCCATATAGTGCTCTGCACCGTTCATTCTTGCCCCATAGCTCTGCCATATAGTGCTCTGCACCATTCATTCTTGCCCCATAGCTCTGCCATATAGTGCTCTGCACCGTTCATTATTGTCCCATAGCTGTGCCATATTGTGCTCTTCACCATTCTTTCTTGCCCCATAGCTGTGCCATATAGTGCTCTGCACCATTCATTCTTGCCCCATAGCTCTGTCATATAGTTCTCTGCACCTTTCATTCTTACCCCATAGCTCTGCCATATAGTGCTCTGCAATGTTCATTATTGCCCCATAGCTGTGCCATATAGTGCTCTGCACTGTTCATTTTTTGTCCCATAGCTCTGCCATGTTGTGCCCTGCACCGTTCATTCTTGCCCCACAGCTGTGCCATATTTTGCTCTGCACCGTTCATTCTTGCCCCATAGCTCTGCCATATAGTGCTCTGCACCATTCATTCTTGCCCCATAGCTGTGCCATATAGTGCTCTGCACCATTCATTATTGCCCCATAGCTCTGCCATATAGTGCTCTGCACCGTTCATTCTTGCCCCATAGCTCTGCCATATAGTGCTCTGCACCATTCATTCTTGCCCCATAGCTCTGCCATATAGTGCTCTGCACCGATCATTATTGTCCCATAGCTGTGCCATATACTGCTCTGCACTGTTCATTCTTGCCCCATAGCTCTGCCATATTGTGCTCTTCACCATTCTTTCTTGCCCCATAGCTGTGCCATATACTGCTCTGCACCGTTCATTCTTGCCCCATAGCTCTGCCATATTGTGCTCTTCACCATTCTTTCTTGCCCCATAGCTGTGCCATATAGTGCTCTGCACCATTCATTCTTGCCCCATAGCTCTGTCATATAGTTCTCTGCACCGTTCATTCTTACCCCATAGCTCTGCCATATAGTGCTCTGCAATGTTCATTATTGCCCCATAGCTGTGCCATATAGTGCTCTGCACTGTTCATTTTTTGTCCCATAGCTCTGCCATGTAGTGCCCTGCACCGTTCATTCTTGCCCCACAGCTGTGCCATATTTTGCTCTGCACCGTTCATTCTTGCCCCATAGCTCTGCCATATAGTGCTCTGCACCATTCATTCTTGCCCTATAGCTGTGCCATATTGTGCTCTGCACCGTTCATTCTTGCCCCATAGCTCTGCAATATAGTTCTCTGCACCGTTCATTCTTGCCCCTTAGCTCTGCCATATAGTGCTCTGCACCGTTCATTCTTGCCCCATAGCTGTGCCATATAGTGCTCTGCACCATTCATTATTGCCCCATGGCTCTGCCATATAGTGCTCTGCACCGTTCATTCTTGCCCCAGAGTTCTGCCATATAGTGCTCTGCACCATTCATTTTTGCCCCATAGCTCTGCCATATAGTGCTCTGCACCGTTCATTATTGCCCCATAGCTGTGCCATATAGTGCTCTGCACCGTTCATTCTTGCCCCTTAGCTCTGCCATATAGTGCTCTGCACCATTCATTATTGCCCTATAGCTGTGCCATATAGTGCTCTGCACCATTCATTATTGCCCCATGGCTCTGCCATATAGTGCTCTGCACCGTTCATTCTTGCCCCAGAGTTCTGCCATATAGTGCTCTGCACCATTCATTTTTGCCCCATAGCTCTGCCATATAGTGCTCTGCACCGTTCATTATTGCCCAATAGCTGTGCCATATAGTGCTCTGCACCGTTCATTCTTGCCCCATAGCTCTGCCATATAGTGCTCTGCACCATTCATTCTTGCCCCATAGCTCTGCCATATAGTGCTCTGCACCGTTCATTATTGTCCCATAGCTGTGCCATATTGTGCTCTTCACCATTCTTTCTTGCCCCATAGCTGTGCCATATAGTGCTCTGCACCATTCATTCTTGCCCCATAGCTCTGTCATATAGTTCTCTGCACCTTTCATTCTTACCCCATAGCTCTGCCATATAGTGCTCAGCAATGTTCATTATTGCCCCATAGCTGTGCCATATAGTGCTCTGCACTGTTCATTTTTTGTCCCATAGCTCTGCCATGTTGTGCCCTGCACCGTTCATTCTTGCCCCACAGCTGTGCCATATTTTGCTCTGCACCGTTCATTCTTGCCCCATAGCTCTGCCATATAGTGCTCTGCACCATTCATTCTTGCCCTATAGCTGTGCCATATTGTGCTCTGCACCGTTCATTCTTGCCCCATAGCTCTGCAATATAGTTCTCTGCACCGTTCATTCTTGCCCCTTAGCTCTGCCATATAGTGCTCTGCACCGTTCATTCTTGCCCCATAGCTGTGCCATATAGTGCTCTGCACCATTCATTATTGCCCTATAGCTGTGCCATATAGTGCTCTGCACCATTCATTATTGCCCCATGGCTCTGCCATATAGTGCTCTGCACCGTTCATTCTTGCCCCAGAGTTCTGCCATATAGTGCTCTGCACCATTCATTCTTGCCCCATAGCTCTGCCATATAGTGCTCTGCACCGTTCATTATTGCCCCATAGCTGTGCCATATAGTGCTCTGCACCGTTCATTATTGCCCCATAGCTGTGCCATATAGTGCTCTGCACCGTTCATTATTGCCCCATAACTGTGCCATATAGTGCTCTGCACCAATCATTCTTGCCCCAAAGCTGAGCCATATAGTGCCCTGCACCGTTCATTATTGCCCCATAGCTGTGCCATATAGTGCTCTGCACCGTTCATTCTTGCCCCATAGCTCTGCCATATAGTGCTCTGCACCATTCATTTTTGTCCCATAGCTCTGCCATATAGTGCTCTGCACCGTTCATTTTTGTTCCATAGCTCTGCCATATAGTGCTCTGCACCGTTCAATTTTGTCCCATAGCTGTGCCATATAGTGCTCTGCACCATTCATTATTGCCCCATAGCTGTGCCATACAGTGCTCTGCACCGTTCATTCTTGCCCCATAGCTCTGCGATATAGTGCTCTGCACTGTTCAATTTTGTCCCATAGCTGTGCCATATAGTGCTCTGCACCGTTCATATTTCCCCATAGCTGTGCCATATAGTGCTCTGCACCGTTCATTTTTGTCCCATAGCTGTGAGATATAGTGCTCTGCACCGTTCATTATTGCCCCATAGCTGTGCCATATAGTGCTCTGCACCGTTCATTATTGCACCAAAGCTGTGCCATATAGTGCCCTGCACCGTTCATTCTTGCCCCATAGCTCTGCCATATAGTGCTCTGCACCATTCATTTTTGTCCCATAGCTCTGCCATATAGTGCTCTGCACCATTCATTTTTGTTCCATAGCTCTGCCATATAGTGCTCTGCACCGTTCAATTTTGTCCCATAGCTCTGCCATATAGTGCTCTGCACCGTTCATTCTTGCCCCAGAGCTGTGCCATATAGTGCTCTGCATCGTTCTTTATTGCCCCATAGCTGTGCCATATAGTGCTCTGCACCGTTCATTATTGCTCCATAGCTGTGCCATATAGTGCTCTGCACCGTTCATTATTGCCCCATAGCTGTGCCATATAGTGCTCTGCACCGTTCATTATTGCCCCATAGCTGTGCCATATAGTGTTCTGCACCATTCATTATTGCCCCATAGCTCTGCCATATAGTGCTCTGCACCGTTCATTATTGCCCCATAGCTGTGCCATATAGTGCTCTGCACCGTTCATTTTTGTCCCATAGCTCTGCCATATAGTGCTCTGCACCATTCATTCTTGCCCCATAGCTCTGCCATATAGTGCTCTGCACCGTTCATTATTGCCCCATAGCTGTGCCATATAGTGCTCTGCACCGTTCATTATTGCCCCATAGCTGTGCCATATAGTGCTCTGCACCATTCATTCCTGCCCCATAGCTGTGCCATATAGTGCTCTGCACGGTTCATTTTTGTCCCATAGCTCTGCCATATAGTGCCCTGCACCATTCATTCTTACCCCAAAGCTGTGCCATATAGTGCCATGCACCATTCATTATTGCCCCATAGCTGTGCCATATCGTGCTCTGCACCGTTCATTATTGCCCCATAGCTGTGCCATATAGTGCTCTGCACCATTCATTATTGCCCCATAGCTGTGCCATATAGTGCTCTGCAACGTTCATATTTGTCCCATAGCTCTGCCATATAGTGCTCTGCACCGTTCATTTTTGTCCCATAGCTCTGCCATATAGTGCTCTGCACCGTTCATTTTTGTCCCATAGCTCTGCCATATAGTGCTCTGCACCGTTCATTTTTGTCCCATAGCTCTGCCATATAGTGCTCTGCATCGTTCATTTTTGTCCCATAGCTCTGCCATATAGTGCTCTGCACCGTTCATTCTTGTCCCATAGCTCTGCCATATAGTGCTCTGCACCGTTCATTCATCGCCCATAGCTCTGCCATATAGTGCTCTGCACCGTTCATTCTTGCCCCATAGCTCTGCCATATAGTGCTCTGCACCGTTGTTCATTCTTGCCCCATAGCTGTGCCATATAGTGCTCTGCACCATTCATTATTGCCTCATAGCTCTGCCATATAGTGCTCTGCACCGTTCATTCTTGCCCCATAGCTCTGCCATATAGTGCTCTGCACCGTTCATTCTTGCCCCATAGCTGTGCCATATAGTGCTCTGCACCATTCATTCTTGCCCCATAGCTCTGCCATATAGTGCTCTGCGCCGTTCATTATTGTACCATAGCTGTGCCATATTGTGCTCTGCACCATTCATTCTTGCCCCATAGCTGTGCCATATATTGCTCTGCACCATTCATTCTTGCCCCATAGCTGTGCCATATAGTGCCCTGCACCGTTCATTATTGCCCCATAGCTCTGCCATATAGTGCTCTGCACCGTTCATTTTTGTCCCATAGCTGTGCCATATAGTGCTCTGCACCGTTCATTTTTGTCCCTTAGCTCTGCCATATAGTGCTCTGCACCATCCATTCTTGCCCCATAGCTCTGCCATATAGTGCTCTGCACCGTTCATTCTTGCCCCATAGCTCTGCCATATAGTGCTCTGCACCGTTCATTCTTGCCCCATAGCTCTGCCATATAGTGCTCTGCACCGTTCATTCTTGCCCCATAGCTCTGCCATATAGTGCTCTGCACCGTTCATTCTTGCCCCATAGCTTTGCCATATAGTGCTCTGCACCATTAATTATTGCCCCACAGCTGTGCCATATAGTGCTCTGCACCATTCATTATTGCCCCATTGCTCTGCCATATAGTGCTCTGCACCGTTCATTCTTGCCCCATAGCTCTGCCATATAGTGCTCTGCACCGTTCATTATTGCCCCATAGCTCTGCCATATAGTGCTCTGCACCGTTCATTATTGCCCCATAGCTGTGCCATATAGTGCTCTGCACCGTTCATTATTGCCCCATAGCTGTGCTATATAGTGCTCTGCACCATTCATTCCTGCCCCATAGCTGTGCCATATAGTGCTCTGCACGGTTCATTTTTGTCCCATAGCTCTGCCATATAGTGCCCTGCACCATTCATTCTTACCCCAAAGCTGTGCCATATAGTGCCATGCACCATTCATTATTGCCCCATAGCTGTGCCATATAGTGCTCTGCACCGTTCATTTTTGTCCCATAGCTCTGCCATATAGTGCTCTGCACCGTTCATTTTTGTCCCATAGCTCTGCCATATAGTGCTCTGCACCATTCATATTTGTCCCAAAGCTCTGACATATAGTGCTCTGCACCGTTCATTTTTGTCCCTTAGCTCTGCCATATAGTGCCCTGCACCGTTCATTCTTGCCCCATAGCTCTGCCATATAGTGCTCTGCACCGTTCATTCTTGCTCCATAGCTCTGCCATATAGTGCTCTGCACCGTTCATTCTTGCCCCATAGCTCTGCCATATAGTGCTCTGCACCGTTCATTCTTGCCCCATAGCTCTGCCATATAGTGCTCTGCACCGTTCATTCTTGCCCCATAGCTTTGCCATATAGTGCTCTGCACCATTGATTATTGCCCCATAGCTGTGCCATATAGTGCTCTGCACCATTCATTATTGCCCCATAGCTCTGCCATATAGTGCTCTGCACCGTTCATTCTTGCCCCATAGCTCTGCCATATAGTGCTCTGCACCGTTCATTCTTGCCCCATAGCTCTGCCATATAGTGCTCTGCACCGTTCATTCTTGCCCCATAGCTCTGCCATATAGTGCTCTGCACCGTTCATTATTGCCCCATAGCTGTGCCATATAGTGCTCTGCACCGTTCATTATTGCTCCATAGCTGTGCCATATAGTGCTCTGCACCATTCATTCCTGCCCCATAGCTGTGCCATATAGTGCTCTGCACGGTTCATTTTTGTCCCATAGCTCTGCCATATAGTGCCCTGCACCATTTATTCTTACCCCAAAGCTGTGCCATATAGTGCCATGCACCATTCATTATTGCCCCATAGCTGTGATATATAGTGCTCTGCACCGTTCATTATTGCCCCATAGCTGTGCCATATAGTGCTCTGCACCATTCATTATTGCCCCATAGCTGTGCCATATAGTGCTCTGCACCGTTCATTTTTGTCCCATAGCTGTGCCATATAGTGCTCTGCACCGTTCATTTTTGTCCCATAGCTCTGCCATATAGTGCTCTGCACCGTTCATTTTTGTCCCATAGCTCTGCCATATAGTGCTCTGCACCGTTCATTTTTGTCCCATAGCTCTGCCATATAGTGCTCTGCATCGTTCATTTTTGTCCCATAGCTCTGCCATAAAGTTCTCTGCACCGTTCATTCTTGCCCCATAGCTCTGCCATATAGTGCTCTGCACCGTTCATTCATCGCCCATAGCTCTGCCATATAGTGCTCTGCACCGTTCATTCTTGCCCCATAGCTCTGCCATATAGTGCTCTGCACCGTTGTTCATTCTTGCCCCATAGCTGTGCCATATAGTGCTCTGCACCATTCATTATTGCCTCATAGCTCTGCCATATAGTGCTCTGCACCGTTCATTCTTGCCCCATAGCTCTGCCATATAGTGCTCTGCACCGTTCATTCTTGCCCCATAGCTGTGCCATATAGTGCTCTGCACCATTCATTCTTGCCCCATAGCTCTGCCATATAGTGCTCTGCACCGTTCATTATTGTACCATAGCTGTGCCATATTGTGCTCTGCACCATTCATTCTTGCCCCATAGCTGTGCCATATAGTGCTCTGCACCATTCATTCTTGCCCCATAGCTCTGCCATATAGTGCTCTGCACTGTTAATTCTTGCCCCAAAGCTGTGCCATATAGTGCCCTGCACCGTTCATTATTGCCCCATAGCTCTGCCATATAGTGCTCTGCACCGTTCATTTTTGTCCCATAGCTCTGCCATATAGTGCTCTGCACCGTTCATTTTTGTCCCATAGCTCTGCCATATAGTGCTCTGCACCATTCATATTTGTCCCAAAGCTCTGACATATAGTGCTCTGCACCGTTCATTTTTGTCCCTTAGCTCTGCCATATAGTGCTCTGCACCGTTCATTCTTGCCCCATAGCTCTGCCATATAGTGCTCTGCACCGTTCATTCTTGCCCCATAGCTCTGCCATATAGTGCTCTGCACCGTTCATTCTTGCCCCATAGCTCTGCCATATAGTGCTCTGCACCGTTCATTCTTGCCCCATAGCTCTGCCATATAGTGCTCTGCACCGTTCATTCATCGCCCATAGCTCTGCCATATAGTGCTCTGCACCGTTCATTCTTGCCCCATAGCTCTGCCATATAGTGCTCTGCACCGTTGTTCATTCTTGCCCCATAGCTGTGCCATATAGTGCTCTGCACCATTCATTATTGCCTCATAGCTCTGCCATATAGTGCTCTGCACCGTTCATTCTTGCCCCATAGCTCTGCCATATAGTGCTCTGCACCGTTCATTCTTGCCCCATAGCTGTGCCATATAGTGCTCTGCACCATTCATTCTTGCCCCATAGCTCTGCCATATAGTGCCCTGCACCGTTCATTATTGTACCATAGCTGTGCCATATTGTGCTCTGCACCATTCATTCTTGCCCCATAGCTGTGCCATATAGTGCTCTGCACCATTCATTCTTGCCCCATAGCTCTGCCATATAGTGCTCTGCACTGTTAATTCTTGCCCCCAAAGCTGTGCCATATAGTGCCCTGCACCGTTCATTATTGCCCCATAGCTCTGCCATATAGTGCTCTGCACCGTTCATTTTTGTCCCATAGCTCTGCCATATAGTGCTCTGCACCGTTCATTTTTGTCCCATAGCTCTGCCATATAGTGCTCTGCACCGTTCATTTTTTGTCCCTTAGCTCTGCCATATAGTGCTCTGCACCGTTCATTCTTGCCCCATAGCTCTGCCATATAGTGCTCTGCACCGTTCATTCTTGCCCCATAGCTTTGCCATATAGTGCTCTGCACCACTGATTATTGCCCCATAGCTGTGCCATATAGTGCTCTGCACCATTCATTATTGCCCCATAGCTCTGCCATATAGTGCTCTGCACCGTTCATTCTTGCCCCATAGCTCTGCCATATAGTGCTCTGCACCGTTCATTCTTGCCCCATAGCTCTGCCATATAGTGCTCTGCACCATTCATTCTTGCCCCATAGCTCTGCCATATCGTGCTCTGCACCGTTCATTCTTGCCCCATAGCTCTGCCATATAGTGCTCTGCACCGTTCATTCTTGCCCCATAGCTCTGCCATATAGTGCTCTGCACCGTTCATTCTTGCCCCATAGCTTTGCCATATAGTGCTCTGCACCATTGATTATTGCCCCATAGCTGTGCCATATAGTGCTCTGCACCATTCATTATTGCCCCATAGCTCTGCCATATAGTGCTCTGCACCGTTCATTCTTGCCCCATAGCTCTGCCATATAGTGCTCTGCACCGTTCATTCTTGCCCCATAGCTCTGCCATATAGTGCTCTGCACCGTTCATTCTTGCCCCATAGCTCTGCCATATAGTGCTCTGCACCGTTCATTATTGCCCCATAGCTGTGCCATATAGTGCTCTGCACCGTTCATTATTGCTCCATAGCTGTGCCATATAGTGCTCTGCACCATTCATTCCTGCCCCATAGCTGTGCCATATAGTGCTCTGCACGGTTCATTTTTGTCCCATAGCTCTGCCATATAGTGCCCTGCACCATTCATTCTTACCCCAAAGCTGTGCCATATAGTGCCATGCACCATTCATTATTGCCCCATAGCTGTGCCATATAGTGCTCTGCACCGTTCATTATTGCCCCATAGCTGTGCCATATAGTGCTCTGCACCATTCATTATTGCCCCATAGCTGTGCCATATAGTGCTCTGCACCGTTCATTTTTGTCCCATAGCTCTGCCATATAGTGCTCTGCACCGTTCATTTTTGTCCCATAGCTCTGCCATATAGTGCTCTGCACCGTTCATTTTTGTCCCATAGCTCTGCCATATAGTGCTCTGCACCGTTCATTTTTGTCCCATAGCTCTGCCATATAGTGCTCTGCATCGTTCATTTTTGTCCCATAGCTCTGCCATAAAGTTCTCTGCACCGTTCATTCTTGCCCCATAGCTCTGCCATATAGTGCTCTGCACCGTTCATTCATCGCCCATAGCTCTGCCATATAGTGCTCTGCACCGTTCATTCTTGCCCCATAGCTCTGCCATATAGTGCTCTGCACCGTTCATTCTTGCCCCATAGCTCTGCCATATAGTGCTCTGCACCATTCATTATTGCCTCATAGCTCTGCCATATAGTGCTCTGCACCGTTCATTCTTGCCCCATAGCTCTGCCATATAGTGCTCTGCACCGTTCATTCTTGCCCCATAGCTGTGCCATATAGTGCTCTGCACCATTCATTCTTGCCCCATAGCTCTGCCATATAGTGCTCTGCACCGTTCATTATTGTACCATAGCTGTGCCATATTGTGCTCTGCACCATTCATTCTTGCCCCATAGCTGTGCCATATAGTGCTCTGCACCATTCATTCTTGCCCCATAGCTCTGCCATATAGTGCTCTGCACTGTTAATTCTTGCCCCAAAGCTGTGCCATATAGTGCCCTGCACTGTTCATTATTGCCCCATAGCTCTGCCATATAGTGCTCTGCACCGTTCATTTTTGTCCCATAGCTCTGCCATATAGTGCTCTGCACCGTTCATTTTTGTCCCATAGCTCTGCCATATAGTGCTCTGCACCATTCATATTTGTCCCAAAGCTCTGACATATAGTGCTCTGCACCGTTCATTTTTGTCCCTTAGCTCTGCCATATAGTGCTCTGCACCGTTCATTCTTGCCCCATAGCTCTGCCATATAGTGCTCTGCACCGTTCATTCTTGCCCCATAGCTCTGCCATATAGTGCTCTGCACCGTTCATTCTTGCCCCATAGCTCTGCCATATAGTGCTCTGCACCGTTCATTCTTGCCCCATAGCTCTGCCATATAGTGCTCTGCACCGTTCATTCTTGCCCCATAGCTCTGCCATATAGTGCTCTGCACCGTTCATTCTTGCCCCATAGCTGTGCCATATAGTGCTCTGCACCATTCATTCTTGCCCCATAGCTCTGCCATATAGTGCCCTGCACCGTTCATTATTGTACCATAGCTGTGCCATATTGTGCTCTGCACCATTCATTCTTGCCCCATAGCTGTGCCATATAGTGCTCTGCACCATTCATTCTTGCCCCATAGCTCTGCCATATAGTGCTCTGCACTGTTAATTCTTGCCCCCAAAGCTGTGCCATATAGTGCCCTGCACCGTTCATTATTGCCCCATAGCTCTGCCATATAGTGCTCTGCACCGTTCATTTTTGTCCCATAGCTCTGCCATATAGTGCTCTGCACCGTTCATTTTTGTCCCATAGCTCTGCCATATAGTGCTCTGCACCGTTCATTTTTGTCCCTTAGCTCTGCCATATAGTGCTCTGCACCGTTCATTCTTGCCCCATAGCTCTGCCATATAGTGCTCTGCACCGTTCATTCTTGCCCCATAGCTCTGCCATATAGTGCTCTGCACCGTTCATTCTTGCCCCATAGCTCTGCCATATAGTGCTCTGCACCGTTCATTCTTGCCCCATAGCTTTGCCATATAGTGCTCTGCACCACTGATTATTGCCCCATAGCTGTGCCATATAGTGCTCTGCACCATTCATTATTGCCCCATAGCTCTGCCATATAGTGCTCTGCACCGTTCATTCTTGCCCCATAGCTCTGCCATATAGTGCTCTGCACCGTTCATTCTTGCCCCATAGCTCTGCCATATAGTGCTCTGCACCATTCATTCTTGCCCCATAGCTCTGCCATATCGTGCTCTGCACCGTTCATTCTTGCCCCATAGCTCTGCCATATAGTGCTCTGCACCGTTCATTCTTGCCCCATAGCTCTGCCATATAGTGCTCTGCACCGTTTATTCTTGCCCCATAGCTTTGCCATATAGTGCTCTGCACCATTGATTATTGCCCCATAGCTGTGCCATATAGTGCTCTGCACCATTCATTATTGCCCCATAGCTCTGCCATATAGTGCTCTGCACCGTTCATTCTTGCCCCATAGCTCTGCCATATAGTGCTCTGCACCGTTCATTCTTGCCCCATAGCTCTGCCATATAGTGCTCTGCACCGTTCATTCTTGCCCCATAGCTCTGCCATATAGTGCTCTGCACCGTTCATTATTGCCCCATAGCTGTGCCATATAGTGCTCTGCACCGTTCATTATTGCTCCATAGCTGTGCCATATAGTGCTCTGCACCATTCATTCCTGCCCCATAGCTGTGCCATATAGTGCTCTGCACGGTTCATTTTTGTCCCATAGCTCTGCCATATAGTGCCCTGCACCATTCATTCTTACCCCAAAGCTGTGCCATATAGTGCCATGCACCATTCATTATTGCCCCATAGCTGTGCCATATAGTGCTCTGCACCATTCATTATTGCCCCATAGCTGTGCCATATAGTGCTCTGCACCATTCATTATTGCCCCATAGCTGTGCCATATAGTGCTCTGCACCGTTCATTTTTGTCCCATAGCTCTGCCATATAGTGCTCTGCACCGTTCATTTTTGTCCCATAGCTCTGCCATATAGTGCTCTGCACCGTTCATTTTTGTCCCATAGCTCTGCCATATAGTGCTCTGCACCGTTCATTTTTGTCCCATAGCTCTGCCATATAGTGCTCTGCATCGTTCATTTTTGTCCCATAGCTCTGCCATAAAGTTCTCTGCACCGTTCATTCTTGCCCCATAGCTCTGCCATATAGTGCTCTGCACCGTTCATTCATCGCCCATAGCTCTGCCATATAGTGCTCTGCACCGTTCATTCTTGCCCCATAGCTCTGCCATATAGTGCTCTGCACCATTCATTATTGCCTCATAGCTCTGCCATATAGTGCTCTGCACCGTTCATTCTTGCCCCATAGCTCTGCCATATAGTGCTCTGCACCGTTCATTCTTGCCCCATAGCTGTGCCATATAGTGCTCTGCACCATTCATTCTTGCCCCATAGCTCTGCCATATAGTGCTCTGCACCGTTCATTATTGTACCATAGCTGTGCCATATTGTGCTCTGCACCATTCATTCTTGCCCCATAGCTGTGCCATATAGTGCTCTGCACCATTCATTCTTGCCCCATAGCTCTGCCATATAGTGCTCTGCACTGTTAATTCTTGCCCCAAAGCTGTGCCATATAGTGCCCTGCACCGTTCATTATTGCCCCATAGCTCTGCCATATAGTGCTCTGCACCGTTCATTTTTGTCCCATAGCTCTGCCATATAGTGCTCTGCACCGTTCATTTTTGTCCCATAGCTCTGCCATATAGTGCTCTGCACCATTCATATTTGTCCCAAAGCTCTGACATATAGTGCTCTGCACCGTTCATTTTTGTCCCTTAGCTCTGCCATATAGTGCTCTGCACCGTTCATTCTTGCCCCATAGCTCTGCCATATAGTGCTCTGCACCGTTCATTCTTGCCCCATAGCTCTGCCATATAGTGCTCTGCACCGTTCATTCTTGCCCCATAGCTCTGCCATATAGTGCTCTGCACCGTTCATTCTTGCCCCATAGCTCTGCCATATAGTGCTCTGCACCGTTCATTCATCGCCCATAGCTCTGCCATATAGTGCTCTGCACCGTTCATTCTTGCCCCATAGCTCTGCCATATAGTGCTCTGCACCGTTGTTCATTCTTGCCCCATAGCTGTGCCATATAGTGCTCTGCACCATTCATTATTGCCTCATAGCTCTGCCATATAGTGCTCTGCACCGTTCATTCTTGCCCCATAGCTCTGCCATATAGTGCTCTGCACCGTTCATTCTTGCCCCATAGCTGTGCCATATAGTGCTCTGCACCATTCATTCTTGCCCCATAGCTCTGCCATATAGTGCCCTGCACTGTTCATTATTGTACCATAGCTGTGCCATATTGTGCTCTGCACCATTCATTCTTGCCCCATAGCTGTGCCATATAGTGCTCTGCACCATTCATTCTTGCCCCATAGCTCTGCCATATAGTGCTCTGCACTGTTAATTCTTGCCCCAAAGCTGTGCCATATAGTGCCCTGCACCGTTCATTATTGCCCCATAGCTCTGCCATATAGTGCTCTGCACCGTTCATTTTTGTCCCATAGCTCTGCCATATAGTGCTCTGCACCGTTCATTTTTGTCCCATAGCTCTGCCATATAGTGCTCTGCACCGTTCATTTTTGTCCCTTAGCTCTGCCATATAGTGCTCTGCACCGTTCATTCTTGCCCCATAGCTCTGCCATATAGTGCTCTGCACCGTTCATTCTTGCCCCATAGCTCTGCCATATAGTGCTCTGCACCATTCATTCTTGCCCCATAGCTCTGCCATATAGTGCTCTGCACCGTTCATTCTTGCCCCATAGCTTTGCCATATAGTGCTCTGCACCACTGATTATTGCCCCATAGCTGTGCCATATAGTGCTCTGCACCATTCATTATTGCCCCATAGCTCTGCCATATAGTGCTCTGCACCGTTCATTCTTGCCCCATAGCTCTGCCATATAGTGCTCTGCACCGTTCATTCTTGCCCCATAGCTCTGCCATATAGTGCTCTGCACCATTCATTCTTGCCCCATAGCTCTGCCATATCGTGCTCTGCACCGTTCATTCTTGCCCCATAGCTCTGCCATATAGTGCTCTGCACCGTTCATTCTTGCCCCATAGCTCTGCCATATAGTGCTCTGCACCGTTCATTCTTGCCCCATAGCTCTGCCATATAGTGCTCTGCACCGTTCATTCTTGCCCCATAGCTCTGCCATATAGTGCTCTGCACCGTTGTTCATTCTTGACCCATAGCTGTGCCATATAGTGCTCTGCACCATTCATTATTGCCTCATAGCTCTGCCATATAGTGCTCTGCACCGTTCATTCTTGCCCCATAGCTCTGCCATATAGTGCTCTGCACCGTTCATTCTTGCCCCATAGCTGTGCCATATAGTGCTCTGCACCATTCATTCTTGCCCCATAGCTCTGCCATATAGTGCTCTGCACCGTTCATTATTGTACCATAGCTGTGCCATATTGTGCTCTGCACCATTCATTCTTGCCCCATAGCTGTGCCATATAGTGCTCTGCACCATTCATTCTTGCCCCATAGCTCTGCCATATAGTGCTCTGCACTGTTAATTCTTGCCCCAAAGCTGTGCCATATAGTGCCCTGCACCGTTCATTATTGCCCCATAGCTCTGCCATATAGTGCTCTGCACCGTTCATTTTTGTCCCATAGCTCTGCCATATAGTGCTCTGCACCGTTCATTTTTGTCCCATAGCTCTGCCATATAGTGCTCTGCACCATTCATATTTGTCCCAAAGCTCTGACATATAGTGCTCTGCACCGTTCATTTTTGTCCCTTAGCTCTGCCATATAGTGCTCTGCACCGTTCATTCTTGCCCCATAGCTCTGCCATATAGTGCTCTGCACCGTTCATTCTTGCCCCATAGCTCTGCCATATAGTGCTCTGCACCGTTCATTCTTGCCCCATAGCTCTGCCATATAGTGCTCTGCACCGTTCATTCATTGCCCATAGCTCTGCCATATAGTGCTCTGCACCGTTCATTCTTGCCCCATAGCTCTGCCATATAGTGCTCTGCACCGTTGTTCATTCTTGCCCCATAGCTGTGCCATATAGTGCTCTGCACCATTCATTATTGCCTCATAGCTCTGCCATATAGTGCTCTGCACCGTTCATTCTTGCCCCATAGCTCTGCCATATAGTGATCTGCACCGTTCATTCTTGCCCCATAGCTGTGCCATATAGTGCTCTGCACCATTCATTCTTGCCCCATAGCACTGCCATATAGTGCCCTGCACCGTTCATTATTGTACCATAGCTGTGCCATATTGTGCTCTGCACCATTCATTCTTGCCCCATAGCTGTGCCATATAGTGCTCTGCACCATTCATTCTTGCCCCATAGCTCTGCCATATAGTGCTCTGCACTGTTAATTCTTGCCCCAAAGCTGTGCCATATAGTGCCCTGCACCGTTCATTATTGCACCATAGCTCTGCCATATAGTGCTCTGCACCGTTCATTTTTGTCCCATAGCTCTGCCATATAGTGCTCTGCACCGTTCATTTTTGTCCCATAGCTCTGCCATATAGTGCTCTGAACCGTTCATTTTTGTCCCTTAGCTCTGCCATATAGTGCTCTGCACCGTTCATTCTTGCCCCATAGCTCTGCCATATAGTGCTCTGCACCGTTCATTCTTGCCCCATAGCTCTGCCATATAGTGCTCTGCACCGTTCATTCTTGCCCCATAGCTCTGCCATATAGTGCTCTGCACCGTTCATTCTTGCCCCATAGCTTTGCCATATAGTGCTCTGCACCACTGATTATTGCCCCATAGCTGTGCCATATAGTGCTCTGCACCATTCATTATTGCCCCATAGCTCTGCCATATAGTGCTCTGCACCGTTCATTCTTGCCCCATAGCTCTGCCATATAGTGCTCTGCACCGTTCATTCTTGCCCCATAGCTCTGCCATATAGTGCTCTGCACCATTCATTCTTGCCCCATAGCTCTGCCATATCGTGCTCTGCACCGTTCATTCTTGCCCCATAGCTCTGCCATATAGTGCCCTGCACCGTTCATTCTTGCCCCATAGCTCTGCCATATAGTGCTCTGCACCGTTCATTCTTGCCCCATAGCTCTGCCATATAGTGCTCTGCACCATTCATTCTTGCCCCATAGCTCTGCCATATAGTGCTCTGCACCATTCATTATTGCCCCATAGCTGTGCCATATAGTGCTCTGCACCGTTCATTCTTGCCCCATAGCTCTGCCATATAGTGCTCTGTGCCGTTCATTCTTGCCCCATAGCTGTGCCATATAGTGCTCTGCACCATTCATTCTTGCCCCATAGCTCTGCCATATAGTGCTCTGCACTGTTCATTATTGTCCCATAGCTGTGCCATATTGTGCTCTGCACCATTCATTCTTGCCCCATAGCTGTGCCATATAGTGCTCTGCACCATTCATTCTTGCCCCATAGCTCTGCCATATAGTGCTCTGCACCGTTAATTCTTGCCCCATAGCTGTGCCATATAGTGCTCTGCACCGTTCATTATTGCCCCATTGATGTACCATAGAAAGCTCTATCATTGCTGCTGCTGCTGCTGCTGCTGCTGCAATAAAAAAAAAAAAAAAACATACTCACCTCTCTTGCTTGCAGCTCCCAGCGTCCGGTCCCGGCGTCTCTCCGCACTGACTGATCAGGCAGAGGGCGCCGCGCACACTATACGCGTCATCGCGCCCTCTGACCTGCACAGTCAGAGTAGAGAGATGCCGGGAAGATGGAGCGACGCCGGGAAGATGGAGCGACGCCCGGCGTGTGGAACGTGGACAGGTGAATATGCGATACTTACCTGCTCCCAGCGTCCCGCTCCTTCCCCCGGACAGCTGGTCTTCGGTGCCGCAGCCTCTTCCTCTATCAATGGTCACTGTTACTGCTGATTAGAGAAATGAATATGCGGCTCCACCCCTATGGGAGTGGAGTCCATATTCATTTTTCTAATGAGCGGTCCCACGTGACCGCTGAAGAGGGGAAGAGCTGCAGCACCCGAAGACCGTGGGACGGCAGGGGGAGCGTGAGGAGCGCAGGGACTAGGTAAGTATGCCTCAGCTCCCTCTCCCCCTCACCCACCGACCTTGCCGCCCACCGTGACTTGAGTATAAGCCGAGAGGGGCACTTTCAGCCCAGAAATTTGGGCTGAAAATCTCGGCTTATACTCGAGTATATACGGTAATAGTTAAAAAGAGTTAGGACATCTGAAAGGGGGTGACACTAGTGGTGAAAAACCTCTTTAATGCTATATAGAACATACAATAAGTATTTACTAATATTAAATAATTTAAAAAAATAAAAAAAATGATTCACAAAATTATCTAAAAATATGATTTTATTGGTACAGGCAAATATAAAAAAAGGGGATGTAGGGCGGATGACATGAACAAAAGTTCATGGAAAATGCATCAAGTATGGGTAGAATATTAGAATATATATTTTATTTATTCTCTGCTTCTTTATATTTGGTAGATACAGTGGGGTAAGTAAGTATTTGATCCCTTGCTGATTTTGTAAATTTGCCCACTGACAAAGACATGAACAGTCTATACTTTTAAGGGTAGGTTAATTTTAACATTGAGAGACAGAATATCAAAAATAAAATCCAGGAAATCACATTGTATTAGTTATATAATTTTTTTTTTTTTTAATTTGTTTTTTTACAGTACCAGCAAAAGCTATGAGATTTCAGAAATCTCAAGTACAAATTATTTGTTTTGCTGACGAAATTGGAAAACTTCTGCTTTGTTAAAGGGAATCTGTCACCTGAATTTGGAGGGAACAATCTTCAGCCATAGGGGCGGGGTTTTCGGGTGTTTGATTCACCCTATCTTGCCTTGCGCAGGTGTGTACTATGGAGGACAGAGAATGAACTTCAATCCAATATTGCAGCCAGCATGCAGCCAGTGGGTAAGGAAAGGGTGAATCAAACACCCGAAAACCCCACCCCTATGGCTGAAGATTGTTCCCTCCAAATTCAGGTGACAGAGTCCCTTTAATCCCTTTGTCATTTGAAACATATCCAACAGCTGACACCCGGCACTCAGTGCCACGAGAGGTCTTGCACCGCTCCCAATAATTTTTATCCCCCTAAATGCTGCAATTGAACTCAATTGCAGCATTTTAGCAGTAGGCCGAGGGAAGACAGACCCTTTGCCCTTGGATTGGAGAATCTGTGACAACCTGATGTTGTCATGACAAAATCTGGGTCACCAGAGCAAGCAAAGTTGCTTGATCATGCTCAGGGCACGATGAAGAAACTTTGACAGTACAGCGCTGACAGTTTGCATAGCATAGAGGATAAACATGCAATCCCAGCATGTGTTGCAGCTGTTGAACAGCTGCAAGACATGCTGCTGCGGCGTCTCGAACATATTATTCCAGCACGCAGAAGACACTCAGTTAGTACCTAAGCATACTTGGACAACACCTTGTCTGAGAACGTTCGCTCATCACTATTAGTAATAATGTAACAAAAAATGCCCACTCTATTTATATAAAATTGAAATATTTAAGGTTCTTAGAATGCATGAGACAGTCTTTTTAACAGTTTTTGGCTCTCAGCTGTTCACTGTTAGCCACTCCCATCTACTATATACTCTGGGCCCTGGCAAGCACTCAGACCTAGCTTCATGCTGCTTTATTAAGAGATGGTGGTTTGTTGTAGTTGTTTGTTAAGGCATTTTTGTTGGATTTATCTGAGACTGTTGCAAGGTTTTGGATGTGTTATAATCCCATTCATCTCCTACCTTGGATTTTCCCCATCCTTCACTTCCTGGTGTTTACATTTGTTGTTTATGTGAGAATAGTTTTAGGATTGGTATTTTCCTTTTTCCTTGTTTGCATTACCTTGTTAGTCTGGTTGGTGTATTATGGTACACTACTACCCCCCTCTTCCCTGGGTGGGGGAGAGGTGCATACTAAGGATGGATTCAGAAGCTAAGGCAAGGTATGTGGATCTGACGTCTTCACCATCAGGAGTAATCCTGGATATAGGGCAAGCTAGGGTGCGCCTAGTCTTAAGGTACCTTCACACTAAACGATATCGCTAGCGATCCGTGACGTTGCAGCGTCCTCGCTAGCGATATCGTTTAGTTTGACACACAGCAGCGATCAGAATCCTGCTGTGATGTCGCTGGTCGGGGCTAGAGGGCCAGACCTTTCTTTGGTCGCTGGCTCTCCCGCTGACATCGCTGAATCGGCGTGTGTGACACCGATTCAGCGATGTCTTCGCTGGTAACCAGGGTAAACATCGGGTTACTAAGCGCAGGGCCGCGCTTAGTAACCCGATGTTTACCCTGGATACCATCCTAAAAGTAAAAAAAACAAACGCTTCATACTTACCTACCGCTCTCTGTCCCCGGCGCTGTGCTTTCCTGCACTGACTGTGAGCACAGCGGCCGGAAAGCAGAGCGGTGACGTCACCGCTCTGCTTTCCGGCCGCTGTGCTCACAGCCAGAGCAGAGAAGCACAGCGCCGGGGACAGACAGCGGTAGGTAAGTATGAAGCGTTTGTTTTTTTTACTTTTAGGATGGTATCCAGGGTAAACATCGGGTTACTAAGCGCGGCCCTGCGCTTAGTAACCCGATGTTTACCCTGGTTACCGGCATCGTTGGTCGCTGGAGAGCGGTCTGTGTGACAGCTCTCCAGCGACCAAACAGCGACGCTGCAGCGATCCGGATCGTTGTCTGGATTGCTGCAGCGTCGTTTAGTGTGAAGGTACCTTTAGGGACAGGGAAGGAGCTCCTGGTCACGGGATGCCTGACAACAGAGTCGTAACAGAAGTGCTATGTATCTCTCCTTAGTCTCATGTGATGTGACATTTTGGGGTGACATTACCCCTTCCTCACTTGCACTGATCTGGATCCCATTAGGGTCAATTTATGTAGGTTGGCATAGGGCACTAAACAGCCTGTGATACACATCTTGTTTGCTGATTGGGGGTCATTGATCAGCCTTTTAACACAGGACAACCTGGCTTCTTATGCACACTGAAATATCTGTAATAGATCATTCAATACTGCTAGGATGCCGTTTTTATCAGCAGCGTGAGTCTTGTTTTCACAGGACAATGTGCTGCTGAGAAGGAAGATCTTTGTACAGCACAAAGCATCAATTGAACAGAGGAAGAAGAATTCTGTGTTTTCGTCAAGTGATTGGCATTCTATTTAAACTACAATATTATCTTCCAAGCTAAATGGACCTTTTCACTAATGATCTGTATGCACAGAGCAGATATGCAGAGATGTAGATAGGACCTTCTCTGCATGCTTCTAAGGGTACCGTCACACTATACGATTTACCTACGATCACGACCAGCGATATGACCTGGCCGTGATCGTAGGTAAATCATAGTGTGGTCGCTGGGGAGCTGTCACACAGACAGCTGAGCAGCGACCAACGATGCCGAGGTCCCTGGGTAACCAGGGTAAACATCGGGTAACTAAGCGCAGGACCGCGCTTAGTTACCCGATGTTTACCCTGGTTACAAGCGTTAAACTAAAAAAAAAAAAAACAGCACATACTTACATCTGGTGTCCGTCACGTCCCTTGCAGTCTGCTTCCCGCACTCAGTGACTGCCGGCCGTAAAGTGAAAGTGAAAGCACAGTCGCTGTGCTCTGCGGCCCTGCGCTTAGTTACCCGATGTTTACTCTGGTTACAAGCGAACGCATCGCTGGATCGCATCGCTAGATCGCTAGATCGGTGTCACACACACCGATCTAGCGATGACAGCGGGAGATCCAGCGATGAAATAAAGTTCTAAACGATCTGCTACGACGTACGATTCTCAGCAGGATCCCTGATCGCTGCTGCGTGTCAGACACAGCGATATCGTAACGATATCGCTGGAACGTCACGAATCGTACCGTCGTAGCGATCGAAATGTTATAGTGTGACGGTACCCTAACTCCTCAGCACAGGGAATTCTATTCCCTGTGCTGAGGAGGGTACCTGTGTTATGGAAAACTTCCTGTCTGGTGCCGGTACCCAAGACTTCTTCTCCTGCAACCCTAAATGACTATCGTCCTGTAGCCTTAACATCTCACGCTATGAAGGCCTTGGAAAGATTAGTGCTTGCTCACTTAAGACCAAGGGTCAATGCTTTTATCGATCCCCTTCAGTTTGCTTACCGACATAGATTGGGGGTGGATGATGCTATTCTCTCTCTGTTACATAGGGTACATTCATTTCTGGAGATTGACGGAACCATGGTGCGAGCGATGTTCTTCGATTTCTCGAGTGCATTTAAGTCCCTGCAGCCACTTTTACTACACAAAAAGATGACTGATATGAAGGTTGAGGAGGGGATGAGAAATTGGATAACTGACTACCTATCAGATCGGCCACAGTTTGTACAGATGGGAGCAGTGGTGTCAAGCAGATTATTGAGCAGTGTAGGTGCCCCCCAGGGAACGGTGCTTGCGCCCTTTCTATTCACACTGTATACTTCAGACTTTCAGTATAAATCTGAACTTTGCCACCTTCAAAAATTTTCGGATGACTCTGTGGTTGTGGGATGCATTAGGGGAGATCAGGGGGATGAGGAATATAGAAGGGTGGTGTTGAATTTCGTGGATTGGTGCAATGGTAACTATCTACAACTAAATGTTAAGAAAACTAAGGAGTTGGTGGCCAACTATAGCAGGATAAAGATGGAATGCTTACCGATAACTATTGCAGGTCAGGAGGTCGAGCAGGTGGAGAGTTACAAATATTTGGGGGTCCATTTGGATAGCAAACTGGACTGGAGATGCCACTCAGAGTTTGTCTACAAGAAGGGAATGAGCAGATTGTATTTCCTAAGGAAACTGAGGTCTTTTAATGTGTGCAGCAAAATGTTAGAAATGTTCTACCAATCTGTAGTGGCAAGTGCCATCTTTTTTGCAATCACGTGCTGGGGTAATAGTGTGCGGGCCTCTGATGCTAATAAGCTGAATAAGATTATCAAGAAGGCAAGTTCTGCTGTCGGCTGTAATCTGGACTCTTTTGGGGAGGTAGAGAAGAGAAGAACTCTGAAAAAGTGTATGGCGATTATGAACAATAATGCACATCCATTATATGAGCTATTCATGAGACAGAAGAGCACCTTCAGTAACCGGCTAATACTTCTGAGGTGTAAGAAGGAAAAATATAGGAAATCGTTTGTGCCAACTGCCATGGGAATGTACAATAATAACATTAGGGTTAAACCACCAAGGTAAAAGTCTACTTATTTATCTACATTCCAGTTCACTCATTGTGTATGTCCTATTCTAATGTATAATGTTCTTCTGTCAACAAACTGTCATGTCAACTATGTAATTCCTTTATGTTTTTTATGATTTAAGTTGTGCTGCTGTGATACCATAATTTCCCACGGGATCAATAAAGTGTATCGTATCGTATCGTATTTCTATATATACTAGTGTCACAGGGTTTTCTAATAGTTAGTTCATGTGTGAAAGGCAAAGAGCTAAATTTCAAATTTGTGACCAGAACACATCCTTGAAAATATCTGAAATCGAAACCAAGAAAACTACAAGTATGCAATATTGCATTTTTAATACTTTTTTAATTTATACATTTAATGAAAGCACAAGTTTCAAAATACAGATTACTAGTAGCAATAATAAACAATAATAATAACTGTAGTTTGCTTCTAAATAAAAAAATAACTGAATAAGTAAGACCCATTAAATAAAACTAGCCTTTTAGACTATTTCAATCTTGGAGGCTAAAATTAGTTGTGGTCATTTTTTCAATACTAATGTAGTATTCCAAGATTTAGGCTGTGGAAACAGCACAGTGGAACATAGACAAAATCCTTTGATGAAGGGCACACGGGATGAAACACTTACTCTGGCTGGGGTCACATATCCTGCTGCATTACACTCACGTTTTCAGCCTAAGACCACATTCCCACGTTCAGTATTTGGTCAATATTCTTCATCAGTATTTGTAAGCTAAAACCAGGAGTGGAACAATCAATGGAAAAGTATAATAGAAACACAACACCAATTCTTTATTTTTCACTGACTCCTGGTTTTGGCTTAAAAATACTGATGTAAAATATTGACCATATTTAATGCAAAAAAACAGATAACAGTTGATGGAAAATTAATGCAAAAATGCATAAACTGCCTGTAGGCTTTTTTGCCTTGTACCATAGGCGCTGGTCCAGTGTAAGAAGCCAAAGTTGCATGCAATGTTGTGATCAGGCAACCAGAATTGTACCTGTCCCTCTCCAGTTGAAAAAGTGATGTATTGGACAGGTGAGAACAGTCTTATAGCAAACAGTGCTGGGCGTATGTGAACTAGGCCAAATGCCTGTAACCTTTATCAATAATTAAACACAAAGAATTTCACCTAATAAACCTCTATTTTTAAAAAAATATGTACATTTTTTGTATATTTAATTAAATTGTTAGTTAAATCCTCATATAATGATTTTAGAAGGTTTCATCACATTTTCAATTTTTTTCTAATGTTGTAATTAAGGTCCCATGAAAATAGCAATTAGATTTGCTGTAAACTGGTCACTAAAGATTAACATTCAGATGAAAAACAAATCTAATTTATTTTTCTTTAAAAAAAAAAATAATCTTCGGGCAACTGACATCTTCTCTGGTATGTAAAGATTAGCTATAGTGAAACATTCTCTCCACGGTTGCCAAATAGGAGCTAATTATTCTTTATGAATGAACCAGAAAGCAACTGTACTGATAAGCATTGCTCATAATGATCTCTTATTGTAAGGGAGACTACAAAGTGTGATAACTTGTAATTTGATGGACACTAATGAGTTCCAGTCTGCTGAATACAAAAATGTGTGATGATCTTCCTTCCTACATTTCACAAAGGACAAAATAAACTTTATTTCACTTTTCTCTTTAGAAATACTTTTATATTAAAACTGTTTTCATACAAAATAGCTACCTAGACAAAATAACGAAATGAACAATTGGCCAATTAGTCAGATCGAGGGAGATACTGATAGAGATAGTGAGCACATATTCCTATTTTCAACATTTTTAAATTATATTTAAAAAGTTTTAATAGGAAGAATCATTATCAAGCAGCTTTATACAGTTATGGTCCAAAGTTTTGGCACCCTTGAAATTGTTCCAGAAAATAAAGTATTTCTCCCAGAAAACTGTTGAAATTACACGTTTTGTTATATTACATGTTTATTCTCTTTGTGTGTATTGGAACAACACAAAGAAAAAACAGAGAAACAAAGGCAAGTTGGACATAATTTCACACAAAATCCCCAAAATAGGCTGGGCAAATTTGTTGGCACCCTCAACTTAATATTTGGTTGCACACCCTTTGGAATAAATATCTGCAATCAATGACTTCCTATAACCATCAACAAGCTTCTTACACCTCTCAACTGGAATTTTGGACCACTCTTTTGCAAACTGCTCTATTTGAAGGGTGCCTTCTCTCAACAGTAATTTTAGGATTTCTCCACAGGTGTTCAATACTGTTCACGGATGTCTGCAAAATCATTTGCACATGTTTAATTTAGTTATTTCATTTGACATACTATTGTTGATATTATCCAGCTAAGATTACTTCTGGAGCATACATTAATTAAGGTGAGAGAATAGACCTTGCCTTATTCTAAGCAAATGGTGCAGTAGGTTCAAAGGTTGAGAGACCATAGCAAATGGATTCTTTAATGTCCAGAATGAGAATAATAAGAAATATGAGAATATGCTAGCTTTTTTTGTAAGCACTATAGATAGGGGAATAATAATTCAGTGATCTTACTAGCCAAGACTAGCAGACAACATGATGATTTGCCTAAAAATGAGGGTCCTCTGAACTTTTAATCGCAGGCTTGCTCTTTTTTCTTGGTCAGTGCAGTACATAATGTCCTAAACACTAGTAAAGTAGCTGAAGCACCAACCACAGCTAACTACTTAATTAGCACATGGAAAACAATATACTGCTACAACTATGTGTCTATGTGCAATTGAGAGTTTTTCGGGTTTTCATAATTTATCAAAGTACACCATGTATCAGAAAATCAGAAGACCTATGTATTTCTAATGAATTAGAACCCAGCCTTTTTCACTCTTTCAAAAATTCCAAACTTTGTTAAAAAAAAATTGCGCCATTTTCTGATACCCGTAGCGTCTCCTTTTTTCATGATCTCGGGTTGGGTGAGGGCTTATTTTTGCATGCTGAGCTGACGTTTTTAACCCCTTAATCCCATATGACGTACTATCCCGTCCAGGTGACCTGGGACTTAATTCCCATGGACGGGATAGTACGTCATATGCGATCGGCCGCGCTCACGGGGGGAGCGCGGCCGATCGCGGCCGGGTGTCAGCTGCCTATCGCAGCTGACATCCGGCACTATGTGCCAGGAGCGGTCACGGACCGCTCCCGGCACATTAACCCCCGGCACACCGCGATCAAAGATGATCGCGGTGTGCCGGCGGTGCAGGGAAGCATCGCGCAGGGAGGGGGCTCCCTGCGGGCTTCCCTGAGACGATCGGTACACGGTGATGTGCTCACCGTGTACCGAGCGTCTTCTCCCTGCAGTCCCCGGATCCAAAATGGCCGCCGGGCTGCATCCGGGTCCTGCAGGGAGCACTTCCGGGTCAGGATCAGGCTGCAGCTGCAGCTCTAATCCTGCCCGGCTGTATGTTAGATCACCGATCTAACAGAGTGCTGTGCACACTGTCAGATCGGTGATCTGTGATGTCCCCCCCTGGGACAAAGTGAAAAAGTAAAAAAAAAAATTTCCACACTTGTAAAAAAAAAAATAAAAAAAAAATTCCTAAATAAAGCAGAAAAAAAAAAATATTATTCCCATAAATACATTTCTTTACATAAAAAAAAACAAAAAAACAATAAAAGTACACATATTTAGTATCGCCGCGTCCGTAACGACCCGACCTATAAAACTGGCCCACTAGTTAACCCCTTCAGTGAACACCGTAAGAAAAAAAAAAAAAAAACGAGCCAAAAAACAACGCTTTATTATCATAACGCTGAACAAAGAGTGGAATAACACGCGATCAAAAAGACGGATATAAATAACCATGTTACCTCTGAAAACGTCATCTTGTCCCGCAAAAAACGAGCCGCCATATAGCATCATAACCAAAAAAATAAAAAAGTTATAGTCCTCTGAATAAAGCGATGCCAAAATAATTATTTTTTCTATAAAATAGCTTTTATCGTATAAAAGCGCCAAAACATAAAAAAAATGATATAAATGAGGTGTCGCTGTAATCGTACTGACCCGAAGAATAAAACTGCTTCATCAATTTTACCAAACGCGGAACGGTATAAACGCCTCCCCCAAAAGAAATTCATGAATAGCTGGTTTTTGGTCATTCTGCCTCACAAAAAAATCGGAATAAAAAGCGATCAAAAACTGTCACGTGTCCGAAAATGTAACCGATAAAAACGTCAACTCGTCCCGCAAAAAACAAGACCTCACATGACTCTGTGGACCAAAATATGGAAAAATTATAGGTCTCAAAATGTGGAGACGCAAAAACTTTTTTGCTATAAAAAGCGTCTTTTAGTGTGTGACGGCTGCCAATCATAAAAATCCGCTAAAAAACTCGCTATAAAAGTAAATCAAACCCCCCTTCATCACCCCCTTAGTTAGGCTAGGTTCACATTGCGTTAATGGGTTAACGCTAACGGACAGCGTTGCACGGCGAAAATGTCACAATTAACGCCGTGCAACGGGTCCGTTAGCACAACCATTGACAGCAATGTGATTTTCAGGTGTAGCGCATCGCTAGAGCGTGCCATTTTCGGCTCGCGCTAGCAAGGTGCCATTCTTTTGTGGCGCGCCTCAGACGCTGCTTGCAGCGTCCGCGGCGCGCCCGAGGTCCGATCCCCGATCTTCCAGAGCGGGGACGTTAACGCGACCACTAAACACGACACCTAAAAAGACATTGTGTTAGCGCAATCCGCTAGTGCTAAACGGATTTCCCTAACGCAATGTGAACCTAGCCTTAGGGAAAAATAATAAAATTAAAAAAAATGTATTTATTTCCATTTTCCGGTTAGGGTTAGGGTTAGGGCTAGGGTTGGGGCTAGGGTTAGGGTTTGGATTACATTTACGGTTGGGATTAGGGTTGGGATTAGAATTAGGGGTGTGTCTGGGTTAGGTGTGTGGTTAGGGTTACAGTTGGGATTAGGGTTAGTGGTGCGTTTGGATTAGGGTTTCATTTATAATTGGGGGGTTTCCACTGTTTAGACACATCAGGGGCTCTCCAAACGCGACATGGCGTCCGATCTCAATTCCAGCCAATTCTGCATTGAAAAAGTAAAACAGTGCTCCTTCACTTCCGAGCTCTCCCGTGCGCCCAAACAGGGGTTTACCCCAACATATGGGGTATCAGCGTACTCGAGACAAATTGGACAACAACTTTTTGGGTCCAAGTTCTCTTGTTATCCTTGGGAAAACAAAAATTTGGGGGGCTAAAAATCATTTTTGTGGGAAAAAAAAGGATTTTTATTTTCACGGCTCTGCGTTGTAAACTGTAGTGAAACACTTGGGGGTTCAAAGTTTTCACAACACATCTAGATAAGTTCCATGGGAGGTCTAGTTTCCAATATGGGGTCACTTGTGGGTGGTTTCTACTGTTTGGGTACATCAGGGGCTCTGCAAATGCAACGTGACGCCTGCAGACCAATCCATCTAAGTCTGCATTCCAAATGGCGCTCCTTCCCTTCCGAGCTCTGCCATGAGCCCAAACAGTGGTTCCCCCCCACATATGGGGTATCAGCGTACTCAGGACAAATTGAACAACAACTTTTGGGGTCCAATTTATTCTGTTACCCTTGTAAAAATACAAAGCTGGGGGCTAAAAAATCATTTTTGTGAAAAAAAAAAGAATTTTTATTTTCACGGGTCTGCGTTATAAACTGTAGTGAAACACTTAGGGGTTCAAAGTTCTCACAACACATCTAGATAAGTTCCATGGGAGGTCTAGTTTCTAATATGGGGTCACTTGTGGGGGGTTTGTACTGTTTGGGTACATCAGGGGCTCTGCAAATGCAACGTGACTCCTGCAGACCAATCCATCTAAGTCTGCATTCCAAATGGCGCTCCTTCCCTTCCGAGCTCTGCCATGCGCCCAAACAGTGGTTCCCCCCCACATATGGGGTATCAGCGTACTCAGGACAAATTGGACAACAACTTTTGGGGTCCAATTTATTATGTTACCCTTGTGAAAATACAAAACTGGGGGCTAAAAAATTTTTGCGAAAAAAAAATAAATTTATTTTAACAGCTCTGCGTTATAAACTGTAGTGAAACACTTGGGGGTTCAAAGCTCTCAAAACACATCTAGATAAGTTCCTTAGAGGGTCTAGTTTCCAAAATGGTGTCACTTGTGGGGGTTTTTAATGTTTAGGCACATCAGGGGCTCTCCAAACCAACATGGCGTCCCATCTTAATTCCAGTCAATTTTGCATTGAAAAGTCAAATGGCGCTCCTTCCCTTCCGAGCTCTGCTATGCACCCAAAAAGTGGTTTACCCCCACATATGGGGTATCGTCGCACTCAGGACAAATTGCACAACAATTTTTGTGGTCTAATTTCTTCTCTTACCCTTGGGAAAATAAAAAATTGGGGGCGAAAAGATCATTTTTGTGAAAAAATAAGATTTTTTATTTTTACGGCTCTGCATTATAAACTTCTGTGAAGCACTTGTTGGGTCAAAGTGCTCACCACACATCTAGATAAGTTCCTTAAGGGGTCTACTTTTCAAAATGGTGTCACTTGTGAGGGGTTCCAATGTTTAGGCACATCAGGGGCTCTCCAAACGCAACATGGCGTCCCATCTCAATTCCAGTCAATTTTGCATTGAAAAGTCAAATGGCGCTCCTTTCCTTCCGAGCTCTGCCATGCGCCCAAACAGTGGTTTACCCCCACATATGGGGTATCGTCGCACTCAGGACAAATTGCACAACAACTTTTGTGGTCTAATTTCTTCTCTTACCCTTGGGAAAATAAAAAATTGGTGGCGAAAAGATTATTTTTGTGAAAAAATATGATTTTTTATTTTTACGGCTCTGCATTATAAACTTCTGTGAAGCACTTGTTGGGTCAAAGTGCTCACCACACCTCTAGATAAGTTCCTTAAGGGGTCTACTTTCCAAAATGGTGTCACTTGTGGGGATTTCAATGTTTAGGCACATCAGGGGCTCTCCAAACGCAACATGGCATCCCATCTCAATTCCAGTCAATTTTGCATTGAAAAGTAAAATGGCGCTCCTTCCCTTCCGAGCTCTGCCATACGCCCAAACAATGGTTTACACCCATATACGGGGTATCAGCGTACTCAGGACAAATTGGCCAACAATTTTTGAGGTTCAATTTCTTCTCTTACTCTTGGGAAAATAAAAAATTGGGGGCGAAAAGATCATTTTTGTGAAAAAATATGATTTTTTATTTTTACGGCTCTGCATTATAAACTTCTGTGAAGCAATTGGTGGGTCAAAGTGGTCACCACACATCTAGATAAGTTCCTTAGGGTGTCTACTTTCCAAAATGGTGTCACTTGTGGGGGGTTTCAATGTTTAGGCACATCAGTGGCTCTCCAAACGCAACATGGTGTCCCATCTCAATTCCTGTCAATTTTGCATTTAAAAGTCAAATGGCGCTCCTTCCCTTCCGAGCTCTGCCATGCGCCCAAACAGTGGTTTACCCCCACATATGGGGTATCAGCGTACTCAGTACAGATTGTACAACAATGTTTGGCATCCATTTTATCCTGTTACCCTTGGTAAAATAAAACAAATTGGAGCTGAAATAAATTTTGTGTGAAAAAAAGTTAAATATTCATTTTTATTTAAACATTCCAAAAATTCCTGTGAAACCCCTGAAGGGTTAATAAACTTCTTGAATGTGGTTTTGAGCACCTTGAGGGGTGCAGTTTTTAGAATGGTGTCACACTTGGGTATTTTCTATCATATAGACCCCTCAAAATGACATCAAATGAGATGTGGTCCCTAAAAAAAAATGGTGTTGTAAAAATGAGAAATTGCTGGTCAACTTTGAACCCTTATAACTCCCTAACAAAAAAAAATTTTGGTTCCAAAATTGTGCTGATGTAAAGGAGACATGTGGGAAATGTTACTTATTAAGTATTTTGCGTGACATATCTCTGTGATTTAAGGGCATAAAAATTTAAAGTTGGAAAATTGCGAAATTTTCAAAATTTTCGCCAAATTTCCGTTTTTTTCACAAATAAACGCAAGTTATATCGAATAAATGTTACTACTAAAATGAAGTACAATATGTCACGAGAAAACAATGTCAGAATCGCCAAGATCCGTTGAAGCGTTCCAGAGTTATAACCTCATAAAGGGACAGTGGTCAGAATTGTAAAAATTGGCCCGGTCATTAACGTGCAAACCACCCTCGGGGCTTAAGGGGTTAATGATATAATGTTGGTGAAGATTCGATCTTTTGGTTGTCGTTATTGCATTTTAATGCAATGTTGCAGTGACCAGTGCTACATACAGGCAATGATCAGATCACCTGTATGTAGCAGAATTGCTGACTTGCTATGAGCCACGACCACAGGGCAGCACTCATAGCAATCCAGCAGAGATAACCTTAGAGGTCTGCTGGAGACCTCTGGTTGTCACGCCAACCCATCAGCAACTCACAGTCATGTGACACAGGCGCCGATGGGTAGTACTTCCGGCACACTTGCCAGAGGCGCATGTTAAATGCCACTATCAGACTTTGGCAGCAGCATTTAATGGGTTAACAGCTGCGGGAGGATTGCATTTCCTCCTGCAGCTGATAGCGGCACATTTCAGCTGTTCAAAACAGATGACATGTGCTGAAAAAGATGTGGGCTCACCGCCAGAGCCCACATCAAAGGTATGGTGTCCGACATCGGCATATTATTACGCCCAATGCTGGAAAGAGATTAAACTTCTGATGTGTTTTATGTTCTGTTGTGACTAAAATATGGCTATAAGAGATTTTCACTTTATATTTTACATAGCATCCTTTTTTTGAAATTGGAGCTGTATTTATTCACACATGTGTAAATACAGTGGCATGTAGTTTTGGCACTCCTGGTCAAAATTACTGTTATTGTGAACAGCTAAGCAAGTTAAAGATTAAATGATCTCTAAAAGGCCTAAAGTTAAAGATCACAGTTAACAGGAACAGTGGAGGTCAATATAAGGTCAGGAAGACCAAGCAGAATTTCAATGAGAACTGCTCACATGATCACAAGGGAAGTAAATCAGAACTCCCGCTTCACTGCAAAAGACCTTCAGAAAGATGTAACAGACTCTGGAATTGTGGTACATGGTTCTACTGTTCAGAGACACGTGCACAAATATGGCCTTCATAGAAGAGTCTTCGGAAGAAAATCTCTCCTGCATTCTCACTATAAAATTCAGCATCAGAAGTAGGCAAATGAACATCTAAACAAGTTTGATGCATTTTGGAAACAAGTCATGTGGACCAATGCGGTTAAAATAGAACTCTTTAGCCACAATAACCAAAGGCATGTGTAGAGAAAAAATGGCACAGAATTTTAATAAAATAACATCTTGACAACCATAAATCATGAGGTTGGATCAATCATGCTTTTGGGTTGTGTTGCACCCAATGGCACTGGGAACATTTCACAGGTAGAAGGAAGAATGGATTTAATGAAATTTGAACAAATTCTTGATGCAACCATAACACTATCTGTAAAAAAGCTGAAGTTTAAAACACAATGGCTTCTACAAATGGATAATGAGCCTAAACACTTAAAAATCCACAATAGACTACCTAAAAAAGCACAAGCTGATGGCTTTACAATGTTTTATACAGTTCCCTTATCTGAACATGATTGAAAATCTGTGGCTAGACCTCAAAATAGCAGTTCATGCAAGACGACCTTGGAATCTCATAGAACTGCAAGAATTTACCAAGGAAGAAAGGATGAAAATCCCTCAAACAAGAATTGAAAGACTCTTATCTGGTCACAAAAAGCAATTATAAGCTGTGATACTTGCAAATGGGGTGCCACTAGGTTCTAACTATGCAGAGTGCCAAAACTTTCACATTGGCCCATTTTCCTTTTTGTAATTTTTAAAATATAAAACATGAAAAATTGTTTTTCTTTGTTGCCTAAAATGCAAAGGAAATGTGTCATCTTCAACTTTAGGTATTTTAGAGACCATATCATGTTCAACTTGCTTAACTGTTCACAATAACAGTAATTTGGACCAGGGATGTCCAGACCTACAATATGTGGCTGCAGTGTATCAGCAGTTCCTGCAAGATGAAGGCATTGAAGCTATGAACTGGCCCACCCATTCCCCAGACCTGAATCTGATTGAGCACATCTTGGGATCTAATGTCTCGCACCATCCACCATCACGTTGCACCACAGAATGTCCAGGAGTTGGTGGATGCTTTAGTCCAGGTCTGGGAGGAGATCCCTCAGGATATCATCCACTGCCTCATCAGGAGCATGGCCAGGCATTGCACGGAGGTCATACAGGCACGTGGAGGCCACACGCACTACAGAGCATCATTTCCTTGTCTTGAGGCATTTCCAATGAAATTGGATCAGCCTGTAACTTCATTTTCCACTTTTATTTTGAGCATCATTCCAACTCCAGACCTCCGTGGAATATTAGTTGTGATTTACGTTGATAATTTTTAGGTTTTATTGTTCTCTCAACACATTCCACTATGTAATGAATAAAGATTTACAACTGGAATATTTTATTCAGTGATATCTAGGATGTGGGATTTTAGTGTTCCTTTTATTTTTTAGCAGTGTATGTGTGTGTGCTTATATCTAAAGATCTCTTTCTAAGATTGATTGTCAAGGATAATGAAAATCATGCCTTTTTTTAACAAAACAACAAAACATATCAAGGAATCCTCATATTTTCCTAGCCATACCATAAAACATTTTTAAATTGTAACGCCACAATGCACTTTATCTTGTGTTTAACTTTTATATTACTTATAAATGAGACTCCCTTAATTAGTATAACTTGCTAGCAATGTACTGTAAGAGGCAATTGGCGCATAAAGTCTACTTTAAAACACCATAGGTTACTCCAATGGAATATCATTCCCATTGCCAAGTAAATGTGTTTTTAAATTTTTTTTTGTGACTTATGGAACAATGATCTCTTTTAATTTTGACATCATGTACCTTTTTTTATAGGGCAAGCAAATGTCTAACACAGCAAATGTTATGTGATTTACTTCTAGTAAAATAATAATCTTCTAAAAGTTAGGTTAAACAGAAATATGTCTATTTTCCTGTTAGCTCAGTTTCTTTATTGTAAAACTATAACAAATTAATTTTATTCCAAGTAAGAGATAGTATTTTAATCAAAGTCACTAATGAAAATCCTGACCCTTAATGCTGTGTTTAATACAGCTAATAAATGAATCTACTTACCACAAATCCTTTTTGATTAAATTCTTTCTTCTGATCTGCTCATTAAGCAAGCTTAGAGATTTGCATTCTGCAAACCTTCTTAAGTTAACACCTAGACAAGAATACAAACTGCATTTTTATTATAACTCTGCTAGTAAAAAGATTATTGTGGTTGAAAGCATTAATAGCTAATGTTATACATCCTTTTATGTTAGCAACTGAATAGCTGAGCATTGCTAGATGCTATTGATATTTCATAATAGAAATTGCAGAGTTAGGAGATGAATAAAACTTTCACAAGTTCCAAAAAAATCTTAAATGGCATTACCTGCAATACATTATGAGATACATATTTAATTTCTCATATTGGGGAATTTAGAGATATTAGTTCACCAATTCATTATCGCACCATAGATGCAATAATATGTATGAGCATTAGTGTTGAGCGATACCTTCCGATATTTGAAAGTATCAGTATCGGATGGTATTGGCTGATATCCAAAAAATATCGGATATCGCCGATACCGATACCCGATACCAATGGAAGTCAATGGGACACAAATATCGGAATGTATCCTGGATAGTTCCCAGGGACTGAAGGAGAGGTCACCTGAACGGTCACCTTACCGCTCATGTGACCTGCGACGTCATCGAAGGTCCTTCACTCTCAGCATTCTCAGGAACGGAGGCAGACGCTCGCAGCGGTGACAGCCAGGGTCCTTCAGAGGGGTGAGTATAGCCATATTTTTTATTTTTATTCTTTATTTTTTACATGAATATGGATCCCAGGGCCTAAAGGAGAGTTTCCTCTCCTCCAGACCCTGGGAACCATACGCACCGCACACGCCAATTCCGATTTCCGATATCACAAAAATATTGGAACTCGGTATCGGAATTCCGATACAGCAAATATCGGCCGATACCCAATACTTGCAGTATCGGAATGCTCAACACTAATGAGCATATAAAAATGTTCTTGATTATTGAATTACATGTACTCATTGTATGAACATTAACCACAAGTATTAAAACCCAGTGCAGTTTGCATTATTGCAACTAGGGTTGAGCGACTTTTACTTTTATAGGATCGGGTCGGGTTTCACGAAACCCGACTTTTTCAAAAGTCGGGTCGAGTGAAATCGGCCGATCCTATAAAAAAGTCGGGGTCGGGGTCGGCCGAAACCCGAAACCCAATGCAGTGCATTGGGTTTCCAATGGTTCCCAGGGTCTGAAGGAGAGGACACTCTCCTTCAGGCCCTGGGATCCATATTTAATTGTAAAATAAAGAATTAAAATAAAAAATATTGCTATACTCACCCTCTGACGTGCCCTGGTACTAACCGGCAGCCTTCCTTCTTTAAAATCAGCGCGTGAAGGGCCTTAGATGACGTCGCGGCTTGTGATTGGTTGCGCGACCGCCCATGTGACCGCTTGCATGACCATTCACAAGCCGCAGCGTCATCTAAGGCATCAGCATCAATAGTAAAAAGATATAATGTTAAAAATAATAAAAAAAAATGGAGATATTTTCACCCTCCGGCGTCCACCGATGCGCGCGAGTGGCGAGGCTGCCGCCATCTCTGGGAACAGAAGCTGGCGGCTGCCTCGCCACTCGCGCACATCAGTGGATGCTGGAGGGTGAATATATAACTATTTTTTATTTTAATTCTTTTTTTTAACAGAGATATGGTGCTCACACTGCTGTATACTACGTGGGCTATGTTATATACTGTGTGACTGATATATACTACGTGGGCAGTGTTATATACTGCATGGGCTGTGTTATTTACTGCATGGGCTCTGTTATACACTACATCACTGCTATATACTACGTGGATGCTATATACCATGTGGCTGTGCTATATACTATGTGTCTGCTATATATTATGTGGCTGCTACATACTATGTGGCTGCTATATACTACGTGGCTGTGCTAAATACTATGTGGCTAAACTATATACTACGTGGCTGCTATATACTACGTGGCTGCTATATACGACTTGGCTGTGCTATATGCTACGTGGCTGTGCTATATACTATGTGGCTGTGCTATATACTACGTTGCTGTGCTATATGCTATGTGGCTGTGTTACATACTACATTGCTGTACTACATCCTGCACCCTGAGCCCCCTGACATCCAGTGCCCCGAACCCCCAACATCCTGCTACAATCAGTGACATACGCAGTCCAGCTGCGAATTGATGCGGGTTTTAAACCACTCTTCGCTGATTGGTCGTGCCTGGCCAGCCACGACCAATCAGAAATATTGGCATGGGATTTAAATACCGCTTGAGTGATTGGTAGCTCACGGCCAATCAGCGACAGGCGCAGTCTGGACGTGAATTGGCGCCAGGTTTGTACAACGCTTCGCTGATCGGCCAGCCGGGCGCGACCAATCAGCGATATTGGCGCGGAATTTAACCCCCACTAACAGCGCGAAGTACATACATACATATTCTAGAATACCCGATGCGTTAGAATCGGGCCACCATCTAGTTTATTTATATCCATGGATGTAACAGGACTATATACGAACATTGACCTTGTGATAGGTCTGGAATGTTTTGAACTGTTTGTCGCTGGTGACAATAGGATCCCAAAAATTCAAAAGGATTTCATTATGAGAGGTATGTCCTTCATTTTGAGTAACAATTATATCACATTCGAGGGGAAGGTTTACCATCAGAAACGGGGCATGGCCATGGGCTCGAGGGTGGCACCTACGTATGCAAATTTATTCATGGCCACCTTCGAGTCCTGTCATGTTTTCAATAATACCTTCAGGGATGATACTATCCTCTATAAGCAGTTTATAGACAATATTTTTATAATTTATAATAACCATAGGAGCACAGTACTTGAGTTCCTGGAGAACATCATGTGCAACTATTGGGGAAATGAACTAGCACCTGAGATTAGCAAGATGAGATCAACTTTTTGGATCTAACGATAAAACATGATGGTAAATGCAAAATAATAACAAAGAAAAAAAGTTGACGCCAATAACTATGTACACTACAAAGTAACCATTACAAGAAATGGCTCACAAATGTACCAAAAATCAGTATAAACGAATAAGGAAAAATTGTACCTTATTAAAAGATTATAAGGAACAAAGCAAATGTCTAAGAAAGAGATTTTTAGAGTGGGAATGCCCCCCAAAAACTAATAAAATAAGCATATTCAGAGGCAAAGGGAATTTCATAAAGTAGTTTAATACATGGGACAGAAAATAAAAAGTCTACAGAGGAATTTTATATCACCAATTTCATCACCACCTTCTCTTCCCAAAATAGCACCATTAGGAACATAATACAGAAGCATTAATAATAATCTTTATTTTTATATAGCGCTAACATATTCCGCAGCGCTGTACACATATTATCATCATTGTCCCCGATGGGGCTCACAAATCTAAATTCCCTATCAGTATGTCTTTGGAATGTGGGAGGAAACCGGAGTACCCGGAGGAAACCCACGCAAACACGGAGAGAACATACAAACTCTTTGCAGATGTTGTCTGCGGTGGGGTTTTGAATTGGAAGATTCTACTAAATGACCCGATCTGTCAGAAAGTATTACCAACTAGACCAGTGGTTACCTTTAGGAGGACACCATCCCTGAAAAAACTTATAGCCCTCAGCAGAATTAGGGATGGGGGAGTCAAAAATAAGCCTCTTATGCAGGAATCAGCACCTCACCTCATCGCACCTCACCGATGCCTCCAAGAGTTTCCTTCAAATGTAAAAATAAAAAATGCTTGTGTTGCCTTTGGATCAGTGATAATGTGAATACTTTTCACTCAAATAATGATAGTGAGAGAGTATATGACATTAATTTTAAATTAACATGCCAATCCAGTTGTGTTATTTATCTAATTGATTGTTGCTGTGGGAAACAATATGTGGGATGCACCACACAGCCTCTACATGTAAGGATGAACCCACATAGAGACAACATCTACAAGGGATATCGGAAACATGGCTTGTCTCGACACTGTTTTGAAAAACACGGGAACAAAGCCCCAATAGGAGTTACACCTATAGATCATGTACCAGCGGATATCCCAAATAGATTACAGTGTCTAAATGAGAGAGAAGTGTATTGGATATACAAATTGGATACTATTCATCCAAAAGGTTTTAATGAGCTGGTAGATCTTTTTTGATAAGCCATACTTTATGGTTTCTTGTCCCTAGTGGCCTGACGGATCTCCTAATCACATATCCATTCCCCAGAAATGGAGATTTAGTATAATGATAATGGGAAGTGTTTGGTGTTCTGCCTTGCCCAAAACCTATGGGCTCGAGTCTAGCCGTCTTATTATTATAAAATCTTAACACATTTTGATTATAGGTTTTATATATGGTTTTAAATCAAAAATTGACTGTTTAGAGGTTTAATGTGTTTTATCAGAGATTAAATACTGATGTAAAGATATTGTGACTGTTGTGTGACATCATGATATGGGGGGGCGTTTTTGCAGGAAGTGATGCTTGTTTGTTTGGGATGTCATGAAAGTTTTGTCTAAAACCTCAACCATTCCCAACAAGTGGAGAGATACTATGATGGTAATGGGGAACCCTAAGTGTTCTGGCTTGCCCAAAACTTGTGAGTTTGATTCCAGGCAACTCCATTTTTTATTTTAAAAAAATGCAGCAATCGTTTTTTTTTATATATATTTTTTTTAAATTAAAGACTGAAGTTTTAGGTGAATAGTGTGTTTCATCAGAGTTTAGATTTTGAAATAAGGTCATTGTAACTGGTGTATGACATTCTGACACTGGAGGGGGCATTCCAACGGGAAGCGATGTCGGTTTGTTTGTAATTGTGATGCCATGAATATTCTGTATAAAACCACTGTTGTAAACAGACACTGCAAAATCTTTCCCACCCATTCATTGGTAGGGTAAGTTCTTGGCAGCTCTACATGTTTCTCTAAGTTTGGCTGTGGTTGCAGAAGCCCAGTCTTGGCCCGCACCCATTTTGGGCAGGCATCTCCTGCAACAGTGTGCAGCCGATTTTCTCCTGTTGACAAATTGTCTTGGTGATGCCCACAACACCCATCCTTGTCTTCATTTTTGGCACCAACAGCAGCCATTTTTTCAGCGGTCAGCACCATCTTTTCCTCTTCAGCACCATTTTCAATTTTTGCACCAACAGCCAAGTTTAACACTATGTCAGTGGGCCACAGCACGTAAATACCGGGTTCACAATCACAGTCACAATTCCCAGGATCGCTGTCAGTCAACAGCTCCATATACTTCAGTTCAGGCAGCTCATCACATAGGTCAATGTCACAGTCACAGTCAGCTGCCACCTTCACTTCCATGTCAGACAACAATGCACAAGTGTTATATCTTTAATCCATCAGTCCCATTGTTGTAAGGCTCTGGGGGGTCCATTCTGCCACATCTACACTAAATGTAACAGGGAGAAACTAGGGTGGTAGTCCTGACCGAGCTCAGCCAGTAAATACAGTCTGAAAACACTCTGGCCCCTCGTATATGCAATATGGGATGGATAGGCTCTTTCCCCCTGGTGCAGTTACCTTCTCTCCTTGTGCCACAGCAGTCCAGATGATAGATGTCCCAGGGACATGCTGTACTCCAACTGGGAAAATAACTTTTATTGAACAGTAGTGGAATGGAGCAAAGGCAAGAGTACAATTCTGGTTTTCCTATTCTTTCCCTGTTACATTCTCCAACTGCACCCACAGCAGTTGCAGTAGTCCAAGTTAAGAGGAATTCCTCGTGCCGGGAATAGCCATACAGAAGTGGGAGCCTTTCTGGCAAGCCTAAGTGTTCAGTCCTTAATTCAGGGCAGCAGTTCTCTCTCTGCTGCTGGAGGCCTAGCATTGCCCTGTGTCCACATGCGACTGTCCTGTCTGGGGTCCCAGGTAGTTCTGGAGGGAAAACCTGCAGCTTTGTGTATTTTCACTGTTGCTGCTGCGGGCCAAACCCACAATATTAACAGTTTACTGTCCCTGAACTAGCAACAGTACTTAAAAGGGAAACTCACAATTCAATATATCACAATAGAAACAATATGATAAATTACAAATACTGGGCTAAACAGTACAAATACAGAATAATAATGCAAAAACATGTAGGTGCATCATATGCCGGTATACAGTGTGCATCACATGCATTGCAAGATGGAACATATCACCCATGTACAAGAGATGCACGGGGAGCCACACAGAAGGGGGAGAGAATGCATTTAAAGGGACCTGCCACCTCCAAACACCAGCACTCCTTCTTTGAAAAAATATAGTTGTGATCCTGCACCCATTTTTCACTGCTAGTGCTGCTTTTCAACTTTCTTTTACATTTAGATAGATAGAAAGATAGAGAGAGAGAGAGAGAGAGATACAATAAAGGAAATAATTATTTGATCCCTTGCTTATTTTGTAAGTTTTCCCTCTGACAAAGATATGAACAGTCTATAATTTTAAGGGTAGGTTTGTTAGGAGTCGAGTTTCCTCTGCTGCACAGGGGGAATCTCGATCCATCTCCGCTGCGGTCTCCCATTCTCCTCCAGCCGCAGTGGAGTCTGCTCAGCAGGGACGTCGATCCCAGCGTCTCGCTCAGTCTGACTCTGTGCGAAGAGTTACTGCTGCTTCTCCAGCCTCTGCCATTAAAGTCAGTGCTGGTCAGCAGCGAGCGGACTTCTCTGGGACTAAGTCCTTGTCTGCACGTACTGAGCATGCCCAGGGTAAGATCTCCCGTTGGAGATCGAGGGTCATGTGCTCAGGCTCTGCGGCACATCCCATTGGTCCTCTTGGCAGGTCTTGGAAGGGCAAAAGTGCTGTAGCCACTTCCTGTGCTGCAACTATATAAACTGCGCATGACCGCACGGCCATGCGCTAGTATTGTCTCATAACGTTATATGTGTGTGTGTAGATGAATGTATGTCGATGGATGAAAGCTCCTAAATATCCCTCCCTAGAGTTGTTGTCTGCTCGTGGATGTTGGTAGCTATCTAGCGCCCGACTAATCATCTGCACGATACACACATTACAGTGTCCTCTTGCTGTGTCCGCCTGTACGGCGCCGTGCGCTTGCCTTGCGCTTTCCATACCCAAGCCAGTGTGGTTGGTGGCGTCCGTCAGTGCGGCATTGCTCGCACTCCTGTGCATTTATATTTAGTTTCCTTACACACCCAGTTGTGGTGTAGTGCCAGCGAGGGTCTAATCGGACTTCAATCCCAGTTGGGGTTAAGTACGCTGACTACTCGCTCGCGCTTTAGGTGCGGTACCGCGTTCCTGTGACACAACAGGATTGCTCCCTTCACGCTGGGTGAGGTTGAACCCACGTGTATATACTTTAGTGTACCGCCATATAGTCTGTATTTACTAGCAGCAGGTTTTCACCTGCACGGTGGACCCCAGACTGCGAACGCATCTATATCACCTTTCTTGGTGCGTTTCGCCAGTCCTAACAGAATACTAGCGCCAGGGCCTGGATAGTAAATGATGGACGATCAGCGTTCACAGCGGTACATCCAGCAGCTGGAGGGAAGGTTGGCGGCTCTTGAGCGTTCAACTTCAGCTGTGGATGTCACTGCTGTCGCTGTTCAGGCTGCTAGTGTTGCTGCAGCCACCTTGTCCACTGCCGCTCCTGTCCCGACTCTAACTCGCCTCCCGCTTCCAGAGAAATTCTCTGGTGACAGTAAGTCTTGTAGGGGTTTCGTGAGTCAGTGCTCTATCCATCTCGAGCTTCTGGCCTCTCGTTTCCCTACAGAGCGGGCTAAGGTGGGATTTATAGTGTCTCTTCTGTCGGACAGAGCGTTGCAGTGGGCTACGCCGCTATGGAAGCGTAGCGATCATGTGGTGCAGAGTGCTCCGTTGTTTCTGAGCACTCTGAAACAGGTCTTTTTACCGTCCACTTCCGCACCTTAGCATCTGAGCTGGAGTGGTTGGATAAAGCCCTCATTCCAATATTTTGGAGGGGGCTGGCTGACCACGTTAAGGACGCCCTGGCCACTAGGGAGATTCCCGCCACACTGGAGGAATTAATTACTCTATCCACTCGTATTGATCTCCGTTTTCACGAGCGGAGGTTAGAGCGAGCCCAGTGTAGGCAGAGGTTTCGGCTGGCTCCCACCTTCGCCAAACCTTTGGAATCTCCAGACCAGGCTCCTGAGCCCCATGAGCCTGTGGTAGAGTCTCGAGCAGGATCTAAGTCCCGGACCGCTCGTGCACTCCAGATTTGTCATCTTTGCCAACAGTCTGGACATCTTGCCTCCAGATGTCTCCAGCGGTCGAGGAAACGTCAGCGTCTAGTGGTAGTTGGTGGAGGTGCACTAGACACGGCGACGTTTGCCTCCAAATTGTCCTTTAAGGGGACAATAACATTGGGCTCATCCTCTCACTCGGTGGAACTCTGCGTGGATTCTGGGGCGGAGGGCAATTTTATGTCTTCAGCCTTCGCCCAATGTCACGCAATTCCTCTGGTCATGCTATCTCAACCAGTAACGGTACGAGTGGTGAATGGGTCGACACTGCCCACACAGATTACACATCAAACTATCCCTTTTACTCTGTCCATGTCACCATCTCATCAGGAGATTATATCTCTACTCGTCATTCCTGAGGGAATTGATGAGGTTCTCTTGGAGATACCTTGGTTACGGTACCACTCTCCTCACATCGAGTGGTCCTCAGGCAGAATTCTGGGATGGGGTGAATCTTGTGGGAACAGGTGTCATCGAGAGTGCGTTCAGGTTACTACTACAGAGGTACCCGCAGATCTCTCCTCTCTCCCCAAGCAATATTGGTCTTATGCAGACGTATTCTCCAAAAAGGCAGCGGAGACTCTTCCGCCCCATCGCCCCTATGACTGTCCTATTGATCTCTTGCCTGGTGCTGAGCCTCCCCGGGGTCGAGTCTATCCATTATCTCTCCCGGAAGCGGAGGCAATGTCGCAGTACATACAAGAGAATCTGGCAAGAGGGTTCATCAGGAAGTCAGTGTCACCTGCTGGGGCAGGGTTCTTTTTCGTGCAGAAGAAGAATGGAGAACTACGTCCATGCATAGACTACAGGGGTCTTAATGCTATCACAGTTAAGAACAAGTACCCTTTGCCGTTGATATCTGAGCTTTTCGATAGGCTTCGGGGAGCTAGAGTGTTTACTAAACTAGATCTGCGGGGTGCTTATAACCTGATTCGCATCCGTGAGGGGGACGAGTGGAAAACGGCATTTAACACCAGAGATGGGCACTATGAGTATCTGGTGATGCCCTTCGGGCTCTGTAATGCACCTGCCGTTTTCCAAGACTTTGTCAACGACATCTTCCGGGATATGCTTTCCACCTCGGTTGTAGTCTATCTGGATGATATTCTCATCTTTTCTCCAGATATTGACTCCCACCGGAGAGATGTTGGCAGAGTCTTCGACCTCCTACGGGCAAACTCTCTTTATGCAAAGTTGGAGAAGTGTGTGTTTGAGCAGGAGTCCTTACCTTTCCTGGGCTATATCATCTCCGCCCAGGGATTGGCTATGGATCCTGCCAAACTACAGGCTGTGATGGACTGGCAAGAGCCCCATTCTCTTAAAGCGGTGCAGCGCTTTATGGGGTTCATAAACTATTACCGCCAGTTCATTCCCCACTTCTCAACTCTGGTAGCTCCCTTGGTAGCCCTCACCAAGAAGGGAGCGAATCCCAAATTGTGGTCGGAAGAGGTCTCCAAGGCCTTCACTTCTATTAAGTCCCACTTTGCTAGCGCTCGCATCTTACATCGTCCCGATGTGGATAAGCCATTCCTACTGGAGGTGGATGCCTCGTCCATTGGTGCTGGAGCAGTCCTCTACCAAAAGGATGCTCAAGGTCGGAAGCATCCATGCTTCTTCTTCTCCAAGACCTTCACGCCAGCGGAGAGGAACTACTCCATCGGGGACAGGGAGTTGCTAGCAATGAAGTTGGCCTTTTCGGAGTGGAGACACCTTCTGGAAGGTGCGCGGTTTCCCTTCCAAGTTTACACGGACCACAAAAATTTGGTCTATTTGCAGACAGCCCAGCGGCTAAATTCTCGCCAGGCCAGATGGTCCCTGTTCTTCTCCCGGTTCCACTTTTCCCTTCATTATCTCGCCGGGGAGAAGAATATCCGTGCTGACGCTCTCTCTCGCTCCCTTATGTCAACTGAGGAGGAGGAAGAGGAGCCTCGGCTTATTGTCCCTTCCGAGAGCCTGAGAACCGTGGTGCCGGTTTCGCTAGAGTCTGTGCCTCCGGGCAAGACTTTTGTGCCCATTAATTTGTGACCGGAGGTTCTCTCTTGGGCTCATTCGTCCAGGGTGGGTGGACACTTTGGGACAAAGAGGACATCTGAGCTACTGGCGAGGACGTACTGGTGGCCACATATGGTCCGGGATGTCAGGGATTATGTTCTGGCGTGTGTCTCCTGGGCCAAAAATAAATCTCCGCGTCAAAGGCCAGCTGGTTTGCTCTATCCCTTGCCGGTGGCAGATAGGCCCTGGGAGATGGTCGGGATGGACTTTGTTGTGGGTTTGCCCAAGTCTCGCGGCTGTACCATCATTTGGGTCATCACCGATCATTTCTCAAAAATGGTGCATTTGGTGCCGCTGCCGCGGTTACCTTCTGCACGGGCCTTGGCAGCGTTGTTCATTAGACATATCTTCCGCCTGCATGGTATGCCAGACAAAATTGTCAGTGACCGGGGTCCCCAGTTTGCGTCTCGGTTCTGGAGAGAGCTCTGTTGTCTTCTCAGTATTGAGTTGAATCTCTCTTCCACTTATCATCCCGAGACGAATGGGTTGGTAGAGAGGGCCAACCAGACCTTGGTCACATACCTGCGACATTTTGTTTCAGCCAGGCAGGATGACTGGGCATCCTTGCTATCATGGGCAGAGTTTGCACTGAACAACGCCGTAGCCGACTCCACTGGACAAACCCCATTGCTCCTCAACTATGGTCAGCATCCACGGGTACCTGTGCCTATGCCCGTGTCTTCCGCCGACTCCAGGGAGGCAGACTGGGCTGTGGAGGCACGGAATATTTGGGACCGCACTCAGGATGCCTTTCGGGCCTCTAAGGAGAGAATGAGGTCCTCCGCCGATGCTCATCGGCGCCCCGCTCCGACCTTTGCTCCTGGCGACTTGGTGTGGCTCTCCGCCCGTAACATCAGGCTGCGAGTTGAGTCCACTAAATTTGCTCCTCGCTACTTGGGCCCATTCAAGGTCCTCGAGCAGGTTAATCCTGTGGTCTATTGTTTGGCCCTTCCGCCACGCCTGGGTATCACCGACACCTTTCATGTGTCCCTCTTGAAACCCGTGTATATGTCCCGGTTTTCCGAGTCATCTGCTGGGACATCGGGTTCGTCTACGGATGATTATGAGGTGAACGCTATTTTGGGGTGCAAGGTGGTGCGTGGTAAAAAATTTTATTTGGTAGACTGGAAGGGTTATGGCCCCGAGGACAGGTCCTGGGAGCCTGTTGAGCACATTCGGGCTCCGCAGCTCATTGCTGCCTTCGAACGTAGCGAGGCCCAAGGAGGGGGGGGCATGTTAGGAGTCGAGTTTCCTCTGCTGCACAGGGGGAATCTTGATCCGTCTCCGCTGCGGTCTCCCATTCTCCTCCAGCCGCAGTGGAGTCTGCTCAGCAGGGACGTCGATCCCAGCGTCTCGCTCAGTCTGACTCTGTGCGAAGAGTTGCTGCTGCTGCTTCTCCAGTCTCTGCCATTAAAGTCAGTGCTGGTCAGCAGCGAGCGGACTTCTCTGGGACTAATTCCTTGTCTGCACGTACTGAGCATGCCCAGGGTAAGATCTCCCGTTGGAGATCGAGGGTCATGTGCTCAGGCTCTGCAGCACATTCCATTGGTCCTCTTGGCAGGTCTTGGAAGGGCAAAAGTGCTGTAGCCACTTCCTGTGCTGCAACTATATAAACTGCGCATGACCGCACGGCCATGAGCTAGTATTGTCTCATAATGTTATATGTGTGTGTGTAGATGAATGTATGTCGATGGATGAAAGCTCCTAAATATCCCTCCCTAGAGTTGTTTTCTGCTCGCGGATGTTGGTAGCTATCTAGCGCCCGACTAATCATCTGCACGATACACACATTACAGCGTCCTCTTGCTGTGTCCGCCTGTACGGCGCCGTGCGCTTGCCTTGCGCTTTCCATACCCAAGCCAGTGTGGTTGGTGGCGCCCGTCAGTGCGGCATTGCTCGCACTCCTGTGCATTTATATTTAGTTTCCTTACACACTCAGTTGTGGTGTAGTGCCAGCGAGGGTCTAATCGGACTTCAATCCCAGTTGGGGTTAAGTACGCTGACTACTCGCTCGCGCTTTAGATGCGGTAACGCGTTCCTGTGACGCAACAGGAACCCTGCTCCCTTCACGCTGGGTGAGGTTGAACCCACGTGTATATACTTTAGTGTACCGCCATATAGTCTGTATTTACTAGCAGCAGGTTTTCACCTGCACGGTGGACCCCGGACTGCGAACGCATCTATATCACCTTTCTTGGTGCGTTCCGCCAGTCCTAACAAGGTTAACTTTAACACTGAGAGATAGAATATTAAAAATAAAATCCAGAGAATCACATTGTATAAATTATATACATTTAGTTTCATTTTGCAGTGAGAAACAAGTATTTGATCCCCTACCAACGATTGAGAGTTCTGGCTCCTACACACCAGGAAGCCGCTCCTAATCAACTCAACTACTAATCAAGATGCCAGTCCACAGACTCATGTAATCAGTCAGATTCTGACCTCTACAACATGGGCAAGAACAAAGAGCTTTATAAGGATGTCAGGGATAAGATCAGACCTGCACAAAGCTGGAATGAGCTAGAAAACCATACTTAAGATGCTGGGTGTTAGGGTTTGGCGGAACACACCAAATATATTTTTATAGAGTAATAGGTGAGATTCGAAAGGTTTGGCGAAGGTGGGAGCCAGCCGAAACCTCTGCCTACACTGGGCTCGCACTAACCTCCGCTCGTTTAAATGTAGGTCAATACGAGTAAACACAGTTATTAACTCCTCCAGTGTGGCGGGAATCTCCCTAGTGGCCACAGTGTCCTTCACGTGGTCAGCCAGCCCCCTCCAAAATATAGGGATAAGGGCTTTATCTGACCACTCCAGCTCAGATGCTAAAGTGCGGAAGTGGACAGCAAAATGGCTGACCAAGGATGAGCCCTGAGTCAATGCCAACAGTTGGAGCGCCAAATCATGGGTGACTAGAGGTTCTAAAAAGACCTGTTTCAGAGTGCTCTGGAACAGCGGAGGTCTTTGGCATTAACTCAACTCGCCGTGTTTGGAGAAAGAGAAATATTGCCTATGAGCCAAAGAACACCGTCCCCACTGTCATGCATGGAGTTGGAAACATTATGTTTTGGGGGTGCTTTTCTGCTAAGGGCACTGGACTACTTCACTGCATCAATGGGAGAATGGATGGAGCCATGTACTGTAAAATCCTGAGTGACAACTTCCTTTCCTCAGCCAGAACATGGGTCATGGCTAGATCTTCCAGCAAGACAAAGACCCAAAACATACATCCAAGGCAACAAAGAAGTTGCTCAAAAAGAGGCACGTTAATCTTATGGAGTGGCCTAGCATGTTTCAAGACCTTAATCCCATAGAAAACTTATGGAGGGAGTTGAAGCTTCGAGATGCCAAGCGACAGCCTCAAAATCTTAATGATTTAGAGATGATCTGCAAAGAGGAGTGTTTCAAAATTTGTCCTAACATATGTTAGGGGTCGAGTTCCCGCTTCTGCACAGGGGGAATCTCGAGCCACCTCCGCTGCGGTCTCCCATTCTTGTCCAGCCGCAGTGGAGTCTGCTCAGCAAGGACGTCGGTCCCAGCATCTTGCTCATTCTCACTCTGTTCTGATTATTACTGCTGCTTCTCCAGTCTCTGCTATTAAAGTCTGTGCTGGTCAGCAGCGAGCGGACTTCTCTGGGACTAAGTCCTTGTCTGCACGTACTGAGCATGCCCAGCGTAAGGTTTCCCGTTGGAGATCGAGGGTCATGTGCTCAGGCTCTGCAGCACATTCCATTGGTCCTCTTGGCAGGTCCTAGAAGGGCAAAAGTGCTGTGGCCACTTCCTGTGCTGCTGCTATATAAACTGCGCATGACCACACGGCCATGCGCTAGTATTGTCAAACAATTGCTAATGTGTGTATGTTGTGAGTGCAAGTCGTCCTTGGATACCCCTACCCTATAGTATGACTGTTTGCGGAAGGTGTATGGCTGCTACCTAGCGCCCGACTTATCCTACTGCACTAGTCACACATTATAGCGTCCAGTTGCTGTGACCGCCAGTACGGCGCCGTGCACTTCCTCTGTGCCTTCCTTACCCAAGCCTGGGTGGTTAGTGGCGTTCGTCAGTGCGGCACTGCATGCTCTTCTGTTTCATTTCACACCCAGTTGCGGTGTTGCGCTAGCAAGGGTCTAATCGGACTTCAATCCAAGTTGGGGTTGAGTTCGCTGACTACTTGCTCGCGCTTTAGGTGCGGTACCGCGGTCCTGTGCCTTAACAGGATTGCTTCTTTCACACTGGGTGAGGTTAACCCACGCGTGTATACTCTAGTGTACCGCCATATAGTCTGCTAATTGCTAGCAGCAGGTTTTCACCTGCACGGTGGACCCCGGACTGCGAACGCATCTATACCATCTGTCTCGGTGCATTCCGCCAGTCCTAACACATATGCGCAAACCTCATCATCAACTACAAAAAACGTCTGACTGCTGTGCTTGCCAACAATTGTTTTGCCACCAAGTATTAAGTCTTTTTTGCCAGCGGAATCAAATACTTATTTCTCATTGCAAAATGAAAATGGATTTATATAATTTATGCAATGTGATTTTCTGGATTTTGTTTTTGATATTCTTTCTCTCAATGTTAAATTTAACCTACCTTTAAAATTATAGACTGTTCATGTCTTCGTCAATGGGCAAACTTACAAAATCAGCAAGTGATCAAATAATTATTTCCTTCACTGTAAATAGATAGCAAGCAATTAGCCTAATTTTCCATATCCATTTCTTAAAGGGAATTTGTCATGTTAAAATGCTAATAACCTAGAGATATAGGGTTACTCAACGGATTGATAGCATTATAAAGCTGCCCAGTGACCAACTAAGATCCCCATTGCCAGGAGGAAATTAACTTTATTCATTCACTGATTTAATGCTAATTTCCACAGTTTTAAGAGTGCCCTAAAAATGCATTTGTTCAGACTGGCATACCGTCTAAACGCATTATCCTAACTATCCCTGTGTCAACCAATCAAAAAACTTTCATTCCTCTTGGTATCTGTTTTGATCTGTGTTTATTGTTATGCTGTAATGTCTATTGTCTGTACAAATCCCCTTTATAATGTAAAGTGCTGTGGAATATGTTGGCGCTATATAAATAAAATGTATTATTATTATTATGCCAGCTGTCAGTGCCAGAATGTGGTTACAGCCAGCACTCACTATGCACCTAGTGGTGACTGATGCCGCACCATGCGTACCATTATGGCTGAAAGTCCGAGTCTTCAAGGAACAATAAAGTTAATTTCCTCCCAGCAGCTGGACTTTCAGTGCAGGCACCAGGCAGCTTCAGAATGCTATTAACCTGCAGATTTATCTCATATCTGCAGGTTAAAATTGTTTTTATATGAAAGGTACTCTTTATTCTGTTATGAATATGTCAAATTAGTAGAACATACATTGCCCATACTATTTTACAGTTTTTTTAATGTCATTTATTCAATTACAAACTTCCTTATTATTTCAGGAACAATGTATTATAACTTTGAGATAAGCTATGATCTTTTCTTTTTTTTACACCTTTGTATAAGTAAAATGTTAACAGCGATAGTTGTCTATTAAATATTTAGTGTGAGAAAATTGCAGTGCAGCGCTGGGTCAAGTACTTTAAAATTCTTTATTTAGCATATAAGATTCAGTAAATGGTATTATTGGAACAGTTCCAACTAAAACATTTCAATGAATATTTTGGTAGCGATGTGATGTCTAGGATAGACACTTTGCAAATTCGAGCTTACTAAGCACTTAGAACACAGTATAGAAGTAAGTTATATTATTTTACATTTTACTATGTCATAACAAAATGTTAAGAGAGTCATTATTGAAAAATACATTGAGCACTTACTATACTTCCGAAGAGAAGGGATTTCACGGTGTAGAGGGATCATCATTATACTCATTTGCACATGGAAACACAAGAAGCAATGGAATTAAACTGAAGGGGAGAAGATACAGATTAGATATTAGAAAAAAAACATTTTGACATTAAGGGTGATCAATGAGTGGAACAGGCTTCCATGAGATATGGTGAGTTCTCCTTCAATGGAAGTTTTCAAACAGAGGCTGGTTATGGTCTCACACAAGAACCAGCAGTGGCACAAAATTTGCACACTGGACTTTACTTGTCTTTATTTTCTATTAATGTTGGCTATTATTATAAAGTTTTATTACATTACCTCGATATTACACTTTTTGTCACCTGTTTGTATTATATTAACCAGTAGTATTGTGCTTGTACGACACAGGACGCTTCAAGGATGGTGAAATGCTCTTTATCTAACAATATGGTTCAAACTTTTATCACTAAATGCGTATGGTCACAACAAACCTTCAAGGTTGGAATTACATATGACATTTTTGTGCACTTTTTGCTTTTGCTTCAAGCCTAAAGCAGAAATGTGTTTAAAAAGTAAAAACTGAAAATAATTTAATATTTTTCTCTCTTTTGTGCCACTTTCTATATTTGGCTCAAAAGCAGGAGTAGAAAATTGCAGGGATGAATTCTGTCCTAATGTAACATTTTAAGGCTATTTCACAAAAAAAGTGCAGTTGCCCAAAAAAGAAGGATATCTAAGGGGTAACGTTTCTCCTTGCGGAGAGGGACATGCTAAGCATGGTGAGATGAGGAAACTTTAAGCCGCAATGCTCCTTTGGGAAATATGCAAATTGTCTCTTGAGAAAGGAAGAGAACAAGAACTCTAGTGCCGCCTATAGGAAGTAGCGATCCTAACAGTCAATGTCGACCCTTTAACGAGCCTTGTCACATGACTTAGGATAAAAGTCAATACCAGAATCTCGATTTGCAGACACTGTTTTTGGCTGTGGAGATCTGGTTTGGCTGTGTGAGAGGTGAGGTGAAATTGAGATTCTGGTTTTGACTTTTAACTTTTATCCTAAGTCAAGTGACAAGGCTCATTAAAGGGTCGACGTTGACTTTTAGGATTGCTAATTCCTATAGGTGGCACTAGAATCCTTTTTCTCTTCCTCCCTGAAGAGATAATTTGCTTATAAAGGAGAAATTCATAAAGGTCAAATGCCTTTTTCCCATTTCATACCTGACACAAAGATCTGTTTTCCCAATATGTAACACTGATAATCCAACATTTTCAGATTAGTATCTGTTAGACAAGTATTTCCCCCTGGACAATAAAGCATGCCAAGGCTTACATGTGGTCTGTAATACCTTTTTTTAGACTAGTTTGAATGCAACACTTTAGAGCATTGTTTAATCATTCTAAAATTAGCAGAAAATAGTTTTAAGCATATAAACAGGGTGGGCCATATATATGGATACACCTAAATAAAATGGGAATGGTTGGTGCTATCAACTTCCTGTTTGTGGCACATTAGTATATGGGAGGGGGAAAACTTTTCAAGATGGGTGGTGACCATGGTGGCCATTTTGAAGTTGGCTATTTTGGATCTAACTTTATCTTTTTTCAATGGGAAGAGGGTCATGTGAAACATCAAACTTATTGAGAATTTCACAAGAAAAACTATTTTCATATAGTATTCTGAGGATAGGGAATATAAAAGTGTCAGCACTGTGCAGGATCTAAGAGCAATATTAAAAATGTCACAAAAAAAAGTGCAAAGTTGATGCACTCACCAAACTGAGGTTGGAGGAACAGTGTACTGGCCCTGGGGGAGTGTCCCAAACCAAGGTCCTAGATACAGGGTCTGCTGCACAACTCCTAGTTAACGGGGCGATCCTCAGCCATCGGCAGGTGAAAAGTAAAAGGAACAGAAATCCAGTCTGGTGCCGGCGCTCCCAAAAATTGTAACGTGTGATAGATCAGCTTATTTAAAAAAAAAAAATAAAAAGATTTTTATTCTGAAATGAAAAACAACGTGTTTCGGCTTAAAAAACGCCTTCATCAGGTCAAAAAAATATACATCCATACTGTAACAATAACGATGTCTATATAAACTCTTTTTACAAAGGGAAAAGGAGGTGTGTTTGTTACTAGCACCAATCCTTCACTTAATTTCCATTCTCCTCTTAATTGGTTGGTTTAACTGGTTCAAAACAGCTGACATGTCCCGGCTTTGATGCGGGCTCAACGTGCACGCGCAGGAAGTGCATCATTACCTCCTCCCATGTCACATGACCGTGGTTCACCGATGGGTTGGCATGACAACCCATGGCCAGCAGGAGACCCCTGTGGTTATCATAACCGGAGCTATGAGCGCCGTTCAGCTTTCAGCACTCATAGCAAGTGAGCATTTCTGCAACATAGAGCAGGGCTGCAACCCTGCTCTGCTTAGTACAAGCGATCGGATGACAGCAGCTTCTAGTCTCTCATGGAGACTAATGAAGCAAGTAAAAAGTAAAAGTTCAAATCCTTTTGAGCTCTTCTCACTAAGGCTGCCGTCACACTATCAGTATTTGGTCAGTATTTTACATCAGCATTTGTAAGCCAAATCCAGGAGTGGGTGATAAATACAGAAGTGGTGCATATGTTTCTATTATACTTTTCCTCTAATTGTTCCACTCCTGGTTTTGGCTTACAGATACTGATGTAAAATACTGATCAAATACTGCTAGTGTGAGGGCAGCCTAAAAGTTGCAGACTCTCCCTGTTCATGAGGTATAAAAGAATGTGTTCTCTTTTCTAATAAGAACATGCACAGTGGATGCCTGAGAGAAGTCAAAGACGGAGGACCAGAAGAATCTATCTCCAGAAACTATGACGGGGAAAGCTGCAGCACAAACTACAACATTCACCCTGAAGACTAACAGGGCAATTGGAGCAATGCATAGTATTCTATTGTTTTCCTAGTTAAAGGGCAATTTCTGGCTTTGTAAAAAATATATTGTCATTTATATTTATACTGGTACCACCCATTTAAAAGTAATAATTCTGAATATTTTTTGTATGGGAGCAAATATTTATAATCTGGACCATGGTCCATAGTGATGAGCTGGCATGTTCAATCAGCCTAAATCCAATACTTCAGATCCTAAGAATGTATGTCCCATAGTTAAGTACAGTAACCGTAATGACATACTAAGACAAATTGCATGTTAGAGAATAAGGCAAACTGTGAAATCTGCCATGTTATTATGGATAATTATTGTTGCCATGTTTAAACTATTGATTTGCCATCAGAAACCTGAATTATTGAGGCCTCAAGCATGTCATGAGATCCAGGCTAAAGATTGCTCGGGATAATAATATCACTATTAATATGTAAGCTGTTTGTTCCTCCATAAAGGTCTGTGTCACTCTGAGGTATCTCGCCTCCTAAATTATTTATGTCCTTTCTCTCTCTCGCTCTCTCTTTCTTATTCATTTTATCATTTATGAATACAATTACAGAGCCGTGCAGATAATTCAGTGATAAAATGTTTAAGAATGGCATTTGGATAAGCAATCTCGATGGATATTTAGGTACCCACAGGTTAACCTCACTCTGATAGACCGGATATAAAATATCTCTGCTTCAAGATGAAGTGTTTAATGATAATGAATGAGTGTAAACTATAATATTAATATTAGTATTTTCATAAGGTGGATGTTGTAAAAATAAGATTTAAAAGAAATGAGCACAGAATAAAAACATCAACACAGTTATATCGAATTTGTCAATCTATTAAAACTGCTTATTTAAAGAAAATTATAGCACAGGCCTTTATATTCAGAAAAATAAAATAGTTAAATTGAATACTAAAAGAAACACAGAATAATTAAGGTGTATATAAACACACACTTTTGTTCTTTTTTAACCCCTTAGCGACCACCGATACGCCTTTTAACGGCGGCCGCTAAGGGTACTTAAACCACAGCGCCGTTAATTAAGGGCGCTGTGGAAAAAGTAAAAAGCGCCCCCCAGAGTCGGATTTTCTCCGGGGGTAGCCGAGACCCCAGAGAACATGATTCGGGTTTTTTTTTACCGACCCCGCATTTGCGATCGCCGGTAATTAACCGTTTACCGGCGATCGCAAAAAAAAAAAAACACGATCTCTTTTTAATTTCTCTGTCCTCCGATGTGATCGCACATCAGAGGACAGAGAAAAGGGGTCCCAGATAGCCCCCCGATACCTATCTCCCCCAGTGCTCCTCGTGGCTCCTGGTAGGCGCCGCCATCTTCAAAATGGCGGGCGCATGCGCAGTGCGCCCGCTGGCCGGCACCGGGAGAATCTTTGGGGTCGGTTTTACCGACCCCTGTTTTGCGATCGCCTGTATTTAACTGTTTACCGGCGACCGCAAAAAAAAATAAAAAATCAAAGTGTAATTCTCTGTCCTCTGATGTGATCGCACATCAGAGGACAGAGAAATAGGGGGATTCAGGGACCCTATCATACTCACCGGTGTCCCTGGATCCTCCTGCTGCTCCTCCTGGCTGCCGGGGAAAAGAAAATGGCGGGCGCATACGCAGTGGGCCCGCCATCTATCGCCATCTGCCAGCCAACAGGAGAAGAGCAGTTGGGGCTAAAATTAGGGTTAGGGTTAGGGCTAGGGTTAGGGCTAGGGTTAGGGTTAGGGCTAGAACTAGGGTTAGGGCTAGGGTTAGGGTTGGGGTTGCGGCTAGGGTTAGGGCTAGGGTTAGGGCTAGGGTTAGAGCTAGGGTTAGGGCTAGGGTTAGGGCTAGGGTTAGGGCTAGGGTTAGGGTTAGGGCTAGGGTTAGGGTTGGGGCTAAATTTAGGGTTAGGGTTGGGGCTAAATTCAGGGTTAGGGTTCTTTCACACTTACGTCACTACGGGGCCGTTGCAATGCATCGGCCCGACATACCGACGCACGTTGTGAAAATTGTGCACAACGTGGGCAGCGGATGTAGTTTTTCAACGCATCTGCTGCCCAATCTATGTCCTGGGGAGGAGGGGGCGGAGTTACGGCCACGCATGCACGGTCAGAAATGGCGGACGCGACGTACAAAAAAAGTTACATTGAACGTTTTTTGTGCCGACGGTCCGCCAAAACACAACTGATCCAGTGCATGACGGACGCGATGTGTGGCCATCCATCACGAACCGTCGGCAATAAAAGTCTATGGGCAAAAAAATGCATCCTGCGGGCACATTTGGAGGATCCGTTTTGTATCCAAAACGCCGGATTGCGACGGATGCCAAACGACGCAAGTGTGAAAGTAGCCTTAGGGCTAGGGTTAGGGTTGGGGCTAAAGTTAGGGCTAGGGTTGGGGCTAAAGTTAGGGTTAGATATGGGGTTAGGGTTTGGATTAGAGTTGGTATTAGGGTTAGGGTTGGCATTAGGGTTACGCTTGGGATTAGGGTTAGGTTTGGGATTAGGGTTAAGGTTAGGGTTGTGATTAGGGGTGTATTGGGATTAGGGTTAGGTTTGAGGTTAGGGTTGAGATTAGGATTAGGGGTGTGTTGGATTTAGGGTTTTGATTAGGGTTATGGTTAGGGTTGACATTAGGGTTGTTTTGGGGTAAGGGTTGTGATTATCGTTAGGGTTAGTGATTAGGATTATGGATCGGGTTGGGATTAGGGTTAGGGGTGTGTTGGGGTTAGGGTTGGAGCTAGAATTGGGGGGTTTCCACTGTTTAGTTACATCAGGGGGTCTCCAAACACGACAGCCAATTTTGCGGTCAAAAAGTCAAATGGTGCTCCCTCCCTTCTGAGCTCTGTCGTGCGCCCAAACAGTGGGATACCCCCACATATGGGGCATCAGCGTACTCGGGATAAATTGGACAACAACTTTTTGGGTCCAATTTCTCCTGTTACCCTTGTGAAAATAAAAACTTGGGGGCTACAAAATCTTTTTTGTGGAAAATAAAATATATTTTTTATTTTCACAACTCTGCATTCTAAACTTCTGTGAAGAACTTGGGCATTCAAAGTTCTCACCACACATCTAGATAAGTTCCTTGGGGGGTCTAGTTTCCAAAATGGGGTCACTTGTGGGGGTTACTACTGTTTTGGTACATCAGGGGCTTTGCAAACGCAACATAACGCCCACAGACCATTCTATCTAAGTCTGCATTCCAAAACAGCGCTCCTTCCCTTCCGAGCTCTGCCGTGCGCCCAAACAGTGGTTTACCCCCATATATGGCACATCAGTGTACTCGGGATAAATTGAACAACAACTATTGCGGTCCAATTTCTCCTGTTACCCTTGTGAAAATAAAAACTTGGGGGCTACAATATCTTTTTTGTGGAAAAAAAAATATTTTTTATTTTCACGACTCTGCATTGTAAACTTCTGTGAAGCACTTGGGCACTCAAAGTTCTCACCACACATCTAGATAAGTTCCTTGGGGGGTCTAGTTTCCAAAATGGGGTCACTTGTGGAGGGTTTCTACTGTTTAGGTACATCAGGGGCACTACAAACGCAACATAATGCTCGCAGATCATTCTATCAAAGTCTGCATTCCAAAACAGCGCTCCTTCCCTTCCGAGCTCTGCCGTGCGCCCAAACAGTGGTTTACCCCCATATATGGCACATCAGTGTACTCAGGATAAATTGGACAACAACTATTGCGGTCCAATTTCTCCTGTTACCCTTGTGAAAATAAAAACTTGGGGGCTACAATATCTTTTCTGTGGAAAAAAAATATTTTTTATTTTCACGACTCTGCATTCTAAACTTCTGTGAAGCACTTGGGCATTCAAAGTTCTCACCACACATCTAGATAGGTTCCATGGGGGGTCTAGTTTCCAATATGTGGTCACTTGTGGGGGGTTTCCACTGTTTAGGCACATCAGGGGCTCTCCAAACGCGACATGGCATCCAATCTCAATTCCTGCCAATTCTACATTGAAAAAGTAAAACGGCGCTCCTTCACTTCCAAGCTCTGCGGTGCGCCCAAACAGTGGTTTACCCTCACATATGGGGTATCGATGTATTCAGGAGAAATCACACAACAACATTTGTGGTCTAATTTCTCCTGTTACCTTTGTGAAAATAAGAATTTCTGGGCGAAAAAATCATTTTTGTGTAAACAAATGCGATTTTTCATTTTCACGGCTCTACGTTAAAAACTTCTGTGAAGCTCTTGGGGGTTCAAAGTGCTCACCACACATCTAGAAAAGTTCCTTAAGGGGTCTAGTTTACAAAATGGTGTCACTTGTGGGGGTTTCCACTGTTTAGGCACATCAGGGGCTCTCTAAACGTGACATGACGTCCGATCTCAATTCCAGCCAATTCTGCATTGAAAAAGTCAAACGGCGCTCCTTCACTTCCAAGTTCTGTGGTGCGCCCAAACAGTGGTTTACCCCCACATATGGGGTATTGGCGTATTCAGGCGAAATTGGATAACAAAATTTATGGTTACATTTCTGTTTTTACACTTGTAAAAATAAAAAAATGGTTCTGAATTAAAATGTTTGCAAAAAAAAGTTAAATGTTCATTTTTTCCTTCCACATTGTTTCAGTTCCTGTGAAGCACGTAAAGGGTTAATAAACTTCTTGAATGTGATTTTGAGAACCTTGAGGGGTGTAGTTTTTAGAATGGTGTCACACTTCGGTATTTTCTATCATATAGACCCCTCAAAATGACTTCAAATGTGATGTGGTCCCTAAAAAAGAAAGGTGTTGTAAAAATGAGAAATTGCTGGTCAACTTTTAACCCTTATAACTCCCTAACAAAAAAAAATGTTGTTTCCAAAATTATGCTGATGTAAAGTAGACATGTGGGAAATGTTATTTATTAACTATTTTTTGTGACATATCTCTCTGATTTAAGGGCATAAAAATACAAAATTTGAAAATTGCAAAATTTTAAAAATTTTCGCCATATTTCCATTTTTTTCATAAATAATCGCAAGTAATATCGAATAAATGTTACCACTAACATGAAGTACAATATGTCACGAAAAAACAATCTCAGAATCAGCGGGATCCGTTGAAGTGTTCCAGAGTTATAACCTCATAAAGTGACAGTGGTCAGAATTGCAAAAATTGGCTCGGTCATTAAGTACCAAATTGGCTCTGTCACTAAGGCCGGCGTCACACTTGTGAGTTTTACGGACGTAAGAGCGCAGAATCTACGTCCGTAAAACTCGCAAAAAATACGGCACAATTATTCTCTATGCCTCTGCTCCTATTTGCCGTATTTTACTGATCAGTATTATACGGCTTTCTACGGCCGTACAAAATCGCAGCATGCTGCGTTTGTCACCGTACTGCGCAAGAAATACGCCAATGAAAGTCTATGGAAGCGTGAAAAATACGGATTACACACGGACAAGCAGTGTGACTTGCGAGAAATACGCAGCGCTGTTAGAGAGAAAAGCCGGCAATTCAGTGCGGTGTACAGTAAAATCACACTGACAGCTTACAGTCCAATAGGTAGAATAAATGTGTACACATAGAATAGGTATATATATATATATATATATATATATATATATGTCAGTGAGACACATATATGTATATATATTAATATTTATTCCAGCGCTATACAGCTTGAAAGCCGGTAATTCCAATAACGGCTTTTTCTTTCCCCTTCCTAAAACCCGACATGATTTGAGACATGGTTTACATACAGTAAATCATGTCTTCTCTCCATTTTTTTTGCAGATTCCACACTACTAATGTCAGTAGTGTGTATCTGCAAAATTTGGCCGTTCTAGCTCTTAAAATAAAGGGTTAAATGGCGGAAAAAATTGGCGTGGGCTCCCGCGCAATTTTCTCCGCCAGAGTAGTAAAGCCAGTGACTGAGGGCAGATATTAATAGCCTGGAGAGGGTCCACGGTTATTGGCCCCCCCCTGGCTAAAAATATCTGCCCCCAGCCACCCCAGAAAAGGCACATCTGGAAGATGCGCCTATTCTGGCACTTGGCCACTCTCTTCCCATTCCCGTGTAGCGGTGGGATATGGGGTAATGAAGGGTTAATGCCACCTTGCTATTGTAAGGTGACATTAAGCCTAATTAATAATGGAGAGGCGTCAATTATGACACCTATCCATTATTAATCCAATTGTAGTGAAGGGTTAAATAAAACACAAACACATTATTTAAAATTATTTTAATGAAATAAAAACAATGGTTGTTGCAGTATTTTATTCAACGCCCAATCCAGTCACTGAAGACCCTCGTTCTGTGAGTAAAAAAACATAATAAACCAACAATATACTTACCCTCCGCAGATCTGTAACGTCCAACGATGTAAATCCTTCTGAAGGGGTTAAAACATTTTGCAGCAAGGAGCTGTGCTAATGCAGGCTGCTCCTCGCTGCAAAACCCCAGGGAATGAGGCTAAAAATAGATCAATGATCTATATTTAGCTTTATTTGCGGTGAGGCGCCCTCTGCTGGCTGTTCATAGATCGTGGGAAATTACCTAGAAAGCCAGGGAGCTTTCTAGGTAATTTCCCACGATCTATGAACAGCCAGCAGAGGGCGCCTCACCGCAAATAAAGCTAAATATAGATCATTGATCTATTTTTAGCCTCATTCCCTGGGGTTTTGCAGCGAGGAGGAGCAGCCTGCATTAGCACAGCTCCTTGCTGCAAAATGTTTTAACCCCTTCAGAAGGATTTACATCGTTGGACGTTACAGATCTGCGGAGGGTAAGTATATTGTTGGTTTATTATGTTTTTTTACTCACAGAACGAGGGTCTTCAGTGACTGGATTGGGCGTTGAATAAAATACTGCAACAACCATTGTTTTTATTTCATTAAAATAATTTTAAATAATGTGTTTGTGTTTTATTTAACCCTTCACTACAATTGGATTAATAATGGATAGGTGTCATAATTGACGCCTCTCCATTATTAATTAGGCTTAATGTCACCTTACAATAGCAAGGTGGCATTAACCCTTCATTACCCCATATCCCACCGCTACACGGGAATGGGAAGAGAGTGGCCAAGTGCCAGAATAGGCGCATCTTCCAGATGTGCCTTTTCTGGGGTGGCTGGGGGCAGATATTTTTAGCCAGGGGGGGGCCAATAACCGTGGACCCTCTCCAGGCTATTAATATCTGCCCTCAGTCACTGGCTTTACTACTCTGGCGGAGAAAATTGCGCGGGAGCCCACGCCAATTTTTTCCGCCATTTAACCCTTTATTTTAAGAGCTAGAACGGCCAAATTTTGCAGATACACACTACTGACATTAGTAGTGTGGAATCTGCAAAAAAAATGGAGAGAAGACATGGTTTACTGCATGTAAACCATGTCTCAAATCATGTCAGGTTTTAGGAAGGAGAAAGAAAAAGCCGGTAATTGAATTACCGGCTTTCAAGCTGTATAGCGCTGGAAAAAATATTAATATATATACATATATGTGTCTCACTGACATATATATATATATATACCTATTCTACGTGTACACATTTATTCTACCTATTCTACTGTAAGCTGTCAGTGTGATTTTACTGTACACCGCACTGAATTACCGGCTTTTCTCTCTAATATATGTGTCTACTGACATATATATATATATATATATAGACAGTATATATATATTTTCTTTTCTTTTTGGGACACATGGATCACTTCTATAGCTTTATGTTGGTTTTGCTAGCCTGCGAGAAAACCACGCAGTACGGATGCCATACGGATTACATACGGAGGATGCCATGCGCAAAAAAACGCTGACACACCCTGCCTACGGAGGAGCTACGGACCACGTTTTTCGGGACTTTTCAGCGTATTACGGCCGTAATATACGGACCGTATTGTTTTACGCTGTGTGTGACGCCGGCCTAAGGGGTTAAATAGAAGTATATATGCTTAAATGGAATTGTGCAAGTTATTTTTATAGAGAAAACGGCAACTTAATGTGTAGCTCTGTTTAGTTGCATGCTTCCAAAATGCTTACAAACTTTTGATGTAGCAATCATAAGGTTCTAACTGGCAGGCACAGAAAGAAAATTAAGGTTTAAAGAAATTAAGGGTATGCACACATGCTGAGGATTTTGCTGCAGGTCCACAGCGGATTGGCCGCTGCAGATTCGCAGCAGTTTTCCATGAGTTTACAGTACCATGTAACCCTATGGAAAACAAAATCCGCAGTGCATATGCTGCAGTAAAAAATGCGCGGAAATGCTGCGTTGTTTATTCCGCAGCATGTCTATTCTTTATGCAGATTCTGCAGCGGTTTACACTTGCTCCATAACCGGAGCAGGTGTAAAACCGCAGGTGTAAAACCTCAGGTGAAATTCGCACAAAAAAACGACAAAAAATGCGGTAAATCCGCGGTAATTCCGCAGTAAATCCGCAGTGCGGATTTCCTGCGGATTTACCAAAATCAGTCCGGAAAAATCTGCAAGACTTTACGCAACGTGTGCATGTAGCCTAAAAAGGCACAGATGATTGGCCTCGGGGAGACCAAAACATCCAACACCGCGGAGACACCATCACGTGTTTCTCAACGCAGTGATTCCAGAACACTGCCCCCATCCCTTATGGGAAATATGCAGATGCATGTAAAGAAGCTGCGGAGACACCATCACGTGTTTCTCGACGCAAGCAGTGAATAGCCAGGCCTTTCCCCGGGAAGGAACAACCACGGGAAGGGCAGCATCCTATGAAGGAAAGCCACCTATGCCAAGCATGGTATCCATCCACAGACAGCTGTTTCGGGGTTTTTGCCCCTCATCAGTGTGGAGTAGTGCCTAGTAAAATGGCTATAAAGGCACAGATGATTGGCCTCGGGGAGACCAAAACATCCAACACCGCGGAGACACCATCACGTGTTTCTCAACGCAGTGATTCCAGAACACTGCCCCCATCCCTTATGGGAAATATGCAGATGCAGGGCGCCCTGCTTCCTTCCGACAGCCTTCCTTCCTAAGAATCAGCCCTTCCAGGACCTTCGGTGACGTCGCGGGTGACGTCGCGGCTTGTGATTGGCCGCGCGAGCGGTCACATGGGCGGCCGCGCGGCCAATCACAAGCCGCGACGTCACCGCGACGTCACGGCAAGGTCCTAGAAGCGCGGATTCGAAGGAGGAAGGCTGCCGGTTAGTACCAGGGCGCGTCAGAGGGTAAGTATTGCAATATTTTTTATTTTAATTCTATATTTTACACTTTAATCTGAATTCCGATACCAATTCCCGATATCTTAAACATATCGGGAATCGGGATCGGAATTCCGATTCCAGATTCAAAAGATCGCCGACTTCATGGCCGACCCCCCACTGGGGTCGGGTCGGGTTTCATGAAACCCGACCTTGCCAAAAGTCGGCGACTATTGAACAATTTCGACCCGTTTCGCTCAACCCTACTAACAGGTGTTGGCAATAACTAAATCACACTTGCAGCCAGTTGACATGGATTAAAGTTGACTCAACTGTCTGAGGACTTGAGAAACCAAATTGTGAGGAAGCATGAGCAATCTCAAGGCTACAAGTCCATCTCCAAAGGCCTGAATGTTCCTGTGTCTATCGTGCGCAGTGTCATCAAGAAGTTTAAAGCCCATGGCACTGTGGCTAACCTCCATAGATGTGGACAGAAAAGAAAAATTGACAAGAGATTTCAACGCAAGATTGTGCGGATGTTGGATAAAGAACCTCGACTAACATCCAAACAAGTTCAAGCTGCCCTGCAGTCCGAGGCTACAACAGTGTCAACCTGTACTATCCGTCGGCGTCTATATGAAAAGGGACTGTATGGTAGGAGACCCAGGAAGACCCCACTTCTTACCCCGAGACATAAAAAAGCCAGGCTGGAGTTTGCCAAAACTTACCTGAAAAAGCCTAAAACGTTTTGGAAGAATGTCCTCTGGTCAGATGAGACAAAAGTAGAGCTTTTTGGGCAAAGGCATCAACGTAGAGTTTACAGGAGAAAAAAGAGGCATTCAAAGAAAAGAACACGGTCCCTACAGTCAAACATGGCGGAGGTTCCCTGATGTTTTGGGGTTGCTTTGCTGCCTCTGGCACTGGACTGCTTGACCATGTGCATGGCATTATGAAGTCTGAAGACTACCAACAAATTTTGCAGCATAATGTAGGGCCCAGTGTGAGAAAGTTGGGTCTCCCTCAGAGGTCATGCTTCTTCCAGCAGGACAATGACCCAAAACACACTTCAAAAAGCACTAGAAAATGGTTTGAGAGAAAGCACTGGAGACTTCTAAGGTGGCCAGCAATGAGTCCAGACCTGAATCCCATAGAACACCTGTGGAGAGATTTAAAAATGGCGGTTTGGAGAAAACACCCATCAAATATCAGGGACCTGGAGCAGTTTGCCAAAGAAGAATAGTCTAAAATTCCAGAAGAGTATTGTAAGAAACTCATTGATGGTTACCTGAAGTGGTTGGTTGCAGTTATTTTGGCGAAAGGTTGTGCAACCAAGTATTAGGCTGAGGGTGGCAATACTTTTGTCTGGCCCATTTTTGGAGTTTTGTGTGAAATGATCAATGTTTTGCTTTTTGCTTCATTCCCTTTTGTGTTTTTTCTTTTAGACAAATTAAATGAAGATAATAATACCAAAGAATTTGTGATTGCAATCATTTTCAGGAAGAAACTGAATATTATCTGACAGAATTGCAAGGGTGTCAATACTTTTGGCCACAACTGTATTATAATTAGTATTAATTTTAATTGATGCTAATTAATATAAGTAGATTTTTTATGATGAATATTAAAAACTGCAAGATGAGTATGAATGTATGTTTTTTTTTTAAACACACCTTAATATAGTGTAAATGATCCCCAATAGATCTTAGGATCAGAGAGTGGGACAGATGTGACCCAAAGCATACATTGAGTAAGAAAGATTTTCAATCAGTTTCGTGATAGTAAACGTCCTTTGCGAAATGTATCTGAGGTAAGATAAAGATTCCTGTGTACAGGTCAGATGCAGAAAGGACATCTGTTTGTAGAGGTGCATAAAAACTCTTGGGGTACGTGCAGACGATCAGTAAACGCTGCGGGTTGCATGCTGCGTACTTGTGCAGCGTCCAACCCGCAGCATCCAGATGTTACAGCATAGTCGATGGGATTTCAAGAGATCCCATGCCCACAGACGCCCGCGACTCACCCGTGGAGATGGATATGCAGTGTGTCTTTCCAGATCATAGAATGTCAATTTCTCAGAGACGCACCTTCCTGACCAGGCCAATTTTTACACTTCTGACCACAGTCACTTTATGAGGTCATAACTATGGAACACTCCAATGGATCCCTCTGATTGTGAGAATTTTTTCTCCTAACAAATTGTACTTTAAGATAGTTGTAACATTTATTTGATATGACTTGCAATTATTTGTGAAAAATTGGGAATTTGGCAAAAATTTTGAAAAATTTGCAATTTTCAAGAATTAAATTTTTATGCCCTTAAATCAAGAGCATCACATCACACAAAATAGTTAATAAATAACAATTCCCAAATGTTTACATTACATCAGCACAATTTTTGAAGATTTTTTTTTGTTAGGAAGTTATAAAGATTAAAAGTAGACCAGCAATATATTATTTTTACAACAAAATTTGCAAAACCACTTTTTAGCAACCACTTCACATTTGAAGTGATTTTGAATGGCCTATATAGGTCGTAGAGTAGGTCGTTTCGGACACGGCAATACCAAATATTTGTCCTTTTATTTTTTTTTTTACATAAATAAATGTATTTATTGGTAAAAATTATTTTTCTTTATTTGGAGATTTAAAAAATATATATATTTACACATTATAATATATATTTTTTAACTCTATTACATTGTCCCAGTATGGGACATCACTTTATAATGTCAGATCGATGATCTGACACTTAGCACTGCTGAGTATCAGATCAGCGATCTGACAGGCAGGCAAGGAGGCATCCTAGTGGCTGCTCTCAGCAGGCACTCATAAGCCACCTCCCTGCATGACCTGGAAATACTCCGTGGTCACCTTGGTGCTGGGGATCTCCATAGAGAAGATTACAACAATGCGATTGCATTATGTTGTTCTGAGGGATGCGCGCAGGAATCCACCCTCCCTGCGCGATGCTTCTCTATGCTGCTGTCACTACTGACAGCTTCATCAGAGAGGTTAAATGCCCACAATCGGTACAAGCACTTATTGTGGGCATCACAGGGTGTTAGCTGTCACATACATCTGATGCCCACATGCGATCGCCGTGGCGCTCAGCATGAGGTCGCGGTGTTCGAGTCACCGTACTAGTACTCCTCTGGTCAGAAATGCACCTCAAGTAGAGCAGTACTAGTATGGCGAAGGTCGTGAAGGGGTTAAACTACATTGACAAGCATCCCACAATACACTCATTTTTTTCTTATTCTTACTGGATACTGTCTCCAATTTTATGGATTGTACATGAATATACTGGCCTGAAGCTTCACACAGAGCTGTGATGAGTTAGATTTAAGGAACTGCAGCAAAGAATATTTGGTCACATATAGTGATGGGCGAACTCGAACAGTAAATCCAGGGTCTGTACCAAACACCTACTGTTTTGACACGTACCCTGAACATAGACTTCTATAGTATATTCGTGTTTCTGTTTGGGTTTGGTACACCAAACATCAGGTGTTTCTCACTCTGTAATCTGCATGAAAGCATGAGAAACACCGACAGCTCTGATCGGCAGTAAGATCATTACTACTGGTCAGAGAGCTGCTCTTCATCTGACAGACAGCGGCTGTAACTTGCAGAAAAAAAGTTTTCCTCTGGTTACAGAGGCATTGGCTAATGTGAGTACTACTCCCATAAGCCTACACCTGCTGCTCTTAATAACAGCAAGAGCAGGAGTGGCTGATGGGAGTATTAATCAGCTGGCACTATAAATATATATACAGTTAGGGCCAGAAATATTTGGACAGTGACACAAGTTTTGTTATTTTAGCTGTTTACAAAAACATGTTCAGAAATACAATTATATATATAATATGGGCTGAAAGTGCACACTCCCAGCTGCAATATGATAGTTTCCACATCCAAATCGGAGAAAGGGTTTAGGAATCATAGCTCTGTAATGCATAGCGTCCTCTTTTTCAAGGGACCAAAAGTAATTGGACAATGGACTCTAAGGGCTGCAATTAACTCTGAAGGCGTCTCCCTCGTTAACCTGTAATCAATGAAGTAGTTAAAAGGTCAGGGGTGGATTCCAGGTGTGTGGTTTTGCATTTGGAAGCTGTTGCTGTGAGCAGACAACATGCGGTCAAAGGAACTCTCAATTGAGGTGAAGCAGAACATCCTGAGGCTGAAAAAAAAGAAAAAATCCATCAGAGAGATAGCAGACATGCTTGGAGTAGCAAAATCAACAGTTGGGTACATTCTGAGAAAAAAGGAATTGACTGGTGAGCTTGGGAACTCAAAAAGGCCTGGGCGTCCACAGATGACAACAGTGGTGGATGATCGCCGCATACTTAATTTGGTGAAGAAGAACCCGTTCACAACATCAACTGAAGTCCAGAACACTCTCAGTGAAGTAGGTGTATCTGTCTCTAAGTCAACAGTAAAGAGAAGACTCCATGACAGTAAATACAAAGGGTTCACATCTAGATGCAAACCATTCATCAATACCAAAAATAGACAGGCCAGAGTTAAATTTGCAGAAAAACACCTCAAGAAGCCAGCTCAGTTCTGGAAAAGTATTCTATGGACAGATGAGACAAAGATCAACCTGTACCAGAATGATGGGAAGAAAAAAGTTTGGAGAAGAAAGGGAACGGCACATGATCCAAGGCACACCACATCCTCTGTAAAACATGGTGGAGGCAACGTGATGGTATGGGCATGCATGGCTTTCAATGGCACTGGGTCACTTGTGTTTATTGATGACATAAGAGCAGACAAGAGTAGCCGGATGAATTCTGAAGTGTACGGGATATACTTTCAGCCCAGATTCAGCCAAATGCTGCAAAGTTGATTGGACGGCGCTTCATAGTACAGAAGGACAATGACCCCAAGCATACAGCCAAAGCTACCCAGGAGTTCATGAGTGCCAAAAAGTGGAACATTCTGCAATGGCCAAGTCAATCTCCAGATCTAAACCCAATTGAGCATGCATTTCACTTGCTGAAATCCAGATTTAAGACGGAAAGACCCACAAACAAGCAAGACCTGAAGGCTGCGGCTGTAAAGGCCTGGCAAAGCATTAAGAAGGAGGAAACCCAGTGTTTGGTGATGTCCATGGGTTCCAGACTTAAGGCAGTGATTGCCTCCAAAGGATTTGCAACAAAATATTGAAAATAAAAATATTTTGTTTGGGTTATGTTTATTTGTCCAATTACTTTTGACCTCCTAAAATGTGGAGTGTTTGTAAAGAAATGTGTACAATTCCTACATTTTCTATCAGATATTTTTGTTCAACCCTTCAAATTAAACGTTACAATCTGCACTTCAATTCTGTTGTAGAGGTTTCATTTCAAATCCAATGTGGTGGCATGCAGAGCCCAACTCGCGAAAATTGTGTCACTGTCCAAATATTTCTGGCCCTAACTGTATATTTTTAAATGATGTGTGGGTCTGTTCTGTTTTTGATAAACAGCATGGCAAAACTGACAGCTGCAGGCTACAACCCTCAGCTGTCAGCTTTGTCATGGCTTGTTATTAAGAATAGAAGGGTACCCACGTCGGTTTTTTAAATATTTAAAAAAAATTTTTTTTTAAATGGAATGGGGTCCCCCTATTTTTGACCCACAGCCAAGCTAAAGCAGACAGCTCGGGCTGGTATTCTCAGGCTGGTAAGGAGCCATTGTTATTGCCCCCACAATCTAAAAATAGTAGCCTGCCGCAACCACAAAAAAGGTGCATCTAATAGTTGTGCAACTCTGGCACTTTGCCCAGCTCTTCCCACTTGTTCTGTGGTGGTGGCAATTGGGGCTCATGTTTGTGGGGCTAATGTCACCTTTGCATTTTCATGTGACATCAAGCCCACAGGTTAGTAATGTAGAGTCATCTCTAATATTGTCATATTGTCAATAAAAACATCTTTATTTGAAATAAAAATACAAACTGTTTTGCTTTTCTTTGTTTAAAAATAGCAAACACAGTTATACCTACCTTACACCCTACATTGAAGCCCTTGTCGCCTGTAGAAAACAGAAAATAATAAGCAACAAAATTATTCACCTAACGCCCATTCAATTGAAGCCCTCGTCTCCTGTAAAAAAACAAAAATAGAAAACAACAACATTCCTCATCTGTCTGACATGCTGTCGCACACCATAATCCATGTCTGCAAAAATTGGTTTTCAGTTAGTTAACTGCAATTCACTGCAAGAAATTTTCAAATAGAAGAACCAATGACTTGTTAACTATTTTCTGTGTACAAAATAGCCTTTTTGGGTAGCTGTTTCATATTTGTATATAAACAAAAGATTAAGCTTCTTAGTAGCAGTACAACATACCCATAAATCACAGTGGACAACCAGATAATGTGTGGATGGTGTAATTGTGCAGTTGCATTGGAAGCGACTGAAGCTGCATGATAGAGAATTAGGTCACTGCAGGCAAGGAGTTTTCTGTCATAGTGTACGCCCAAAAACAGCAGCACTGGCAACAGCAGTGCTATAGTATAGATGACATGAAGGACAAGGAATAGGTGCTTAGATGGGAAGGGCGATTGTCTTTGGCAACAGCAGAATGGTGTATAAATAAAAAATGGGCAGTCAGGCTAAATTACCAAGTTAGCCATTGGTATCAACTATAGTTGATGGAAATTCCATGCCTGATTCATTTTGACAAGAAATAAATAAAGGATAGTGGATAACCTGGTCTACTTGGGTGTGAAAAAAACACTGGTCATGCTGAATACCCTATCTGACATCATACTGAAAGTTGGACTTGAAAGTAAGCCAATAGCAAACTTGGCTAGTTCACACCACTCGTCCTATCTGCTAACCTCGAAATTCATGAGATCAGTACTTAGGTTTTTAGAGTGAGAAAGGAAATAGTTTAGGTATGACTAAATCTGGCAGTTTATTTTACGCTGGCTTCACTAAAATGGACACTGATTCCGACTCTGATTCCATGATTCAATTCCCAGTCCTGTCTCTGAGTCATTGGTTGCTACTGGCATGAAAGGAGAGGATCTCCTCATGTGGCCACCATCCTCCCCTGACTTCAACTCGATTGAGAACTATTGGAGTATTCTCAAGCAAAAGATATATGAGGGTGGCAGACATTTCACATCAAAATAGCAGCTCTGGAAAGGCTACTATGACATCATAAACTATTCAAAAACTCACAAGTTCAATGAATGCAAAAATTGTGAAGCTGATATCAAAGAAGGGGTCCTATGTTAACACATTGGCATCTAATATGATATTTTATATAAAAAAAACCTTTTGATTTCAGTAAATGTGACCTATTAATGCTGCTAATTCAATAAATCCACTCCGTTGTGCAGAATAATTTGGAACAGTGCATTTTGAGTTTTTTTATTTTTTTAAACAATTACTATTATCATTGGGAGGGTTGGACAATAAAATGTAAGTTATACTATAAAGGTTGATAATTTGAAAATTATTCTGGCTCATGTGCAACGACCACTTAGGAAAGTCGGAGAAAAACAGCATTTGCATAATAATTTGGAACGCGTGTAGAAGTGAAGATGATGGTAAAAAATAAATGGCAATAATGATATAATTTGGTGATTATAAAAAAAAACAAATGTAAAAAATGCATTCAAAATGGACCACTTACCTGCTAAAATGGACATAAAAGAAAATCTGGTAAGTGATTAGCAAAAAAAAAAAAAATACAATGAAGATGTTTGATACATGCATCTATGAAAACGATAGTCCACATAATATCAGATCAAATATGGCATAATAAAATAATAATTAGTATAATTGTGAAAATAGACAGACTTAATAAAATAATACCATATTAATGAAAAAAGCAGTAAAGAGTTGTCTCAAGATAAAGTTACTGTTCTTTCTATGACAACACTCTTCAAAATATTAATAAAATAAATAAAACAAAAAAGGATGCATTCAAAAGACAAAACAAAAAAAAGATAAAACAAAAAGAAGTCATGACTAGGGTTGAGCGAAACGGGTCGTTCATTTTCAAAAGTCGCCGACTTTTGGCAAAGTCGGGTTTCATGAAACCCGATCCGACCCCTGTGCGGGGTCGGCCATGCGGTACGCGACTTTCGCGCCAAAGTCGCGTTTCAATGACGCGAAAAGCGCCATTTCTCAGCCAATGAAGGTAAACTCAGAGTGTGGGCAGCGTGATGACATAGGTCCTGGTCCCCACCATCTTAGAGAAGGGCATTGCAGTGATTGGCTTGCTGTCTGCGGCGTCACAGGGGCTATAAAGGGGCGTTCCCGCCGACCGCCATGTTACTGCTGCTGATCTGAGCTTAGGGAGAGGTTGCTGCCGCTTCGTCAGAAGCAGGGATAGCGTTAGGCAGGGTCCATTAACCACCAAACCGCTTGTGCTGTAGCGATTTCCACTGCCCAACACCACCTTCGGTGTTCAGGGATAGTGGAAGCTACATTTTTTTTTTTTTCCCCTCAGCGCTGTAGCTCATTGGGCTGCCCTAGAAGGCTCCCTGATAGCTGCATTGCTGTGTGTACGCCGCTGTGCAAACCAACTGCTTTTTTCAAAGCACAAATCCTCTTGTTCCTTCCTTTCTGCACAGCTATCTTTTTTGTTTGTCCACACTTTTTATTTAATTTGTGCATCAGTCCACTCCTTATTGCTGCCTGCCATACCTGGCTGAGATTACTGCAGGGAGATAGTAATTGTTGGACACTCCCTGTTTTTTTTTTTTTTTTTGTGGGAGATTAAGATTGACATTTCTGCTAGAGTGCCATCCCTGTGTGTGCCATCTCTCACTCAGTGGGCCATAGAAAGCCTATTTATTTTTTTTCTTGATTTGGGTTATAAAATCTACCTAAAAAAATCACTACATCAATCAGTGGGAGAAAAATACTGACCTCAGGGCTTGTGTGCCACTCTTGACTCCTGTGTGTGCCATCTCTCAGTCAGTGGGCCATAGAAAGCCTATTTATTTTTTTGCTTGATTTGGGTTCTAAAATCTACCTGAAAAAATCACTACATCAATCAGTGGGAGAAAAATATTGGCCTCAGGGCTTGTGTGCCACTCCTGACTCCTGTGTGCATCATCACTCACTCAGTGGGCCATAGAAAGCCTATTTTTTTTTTTTTTGCTTTATTTGGGTTCTAAATGCTACCTGAAAAAATCAATAAATCAATCAGTGGGAGATTAATATTGGCCTTTGGGCTTGTGTGCCAGTCCTAAGCGTGCCATCTCTCTCTCTCAGATAGTGGGCCATAGAAAGCCTATTTATTATTTTTTTTATTGGGTTTATAAATTTTCCCTGGAACAAAAAAAAAAAAAGTGGGAGATTAATATTGGCCTTTGGGCTTGTGTGCCAGTCCTAAGCGTGCCATCTCTCTCTCTCAGATAGTGGGCCATAGAAAGCCTATTTATTATTTTTTTTATTGGGTTTATAAATTTTCCCAGGAACAAAAAAAAAAAGTGGGAGATTAATATTGGCCTCTGGGCTTCTGTGCCAGTCCTGAGCGTGCCATCTCTCTCACAAATAGTGGGCCATAGAAAGCCTATTTATTTTTTTTTTTTTGGTTTTATAAATTCTCCCAGAAAAAAAAAGGGAGATTAATATTGGCCTTTGGGCTTGTGTGCCAGTCCTAAGCGTGCCATCTCTCTCTCTCAGATAGTGGGCCATAGAAAGCCTATTTATTATTTTTTTTATTGGGTTTATAAATTTTCCCTGAAAAAAAATAAAAAGTGGGAGATTAATATTGGCCTCTGGGCTTGTGTGCCAGTCCTGAGCGTGCCATCTCTCTCACAAATAGTGGGCCATAGAAAGCCTATTTATGTTTTTGGTTGATTTGGGTTCTAAATTCTACCTGAAAAAATCAATAAATCAATCAGTGGGAGATAAATATTGGCCTCTGGGCTTGTGTGCCACTCCTGACTCCTGTGTGCGTCATCTCTCACTCAGTGGGCCATAGAAAGCCTGTTTTTTCTTTTATTTGTTTTATAAATTCTCCCTGAAAAAATCATTTTTATTTTATTTGGTTTCTAAATTCTTCCTGAAAAAATCATTTTTTTTTATTATTTTTTTTTTCTAAAGTCTCCCTGGAAAAAAAAAAAAAATCAAATCAGTGGGAGATTAATATTGCCCTTTCTGCTTGTGTGCCAGTCTTGACTCCTGGGTGTGCCATCTCTCTCTCTCTCTCCAATTGTGGGTCATAGAAAGCCTATTATTTTTTTAGCTTGATTTGGGTTCCAAAATCTACCTGAAAAAATCACTACATCAATCATTGGGAGAACAATATTGGCCTCTGGGCTTGTGTGCCACTCCTGACTCCTGTGTGCGTCATCTCTCACTCCGTGGGCCATAGAAAGCCTATTTTTTCTTTTATTTGTTTTCTAAATTCTCCCTGAAAAAATCATTTTATTTTATTTGGTTTCTAAATTCTTCCTGAAAAAATCATTTTATTCTATTATTTTTTTTTCCTAAAGTCTCCCTGAAAAAAAAAAAAAAATCAAATCAGTGGGAGATTAATATTGCCCTTTCTGCTTGTGTGCCAGTCTTGACTCCTGGGTGTGCCATCTCTCTCTCTCTCTCCAATTGTGGGCCATAGAAAGCCTATTATTTTTTTAGCTTGATTTGGGTTCCAAAGTCTACCTGAAAAAATCACTACATCAATCAGTGGGAGATAAATATTGGCCTCTGGGCTTGTGTGCCACTCCTGACTCCTGTGTGCGTCATCTCTCACTCAGTGGGCCATAGAAAGCCTTTTTTTGTTTTATTTGTTTTCTAAATTCTCCATGAAAAAATTATTTTATTTTATTTGGTTTTCTAAATTCTTCCTGAAAAAATCATTTTATTCTATTATTTTTTTTTCCTAAAGTCTCCCTGAAAAAAAAAAAAAAAATCAAATCAGTGGGAGATTAATATTGCCCTTTCTGCTTGTGTGCCAGTCTTGACTCCTGGGTGTGCCATCTCTCTCTCTCTCTCCAATTGTGGGCCATAGAAAGCCTATTATTTTTTTAGCTTGATTTGGGTTCCAAAATCTACCTGAAAAAATCACTACATCAATCAGTGGGAGATAAATATTGGCCTCTGGGCTTGTGTGCCACTCCTGACTCCTGTGTGCGTCATCTCTCACTCAGTGGGCCATAGAAAGCCTTTTTTTGTTTTATTTGTTTTCTAAATTCTCCCTGAAAAAATCATTTTATTTTATTTGGTTTCTAAATTCTTCCTGAAAAAATCATTTTATTCTATTATTTTTTTTTCCTAAAGTCTCCCTAAAAAAAAAAAAAATCAAATCAGTGGGAGATTAATATTGCCCTTTCTGCTTGTGTGCCAGTCTTGACTCCTGGGTGTGCCATCTCTCTCTCTCTCCAATTGTGGGCCATAGAAAGCCTATTATTTTTTTAGCTTGATTTGGGTTCCAAAATCTACCTGAAAAAATCACTACATCAATCAGTGGGAGATAAATATTGGCCTCTGGGCTTGTGTGCCACTCCTGACTCCTGTGTGCGTCATCTATCACTCAGTGGGCCATAGAAAGCCTTTTTTTGTTTTATTTGTTTTCTAAATTCTCCCTGAAAAAATCATTTTATTTTATTTGGTTTCTAAATTCTTCCTGAAAAAATCATTTTATTCTATTATTTTTTTTTCCTAAAGTCTCCCTGAAAAAAAAAAAAATCAAATCAGTGGGAGATTAATATTTACATTTGTGCTTCAGTTACAGTCCTGCGTGTGTGCCACCAACAACAGAGTGTGTAACATTGTGCCTGATTTTCGTTGTGGTCTCACTCACCTGTAAAGGGGTAGCTAGATCATACTGAAGTTATAGCTCACTGTGTAAGTTGTGTGACAGCAACAAATACCGTTAGTTTGGTTACGTTTTTAAAACAATGAGGAAGTCTGGTGGAAGAGGTCGTGGCCGGGGGCGTTCATTGTCAGCTGGTAATGAGGGTAGTGGTAGTGGTGGAGCATCAGCTGGTCGTGGGAAAAAAAATATTGCACCTAAGTCTGGAGCTGTGGAGCCAGGTTCGTCGTCTGGCTACACAAGGCCTCGAACGCTCCCTTTTCTGGGAGTAGGAAAACCGCTTTTAAAGCCGGAGCAGCAAGAGCAAGTTTTGGCTTATCTTGCTGACTCAGCCTCTAGCTCTTTTGCCTCCTCTCGTGAAACTGGTAAATGTCAAAGCAGCGCGTCGTTAGTGGATGTTCACGGTCAGGGACAAGTCGCTTCCTTGTCCTCTTCAGCAAAAACAACAACAGAGAAGAATGCAGCAGGCGACACAACAGGTTACTCCATGGAGCTCTTTACACATACCGTCCCTGGCTTAGAAAGTGAAGCAGTTAGCCCTCCGTCACATACAACTGATCTGACAGGCGCTTCTCTTTTACTTTCATTTCTCCTTCCTCACCAGATTGTGAGGAAACCCCCTCCCTCCAGGTAGTCTCCTGACTCTTGAAGGTCTGTGAAACCTGATATTACAATTGGATTTCAGAGCTTCAGGGGAGAGGATATAGCTGCACAGATCTCTCAGGCTCATTGTATGTGAATACGTCACATTCAGTAAGGTTGGTATTTTATGTTTTTATTCATCACAATAGTTTATTTAGCTTGTTTTATGAATGTATAGCACAAAATGTGAGGATATTTCATAGAAATAAGGGAGATTTTATAAAAGAAAGTGTGCTGCTCAGGCATATACAGTAGTTCCCTAACATATTCCTTCTCTTGCTTCAGATTATCTGCTGAAATGGAGAGGAAAATGTACAATTTATCCAAACAACTTGATGTTGAGGAAGTAACAAACATGCTGTTAGATGATAGAGACCTCACACTGAATGAGGATTTAGGAGAGGAAAGTAAGATTGATTCTCATGATGAGGTGGAAGATTGTGTCCTGGATTCTGAAACAGAGCAAGATGGTAACAGTGGTGAGGATGAAGAAGTTGGATCATATTATATTGGAAAAGATAAAAATAATAAATGGAACAAGAAGCCATTCCAGAAAAAACGTAGGGAACCTTTAAACATTATTACTCACCTTCCTGCAGTAATAGGAACTGCACGTAATGCAAAAACTGCAGTTGAATGCTGGAACAGTATATTTACAGATGACATTCTGGACTCTATTGTCACATATACCAACCAATATATAGACATTATAAAGGACAAGTACATCTGCAACAGAACCATCAAGCCCACAGATGAAATAGAACTGCGTGCTTTTTTTGGATTACTGTACCTTGCAGGAGCTTATAGGGCAAATAGACAAAGTTTGGAGGAACTTTGGGGTAAAGAGGGGATGGATTTGAAAAATTTAGCCTTGTTATGTCCATAAACAGATTCAAGATTCTAATTCGTTGCCTTCGGTTTGACGACAACTACCCGAACCGAACGCAAAACACATGACCGACTTGCTCCAATTCGTGATATATTTCAAAGATTTGTTGTAAACTGTAAACAAAGTTATTACCCTGGAGAGAATCTCACTATTGACGAAACGCTCCCTGGTTTTCGTGGTAGATGTGCCTTTCGTCAATATGTTCCATCAAAGCCAAACAAATATGGAATAAAAATGTATGCCCTTGTTGATGCCAGTAAGACCTACACTTACAACCTGGAAGTTTATGCAGGAAAACAACCAGAAGGTCCTTACTGTGTGAGCAACAAACCCATTGATGTTGTAAAAAGACTGGCTGAACCCTTATTTGGATCGGGTCGCAATATTACAGCTGACAATTGGTTTACAAGTTGTGATCTGATTGATTATCTGAAAATTCAGAAGCTGTCATATGTGGGAACTGTAAGAAAAAACAAAAGGGAATTGCCGCCACAGTTTGTAAGTGTGAAAGAGAGACAACAGTACAGCAGTATGTTTGCATTCCATAATGGAAAGGCTTTAGTTTCCTATGTACCACATGCCCAAAAAATCGTACTTCTTCTATCAACACTTCATGATGATGCTGCCATCGATCCTGGGACTGGGGCAGAAAAAAAAACGGAGATAATTACATTTTACAATGCCACCAAAGGGGATGTGGATACAGCAGATCAGATGTGCTCCACTTTCAACGTCAGCAGAAACATCAAACGCTGGCCAATGGTCATATTTTTTGCTATGTTGAATTTGGGTGGTATAAATTCACAAGTAATTTATCTTGAAAACAAGCTTGAACCACTCCATAGATGATTGTATCTGAAAAAATTGGCCCATGAACTAGTACTTGGAGAGCTACGCAGGAGAAGCGTGAAGACAATCGGTATCCCCTCTCGCCTTCAAGTTCAGCTCAAAAGGTTCCGCCCAGAAGATGATGGTGAAAAGTCACCATCTGCACCACCTCACAAAAGAAGGAGATGCACCACCTGCCAAACGGAAAGCGGAACCAGAAGGCTTTCAAATTATGAATGTCTCAAATGTCATAAAGCAATTTGCCTGACACATGCAAAAATGGTGTGTAATTCTTGCTATTTGCTCTGCAAGTGTGACTTTTCTGGGGAAACCTCAGCATCTATTTCTGATTGAATATGTTTTTAATAGTACTTAAGGTACCTTAAAATTAAGTTTGTGTTCAAAAATTTTCTTTGTACATTTTTTTGAGAGAGTCGAACTGGGGACTATTTGGCGGGAGTTTTGAAAAGTTTGTATTTCATAGTTATTAGTTTTATGTTAATTAAATGTTTTTTTTTGCAACTGATTATGTGTAGTCTCTTTTATTACATCCCTATGAAGGTCACTGATCACTTTTAGAGCACTGAAATTGCAAACATTAGATATTATAGGTATTTTTCCAGCAGGCGCCTGACAGGCACATTGTATGTGAACTCGTTAGTCCGAATATTGTATGTGACGGAGGGCCCTCCGTCACATACAACTGATCTGACAGGCGCTTCTCTTTTACTTTCATTTCTCCTTCCTCACCAGATTGTGAGGAAACCCCCTCCCTCCAGGTAGTCTCCTGTCTCTTGAAGGTCTGTGAAACCTGATATCACAGTTGGATTTCAGAGCTTCAGGGGAGAGGATATAGCTGCACAGATCTCTCAGGCTCATTGTATGTGAATACGTCACATTCAGTAAGGTTGGTATTTTATGTTTTTATTCATCACAATAGTTTATTTAGCTTGTTTTATGAATGTATAGCACAAAATGTGAGGATATTTCATAGAAATAAGGGAGATTTTATAAAAGAAAGCGTGCTGCTCAGGCATATACAGTAGTTCCCTAACATATTCCTTCTCTTGCTTCAGATTATCTGCTGAAATGGAGAGGAAAATGTACAATTTATCCAAACAACTTGATGTTGAGGAAGTAACAAACATGCTGTTAGATGATAGAGACCTCACACTGAATGAGGATTTAGGAGAGGAAAGTGAGATCATGATGAGGTGGAAGAATGTGTCCTGGATTCTGAAACAGAGCAAGATGGTGACAGTGGTGAGGATGAAGAAGTTGGATCATATTATATTGGAAAAGATAAAAATACTAAATGGAACAAGAAGCCATTCCAGAAAAAACGTAGGGAACCTTTAAACATTATTACTCACCTTCCTGCAGTAATAGGAACTGCACGTAATGCAAAAACTGCAGTTGAATGCTGGAACAGTATATTTACAGATGACATTCTGGACTCTATTGTCACATATACCAACCAATATATAGACATTATAAAGGACAAGTACATCTGCAACAGAACCATCAAGCCCACAGATGAAATAGAACTGCGTACTTTTTTTGGATTACTGTACCTTGCAGGAGCTTATAGGGCAAATAGACAAAGTTTGGAGGAACTTTGGGGTAAAGATGGGGATGGAGTTGAAAAATTTAGCCTTGTTATGTCCATAAACAGATTCAAGATTCTAATTCGTTGCCTTCGGTTTGACGACAGAACTACCCGAACCGAACGCAAAACACATGACCGACTTGCTCCAATTCGTGATATATTTCAAAGATTTGTTGTAAACTGTAAACAAAGTTATTACCCTGGAGAGAATCTCACTATTGACGAAATGCTCCCTGGTTTTCGTGGTAGATGTGCCTTTCGTCAATATATTCCATCAAAGCCAAACAAATATGGAATAAAAATGTATGCCCTTGTTGATGCCAGTAAGACCTACACTTACAATCTGGAAGTTTATGCAGGAAAACAACCAGAAGGTCCTTACTGTGTGAGCAACAAACCCATTGATGTTGTAAAAAGACTGGCTGAACCCTTATTTGGATCGGGTCGCAATATTACAGCTGACAATTGGTTTACAAGTTGTGATCTGATTGATTATCTGAAAATTCAGAAGCTGTCATATGTGGGAACTGTAAGAAAAAACAAAAGGGAATTGCCGCCACAGTTTGTAAGTGTGAAAGAGAGACAACAGTACAGCAGTATGTTTGCATTCCATAATGGAAAGGCTTTAGTTTCCTATGTACCACATGCCAAAAAAATCGTACTTCTTCTATCAACACTTCATGATGATGCTGCCATCGATCCTGGGACTGGGGCAGAAAAAAAACCGGAGATAATTACATTTTACAATGCCACCAAAGAGGGTGTGGATACAGCAGATCAGATGTGCTCCACTTTCAACGTCAGCAGAAACATCAAACGCTGGCCAATGGTCATATTTTTTGCTATGTTGAATTTGGGTGGTATAAATTCACAAGTAATTTATCTTGAAAACAAGCTTGAACCACTCCGTAGACAATTGTATCTGAAAAAATTGGCCCATGAACTAGTACTTGGAGAGCTACGCAGGAGAAGCGTGAAAACAATCGGTATCCCCTCTCGCCTTCAAGTTCAGCTCAAAAGGTTCCGCCCAGAAGATGATGGTGAAAAGTCACCATCTGCACCACCTCACAAAAGAAGGAGATGCACCACCTGCCAAACGGAAAGCGGAACCAGAAGGTTTTCAAATTATGAATGTCTCAAATGTCATAAAGCAATTTGCCTGACACATGCAAAAATGGTGTGTAATTCTTGCTATTTGCTCTGCAAGTGTGACTTTTCTGGGGAAACCTCAGCATCTACTTCTGATTGAATATGTTTTTAATAGTACTTAAGGTACCTTAAAATTAAGTTTGTGTTAAAAAATTTTCTTTGTACATTTTTTTGAGAGAGTTGAACTGGGGATTATTTGGCGGGAGTTTTGAAAAGTTTGTATTTCATAGTTATTAGTTTTATGTTAAGTAAATGTTTTTTTTTGCAACTGATTATGTGTAGTGTCTTTTATTACATCCCTATGAAGGTCACTGATCACTTTTAGAGCACTGAAATTGCAAACATTAGATATTATAGGTATTTTTCCAGCAGGCGCCTGACAGGCACATTGTATGTGAACTCGTTAGTCCGAATATTGTATGTGACGGAGGGATAATGATGACCCCTTGTCTGTTGTGAATTCTGTGGCTGAATTCACTCCTGTGGTCACAAGTGGTATTGCAGCCTCTGGGCTTCCTCCCTTAGGTGTTTTGGTGAGCTCGTTGGCTGCCTTGCTATTTAACTCCACCTGAGTCTGTCTTCCTTGCTCCTTGTCAATGTTCCAGTGTTGGATCTGAGCTACTGCATCTTTCCTGTGGCCTGCTGCTCTGCTAGATAAGTGTTACTTTGTTTTTGTTTCCGTTTTTTCTGTCCAGCTGTGCTATTCTCTTTTGCTGGAAGCTCTGAGACGCAAAGGGTGCACCGCCGTGCCGTTAGTTCAGCACGGTGGGTCTTTTTGCCCCCCTTTGCGTGGTTCTGCTTTAGGGTTTTTTGTAGACTGCATAGTTCTCTTTGCTATCCTCGCTCTGTCTAGAATATCGGGCCTCACTTTGCTGAATCTATTTCATTCCTACTTTTTGTCTTTTCATCTTGCTAACAGTCATTATATGTGGGGGGCTGCCTATTCCTTTGGGGTATTTCTCTGAGGCAAGTCAGGCTTGTATTTCTATCTTCAGGCTAGTCAGCTCCTCAGGCAGTGCCGAGTTGCATAGGTAGTGTTAGGCGCAATCCACTGCTGCTTTTAGTTGTGTGAGGATAGGTTCAGGTATTGCAGTCTGCAGAGATTCCACGTCTCAGAGCTTGTTCTATTGTTTTTGGGTTATTGCCATATCACTGTATGTGCGCTGATTACTGCACACTGTGTTGCCTGATAGCACAGCATATCAGTACAAGGAGACCAAAACCAATGATTCTCAATAGAGGGAAAAAAGAAGTTCTGACACAGCTGTGGACATGGATATTCAGGCTCTGTGCTCCTCAATGGATAATCTCGTTATAAATGTACAAAAGATTCAAGATACAATTGATCAGAAATCTATGCTAGAACCAAGAATTCCTATTCCTGATTTGTTTTTTGGTGACAGAACTAAGTTCCTGAGCTTCAAAAATAATTGTAAGCTATTTCTGGCCTTGAAACCTCATTCTTCTGGTAATCCTATTCAACAGGTTTTGATTATTATTTCTTTTTTGCGCGGCGACCCACAGGACTGGGCGTTTTCTCTTGCGCCAGGAGACCCTGCATTGAGTAATGTTGATGCGTTTTTCCAGGCGCTTGGATTGCTTTACGATGAGCCTAATTCAGTGGATCAGGCTGAGAAAAATTTGCTGGCTTTATGCCAGGGTCAGGATGATGTAGAAGTATATTGTCAGAAATTTAGGAAGTGGTCAGTACTCACTCTGTGGAATGAATCTGCACTGGCGGCTTGGTTCAGAAAGGGTCTCTCTGAAGCTCTTAAGGATGTCATGGTGGGATTTCCTATGCCTGCTGGTTTGAATGAGTCTATGTCCTTGGCCATTCAGATCGGTCGTCGCTTGCGCGAGCGTAAATCTGTGCACCATCTGGCGGTATTGTCTGAGAGTAAACCTGAGCCTATGCAGTGCGACAGGACTATGACTAAAGTTGAACGGCAAGAACACAGACGTCTGAACAGGCTGTGTTTCTACTGTGGTGATTCCACTCATGCTATTTCTAATTGTCCTAAGCGCACTAGGCGGTTCGATAGCTCTGCCGTCATTGGTACTGTACAGTCCAAATTCCTTCTGTCCATTACCTTGATATGCTCTTTGTCATCGTATTCTGTCATGGCGTTTGTGGATTCAGGCGCTGCCCTGAATCTGATGGATTTGGATTATGCTAAACGTTGTGGATTTTTCTTGGAGCCTTTGCGGTGTCCTATTCCGTTGAGAGGAATTGATGCTACACCTTTGGCCAAGAATAAACCTCAGTACTGGGCCCAGCTGACCATGTGCATGGCTCCTGCACATCAGGAAGTTATTCGCTTTCTGGTACTGCATAATCTGCATGATGTGGTCGTGTTGGGGTTGCCATGGCTACAAACCCATAATCCAGTATTAGATTGGAACTCTATGTCGGTAACCAGCTGGGGTTGTCAGGGAGTACATGGTGATGTTCCATTTTTGTCTATTTCGTCATCCATTCCTTCTGACATCCCAGAGTTCTTGTCTGACTTTCAGGATGTATTTGAAGAGCCCAAGTCTGATGCCCTACCTCCGCATAGGAATTGTGATTGTGCTATCAATTTGATTCCTGGTAGTAAATTCCCTAAGGGTCGTTTATTTAATTTGTCCGTGCCTGAACACACCGCTATGCGCAGTTATGTGAAAGAATCCCTGGAGAAGGGACATATTCGCCCATCGTCATCACCATTGGGAGCAGGGTTCTTTTTTGTAGCCAAAAAGGATGGTTCGCTAAGACCGTGTATTGATTACCGCCTTCTTAATAAGATCACTGTTAAGTTTCAGTATCCCTTGCCATTGATATCTGACTTGTTTGCTCGGATTAAGGGGGCTAGTTGGTTTACTAAGATTGATCTTCGTGGTGCGTATAATCTGGTGAGAATCAGGCAGGGAGATGAATGGAAAACGGCATTTAATACGCCCGAGGGTCATTTTGAGTATCTGGTGATGCCGTTCGGACTTGCCAATGCTCCATCTGTTTTTCAGTCTTTTATGCATGACATTTTCCGTGAGTATCTGGATAAATTCCTGATTGTTTACTTGGATGACATTTTGATCTTCTCTGATGATTGGGAGTCTCATGTGAAGCAAGTCAGAATGGTTTTCCAGGTACTGCGTGCTAATTCCTTGTTCGTGAAGGGATCAAAGTGTCTCTTCGGTGTGCAGAAAGTTTCATTTTTGGGGTTCATCTTTTCCCCTTCTACTATCGAGATGGATCCGGTTAAGGTCCAGGCCATCCAGGATTGGACTCAGCCGACATCTCTGAAAAGTCTGCAGAAATTCCTGGGCTTTGCTAATTTTTATCGTCGCTTCATCTGTAATTTTTCTAGCATTGCCAGACCATTGACCGATTTGACCAAGAAGGGTGCTGATTTGGTTAATTGGTCTTCTGCTGCCGTGGAAGCTTTTCAGGAGTTGAAGCGTCGTTTTTGCTGTGCCCCTGTGTTGTGTCAACCAGATGTTTCTCTTCCGTTCCAGGTCGAGGTTGATGCTTCTGAGATTGGAGCAGGGGCGGTTTTGTCACAGAGAGGTTCTGGTTGCTCAGTGTTGAAACCATGTGCTTTCTTTTCCAGGAAATTTTCTGCTGCTGAGCGTAATTATGATGTGGGCAACCGAGAGTTGCTGGCCATGAAGTGGGCATTCGAGGAGTGGCGTCATTGGCTTGAGGGAGCTAAGCATCGCGTGGTGGTATTGACTGATCATAAGAATCTTACTTATCTCGAGTCTGCCAAGCGCTTGAATCCTAGACAGGCCCGTTGGTCGTTATTTTTTGCTCGTTTTGATTTTGTGATTTCGTACCTTCCGGGCTCTAAAAATGTGAAGGCGGATGCTCTGTCTAGGAGTTTTGTGCCCGACTCTCCGGGGTTATCTGAGCCGGCGAGTATCCTCAAGGAAGGAGTCATTGTGTCTGCCATCTCTCCTGATTTGCGGAGAGTGTTGCAGAAATTTCAGGCTAATAAACCTGATCGTTGTCCGGCCGAGAAACTGTTCGTCCCTGATAGGTGGACTAGTAAAGTTATCTCTGAACTTCATTGTTCGGTGCTGGCTGGTCATCCAGGAATCTTTGGTACCAGAGAGTTAGTGGCTAGATCCTTCTGGTGGCCATGTCTGTCACGGGATGTGCGTGCTTTTGTGCAGTCCTGTGGGATTTGTGCTAGGGCTAAGCCCTGCTGTTCACGTGCCAGTGGGTTGCTTTTGCCCTTGCCGGTCCCGAAGAGGCCTTGGACACATATTTCGATGGATTTCATTTCTGACCTTCCCGTTTCTCAAAAGATGTCGGTCATTTGGGTGGTCTGTGATCGCTTTTCTAAAATGGTCCATCTGGTGCCCTTGGTTAAATTGCCTTCCTCCTCTGATTTGGTGCCTTTGTTCTTCCAGCATGTGGTTTGTTTGCATGGCATTCCTGAGAATATTGTTTCTGACAGAGGTTCCCAGTTTGTCTCGAGGTTCTGGCGAGCCTTTTGTGGTAGGATGGGCATTGACCTATCTTTTTCCTCGGCCTTCCATCCTCAGACTAATGGCCAGACCGAACGAACCAATCAGACCTTGGAAACATATCTGAGATGTTTTGTTTCTGCTGACCAGGATGATTGGGTGTCATTTTTGCCGTTGGCTGAGTTCGCCCTTAATAATCGGGCCAGCTCGGCTACCTTGGTCTCTCCATTTTTCTGCAATTCTGGGTTCCATCCTCGTTTCTCTTCAGGACAGGTTGAGTCTTCGGACTGTCCTGGTGTGGATTCTGTGGTGGACAGGTTGCAGCAGATCTGGACTCAGGTAGTGGACAATTTGACCTTGTCCCAGGAGAAGGCTCAGCTTTTCGCTAATCGTAGACGCCGTGTGGGTCCCCGACTTCGTGTTGGGGATCTGGTTTGGTTATCTTCTCGTCATATTCCTATGAAGGTTTCCTCTCCTAAATTTAAACCTCGTTTTATTGGTCCGTATAGGATTTCTGAGATTCTCAATCCGGTGTCTTTTCGTCTGACCCTCCCAGACTCCTTTTCCATACATAATGTATTCCATAGGTCGTTGTTGAGAAGATACGTGGCACCTATGGTTCCATCTGTGGAGCCTCCTGCCCCTGTTTTGGTGGAGGGGGAATTGGAGTATATTGTGGAGAAAATTTTGGATTCTCGTGTCTCTAGACGGAAACTCCAGTATCTGGTCAAATGGAAGGGTTATGCTCAGGAGGATAATTCCTGGGTTTTTGCCTCTGATGTCCATGCCCCAGATCTTGTTCGTGCCTTTCATGTGGCTCATCCTGGTCGGCCTGGGGGTTCTGGTGAGGGTTCAGTGACCCCTCCTCAAGGGGGGGGGGTACTGTTGTGAATTCTGTGGCTGAATTCACTCCTGTGGTCACAAGTGGTATTGCAGCCTCTGGGCTTCCTCCCTCAGGTGTTTTGGTGAGCTCGTTGGCTGCCTTGCTATTTAACTCCACCTGAGTCTGTCTTCCTTGCTCCTTGTCAATGTTCCAGTGTTGGATTTGAGCTACTGCATCTTTCCTGTGGCCTGCTGCTCTGCTAGATAAGTGTTACTTTGTTTTTGTTTCCGTTTTTTCTGTCCAGCTGTGCTATTCTCTTTTGCTGGAAGCTCTGAGACGCAAAGGGTGCACCGCCGTGCCGTTAGTTCGGCACGGTGGGTCTTTTTGCCCCCCTTTGCGTGGTTCTGCTTTAGGGTTTTTTGTAGACTGCATAGTTCTCTTTGCTATCCTCGCTCTGTCTAGAATATCGGGCCTCACTTTGCTGAATCTATTTCATTCCTACGTTTTGTCTTTTCATCTTGCTAACAGTCATTATATGTGGGGGGCTGCCTATTCCTTTGGGGTATTTCTCTGAGGCAAGTCAGGCTTGTATTTCTATCTTCAGGCTAGTCAGCTCCTCAGGCAGTGCCGAGTTGCATAGGTAGTGTTAGGCGCAATCCACTGCTGCTTTTAGTTGTGTGAGGATAGGTTCAGGTATTGCAGTCTGCAGAGATTCCACGTCTCAGAGCTTGTTCTATTGTTTTTGGGTTATTGCCATATCACTGTATGTGCGCTGATTACTCACACTGTGTTGCCTGATAGCACAGCATAACACTTGTCATCTCGTATGCTACAGGATCTCCCGCTTAAGTCACTGAGCCCTGAGCTAACTGAGGAGTCACTATTTCTAGCTCTTCCACCTGACCACCTTCGGTTCTCTCTCGGTCGTTGATCTCTCCTATTGTCTTTCTTCGGAGAGCAGCTCTTCTCTTTACGTCTATATCCTCTGTTAACTTCAGCTTGAGGACTTCCAGGCTTTAGAGCACCTCTTCACCTCTCTGGCAGCTGTTTATTAACTTGCAGTCTCTCAAGTCTCATCTGCTCTACCTCCCTTAGGTATGCCATGCGATATTCCAAGAGCATGCGGATATTCCTAAGACTCTCTCTGGATCCGACAACCAGGAACGGAACCATCCCATCTTCACCCATGACCTGGACCTCTTCATCAGCGGGTATCCTCAGTCTCTTCAGACCGGATTTATCCACCATCTCCTGCATCACTCTCCCAAGTTTCCCAATGATATTCGCCACCAGACCTTTAGGTACTTGGACTGTGTCTTCTACTAAGCCCAGCCGACTAAGAGCTTTCCTTTCACGCTCCAAACGTTGAACAGCTTCATCATTCTTCAAAATGATCTTCTGCTTTATACGGAGGCAGTGTAGGTGCATATCCCTCAGGACAGCCACCCGCTTCACTGTGACTTCCCTAGTCGACAGTATGACCAATTGCTGAGTCTCAGGCGCCCAGTGCACACTACAAGCCTCTACTGCCTTTCTAAATGCTTCATGCACACCCTTCCTGGCGCACACTTCTCGCATGTCTTCGGGTACTTCTATTATGCTCTTGAAAAGCGGGGTCTCATCTTCACGGACATCTGCCACAAGCGGGTGACTCTCTTGTTCCGCTTTTAGCACGAACTCTTCCTCAGTCTTTTCTTCCACTTGAGCCTTCGCCAAGATGGGCATTGGCAACTCCTCTGCCAGGCAGCGACGTTCCTCCTCTCTCTGTAGAAGCTCCTGCAGATGCTTTTCTTGAGCTATTCTGAGCACATCCATATCTTTCAATATGGCCCTATTCATGGCCTGACACGCTGATAGGTGACCTCTAAGTTCAACGACCTCCTTCTCTAGGTTACCCACTTTGTGCTCAATTGCTTGCCTCAGAACCCTTTCTTGTTCAACAGTTTCTTTAAGCAGCTCTATGTTATGGTCCTGCTCTTTTTTGGCCAGCACATGTCGCACCACCAGTTCTTTAATTAAACTTTCAAATGGGGGCTCTTGTCCACCCACACTCTGCCTCTTCAGAGTTCCACCTGTTTCCGCAACTACCTCTATGGTCTCTCCTGGGCTCTCTGTCTGTTTACTGTTCGGTACCTCTGGACTCTTGGTAACTTCAGAGTTCTCCATCTCTTCAGCATCAGGTACTTCATCATACTGAGCCAGTTCAGTCTTTACGGGCATTGCAGACGTGGGTCTACTACAGATCTGCTCTAACCTCAGCCCGACACTAACTACCTCAGTGCTAGGGTTTGTCAGAGATAAAGTGACCTCCTGATCAAGGACAATAATGTTATCTGCACCTGACCCTGTCTCTTCCTCATCATCTTTCTTCTCAGAGGGTGTAACTTGTCCCGCCTTTTTGTGTCCCCTGCGACGAGATGAAGATCTGTGGTTTTTACTCGGCTCCTCCTTACTGCACTCTTTTCCCTTTTCGCTCGAGTCACAGTCTGAATAGGAGTCACCCCCTCTCCCTCTGTCATCCTGGAACAGCAAGTCCCCACTTAAACAGGTGTCAGACCCACACTTTCTTCCGGTCACCCATAACTCTGGACTATTAACCTTAGATGTCGCTATCTCCTTTTCACACATCACACCACTCGGAATCACTACAGCCGCCTGTTGTGGTGGGGCTCCCTTAGGGTCATTCTGGATCCTTTTTGAGCAACTAGATACTCCCCTTTCCTCCCACAAGTCCCAAAACCTTTCAAAGTCATGGCCTATTACAACAGGGAATGGCAAGTCTGGGACTACAGGTACATCATGGCTCTCAATAATAGTGGGCGTCTCAATGATTATCCTGGACACCGGATAATCCCTAGCGACCCCATGAACGCAGTGGACTTCCATCTTCCTTCCGGGAATCAGATAGACAGGGAGTGTGGCGCTCACCAGCGTAACCAGGCTCCCTGAGTCCAGAAGTACAGTTACACACACTCCATTGACTTCTACAGAACAGCTCTGTGTCATCTTGCCAGATGAAATGTCAGTACAATAATGTGAACATGTGCTGTTCGAACACTGAACCCGGCAACAGTCCATCAGTGAATTCACCGCCACCCCTTTTTGGGCCACCACCCCTATTTGGGTTGCCACCACCTTTTTGGACTCCACCCCCTTTTTGGTTACCGCCCCCTTGTGGACCATTTTCTCCTTTAGGGCCACCGCCCCTTTTAGGGACTTCACCCCTTTTTGGGTTACCGCCCCCTTTTGAGACACAGCCCCTTTTTGGCCAACCATAATTATTTGGGCACCGCTCCGTTTTTGGGACTCCACCCACTTTTTAGGGACACCACCCCACTCTGGGGTACACCCTGTGGACTTCCCACAGTACTCTCAGGCCCCAGTTTGCACAGCACACCAATGTAACTCTGGCCCTTTAAGAGTCTGCACACTAAACCAGCAATGTCTTTTTTTTTTTTTTCCTTTGCTGCAACTGCACTTCACAACGCTCTGCACCGCGGACTTCGTGGACCCGCCGATCCACAGCAAAACTTCGTAACCCTGCCGAGTTACCGCCAGACGCCTTCATTCTTCGTGGCCCCGCCGAGCCACAGCAAGTCGATCACAGAAGAAAAAAAAAAGAAATACATGGACTCGCCGGTCCACAGCAAGCACTTGCACATGTGCTTATAGAAAAAAAAACACAGTCTCTCAGTGACCCTGGTCAGATTAACACAGACTACGGTCTGTTACACACCCGGCTTTAACATAGCCCAAAAACAGTTTTTCACTGACCCCGGTCAGAACAATACACGGTTTTCAGACCGTCACCCGTTGGCAACTTCACGGGTTTCTGGACACCCCTCAGCCTCAGAGATGCCCAGACGCACTGTCTCTGTTTTCTTCCACTCTGACCCCAGTCAGTACACACGGACACCTGTCCGTTACCTGTTGGTGCCGGCCACACAGGTTCCCAGATCCCTCTTCTCCTCAGAGGTATCCCAAAACAGCAGTTCTCACTGATCCCGATCAGCACTACTCACGGTTGTCAAGACCGTCCACTCCTCTGGCTCAGACCAGCCATCGCTGCAACATGTGCTCCTTGGATCACTGCCCGCATTCGAAACACCAATTGTAGGGATTGTACTTGCTCAGGTGCGGCGGATGACACTCTGGAGGCACGTTTCATTAAAAGTTCACAGGTTTATTGCTCCATAAACCACATAGCAACAGGAACAACAGGTAAACAGTCTTACTTCAGACAGTTGAATCCTCAATGTCCATATTAGAGCTCCGCTCTCTCTCAGACCTGTAGGCATACAGGCTGTGCCATGTCCAGCACGTAGGCTCTCCAGCCTAAATATGGTCTCTGTGTGCTGTTCAGGACGTCTGTTCCCACTTGGAACCGTCCAACACACAGGCCACTCTGCAGTGTCCAGCCAGGACACATGGAAGTCTGTTCACTATTGCAGACTCCCAAACACACTCAGACATGTGGCAAACACACCTCCATTATGTAGCCTGAAACCACACCCAGGTACCTGTCACATGATTAGACATGTGGTTCTGACATCACCACAGGTCCTGAAACAAACATAGATAGACACGGTTATGCCCCTTACCCAGTGGTGAGGTATATGGGTAGCCAGACCCTCCCATGTCTCATAGCTACCCGTAACCCGGACTCAAATATCCTAAACAATTTCTTATTGCTTTATGTGCATTACAGAAAACACTCCAAGTCACATCACGGCGACAAGCCTTCTCTGTGATACATACCTCCCGTCGACTATCCAACCTTTAGCCACGTTACAAACACTCGTCATCTTTTTCATCAAAAATGTATGTGTCTTTGTGAACCGTTGTGCTAGGTCAGTTGCCAGTTTAGATTGCGTATTACAACATACAATATTGAGAATTACACTATCATACAGTATTGAGATTTAGCTGGCATTGCAAAGTATGACTGTGGTTAGCTGGCCGCATTGCTGCTTCACTCTAACACGGGATATTATCTGTACAGGTTGAGGCGTCTCTGTGCTTGTGGCTATTTTATCTGTTAACCACCCCAAGCACGTAGCTGGATATCACACATAACACAACCCCTGGACATGCTGAAAAATTATGCTGGCAATGCTTCATTCTAAATGTGTGGTGTCAGCGCCCTGAGCAGCACTTGTAAATATAGTGCTAATTGGTAATAAAACACACTGCCCTGGTTAAATTGTATATCATGCTGTAATCCACATACAATGTATTGTGTCTGATACATACTTTAAAAAAGTCTTTTAAACTCATACAGTGACTGTCATTTTTTCATAATATTGAGAATTATACTATCACACACTATTAAGCATTGTCACAAACAACTAGATATAATATGTCAATCTAATAGGATATAAAATAAACAGCATGGTGTGTTATAAAACACAGTTTTGCACTATATGTGCTCATTGGTAATAAAACACACTGCCCTGATTACAGAATGCAATATGCAATCTCACAACAACTACATATGAAAATCTAATATAAAAACAAATACTGGGATAATAATCACTGGATCAAATTAACATTATCAAACTATAACAAAAGGGAAAATTAGCCAGACACAAAGGGACAGCTGGCTGACAGGGGCTAGGAGGGGTTACACACTTTGATACACTCTGATAGGGGCGGGTCCACACTAACTTAAATTAAGTTTTTGGAGCAGAAACTCATCAAATCCACCTCATAATCTCAATTCTCTATTTTAAGGATTTTTAAGTTTTAACATTTCTCAATGTGTAGAAGTTCAGAACCACCATCAGTTCATTTAGGCGGTGCCAGAACCAACATTAGTACATGAATACTGTACCATAATCACCATCAGTACATGAACGCAGCGCCAGAATGACCTTCAATACATTAATTCAATGCCAGAACCATGGTCAGTACATGAATACAATATAATATACATATTTCCAATGTTTTTCCCCTGAATGTATAATTGACTCTCATTGTTCTTCTGGCACAAAATATCCCCCAAATGCCCCTTTCAATAATGTCCCCCAACACTGCACCTCTCCTAATGACCCACATACAATGACTCTCTCTGTAATGTCACAATGTCCCCCACACACTGGTCCTCTCTATAATGCCCTATAATGCCCCTCCAAACTGCCCCTTTCCACAATATCTTTCACACTACCTCTCTTCATAATGTGCCCCCACCTCGCTTCATAATATTACAAATTGTAATTGTAATGCCCCCATTGTCCCATAATGTCCCTCATTGTCCCATAATGTACTGTATTGCTCCACAAGGCCCCCATTGCTCCATAATGTCCTGCCATAATGTCTTACATTGCTCCATAATGTGCCCCATTGATACATAATGTCCCTCATTGCTCCATAATGCCCCTCATTGCTCCATAATGCCCCCTGGAAAGTAAAACCAATCCTGTAACACACTTTAGCACCTGTTGGAGTGCTTACTGGTGCCTCCTGCATCCTCTACACTTCTCTCTTTATCTCAAGATCAAGGATACCCCATGAGGTGAGATTTTGCATTGTGCCCCAGATCAATGTTGCTTGACAGTCATTTTGTATTTCTTCCATTTTCTTACTATTGCACCACCTGTTGTCTCCTTCTCACCCAGTATCTTACTTATGCTTTTGTAGCCCATTCCAGCTTTGTGCAGGTCTATGATCTTGTCTCTGACATTCTTGTAAAGCTCTTTGGTTTTGCCCTTGTCATAGAGGTTAGAGTTTGACTGATTAATTGAGTCTGTGGACAGGAGTCTTTTATAAGGTGACTGTTATGGCTGGCGGAACGCACCAAATAATTATTAAGATGGTATTAATACCCAGAGGACAACCAAAGGGATCAGGATCATTTAGGAGCATTCACCAGTATCAATCTCTCAGCACACACATACATAGTCAAGTCTATACTAGAGCATGGCCGAGCGGCCATGTGAACCTTTTATAGTCGCTGCCTTCCAGGACCTTCCTGGTGGTCCAATCAGAGCTGCTACAGAACCTGGGCATGTGACCTCCGACCTCCAATGAGAGGTCGTCCCACGGGCATGCTCAGTAGATGAAAAGTAAGACAGTCTCTGGAACGTCTGCTCGCTGCTGATCAATGCCGGTTACAAAGGCTGAACCTTGGACAGTAGCTGTAACCAGACGCACGGTATCAGCTTGAGCCAGACACTGGGACTGACATCTCTGCTGAGCAGACTCCATTGCAGCTTGGGAAGAATGGGAGACCGCAGTGGACATGGTGCGAGATTTCCCCTGTGCAGCCGCGGGAACTCGACACCTAACAGTGACTATGTAAGACAGCTGTCTTTAATGCAGGTAACGAGTTGATTAGGAGCGTCTAACTGGTCTGTAGGAGCCAGAACTCTTAATAGTTGGTAGGGGATCAAATATTTATTTCTCACTGCAAAATGCAAATAAATTTATATAATTTATGCAATGTGATTTTCTGGATTTTATATTTGATATTCTATCTCTCAAAGTTAAAATTAACCTACCCTTAAAATTATAGACTGTTCATGTCTTTGTCAGTGGGCAAACTTAAAAAAAATCAGCAACGGATCAAATACTTATTTCCCCAGTTGGAAAATTAATTCATGATAATCCAGCACATCTTCTTGATTTTAAAAAACTTTATCTTAATTCAAATCCTCTTAAAAGCATTGTTAGAGCTCAAGACAAAAAGGGATAGCTAGTCCCACTTGAGAATAAAACTTACTCGTTTCAACCCGTGTGAGTCTTAATTATAATGAGTAAAAAGCAAAGCTCCTGACTTGATATCCTGCTCAACAGAGGAAATGACATTTTTGAAGCAGCTGATGAGTAATCAATGATAGAACACATACCAATCAATAAGGTACACTCCACACATAAGAAACCACATATCACATGTAAATCAAAAGCTATGGAGCAACATTCCAAAGATTATTTCTGGATATAAAAAAAACCTTAAAAAAGCATGAGATAATCATTTGAGAACTGCAGAGGGCAATATGTTGGTTGCACCACCAGAGCACTGTGCAAATGGTTATCTGAACATATTTATGATGCACAAAACTATACAATGCGCAGTTGGTCTGGTGTTTCTGTTAAACCCAATCCCGTACCTTTGTGGGGTCCCTGCTTTCTGCAGGCTCCACGCTGTCCTGCTGCAGCCTTTGCTTTCTCATTTTCCCCTGCTTCCTGGCGTGTGGCCAGCAGGTTTCCAGGTAGAGTACTTAGGTCGCGCGCTCGCTCCCGTTCTCTTAAAGAGACAGAGCGCATTTTTCAAAAGTACTTTTGACCAATGGCGTGTTAGTGATTACTAGGGTTGAGCGACTTTTCTTTTTATAGGATTGGGTCAGGTGAAATCGGCCGATCCTATAGAAAAGTCGGGGTCGGGGTCGGCCGAAACACGAAACCCAATGCAGTGCATTGGGTTTCTAATGGTTCCCAGGGTCTGAAGGAGAGAAAACTCTCCTTCAGGCCCTGGGATCCATATTTAAGTGTAAAATAAAGAATCAAAATAAAAAATATTGATATACTTACCCTTGGACGCGCCCTAGTTCTCACCGGCAGCCTTCCTTCCTAAGAATGAGCGCCTGAAGGACCTTCGATGATGTCGCGGCTTGTGATTTGTCGCGTGAGCGGTCACATGGGCGTCACGCGACCAATCACAAGCCGCGACGTCATCTAAGGTCCTTCAGGTGCTGATTCTTAGGAAGGAAGGCTGCGGGTTAGAACCAGGGCGCGTCCGAGGGTGAGTATATACCTATTAGGAATATACTCACCCTCGGACGTACCCTCGGACGCTTCCTTCCTAAGAATTAGCGCCTGAAGGACCTTAGATGACGTCGCGGCTTGTAATTGGTCGCGTGACCACCCATGTGACCGCTCACGCGACCAATCACAAGCCACGACGTCATTGAAGGCCCTTCAGGCGCTCATTCTTAGAAAGGAAGGCTGCCGGTGGGAACCAGGGCACGTCCGAGGGTGAGTATATCAATATTTTTTTTTTAATTCTTTATTTTACACTTAAATATGAATTCTGATACCAATTCCCGATATCTTAAACATATCGGAACTCGGTATCGGAATTCCGATTCCAGATCAGAGGATCGCCGACCTCATGGCCGACCCCACACAGGGGTCGGGTCGGGTTTCATGAAACCCGACTTTGCCAAAAGTCGGCGATTTCTGAATCTGGCCGACCCGTTTTGCTCAACCCTAGTGATTACTATTTCTAGCCCCTCAATGATAGAATCTCACAGAAGAAAAAAATACTGAGGGATTAATAAATAGAACAATTTCACAGAAAGCACCCCTAATACTAAAAATATCTTTATTAACAATATTTAAAAACAACAAAGTGCATACAAATCCATCACCAGAAAAAAAACACTTGAAAATAGAAAAAGAACCTAGGGGGGTGCCTGTCCCTAATAGCCTAACACTTTCCAGTACCCTACCTGCGCAGTGGCGCCCCCGCTCAACGTCGACTGTCCTTTCTAATCTATTAGACTCTATTGACTCTATTTTTAGTATTAGGGGTGCTTTCTGTGAAACCCCTCAATGATAGGGAGCGTGCCGGAGCAACAAGTATCCTCTTTTGCCAGCTTCCGCGTGTGTGCTTTAGCTTCTGAAGTGTTTTGCCAGTGCTCGGCTTACACTGTCTCTGCAGTACCACCGATGCCTGCTCCTACCTGTACACTCAGAATTCGCCAGTCAGCTCCATGACATCTGTTAACCCTGCCAGTCCGTCTGTCCCGCTGGGACAGCTGCCATGTGTCCGGGGTCTAACTGGAGGTAGCACCCGTGTCCCCCAGGCATTCGATTCTGACCCTGTTCAAGGGGACTTACCACGGGAGTCTGGGGCTCACGTAGTCAAGCCCCCTTCGGAGCCCCCCAGATTGTGGTCCCGTGTTTCCACAGTAATATCAATAAAAAGCGAATGTGAACTTCACCACCTGTGCCTCCGCTTCCATTTGTTACAGTTTCAAAGCATTTTCTGCATGTTCACTCCGGCAATGTGTCTGACTTAAAAATTACTGCAATCAAAAAAAAAATTTGAGACACCGAGGAGGGGACATAGTGCATGAAATGCATGAAAGAAGCACGCTGGATTCTGCGTCTAAACACTAGAGCTCCCCTATGTTTGAATCAGAAAACAGAATTAAGTTATTTTTATTAGGAGAAAACAAAAAATAATTTATTTTTTAAAGTTTTTTTTATACAGAAATAATTTTTGGGATGTTGCTCCATAGCTTTTGATTTACATGTGATATGTGGTTTCTTATGTGTGGAGTGTACCTTAATTGGTATAATAATAATCTTTATTTTTATATAGCGCTAACATATTCCGCAGCACTTTACAGTTTGCACACATTATCATCGCTGTCCCCGTTGAGGCTCACAATCTACAGTCCCTATCAGTATGTCTTTGGAATGTGGGAGGAAACCCATACAAACTCTTTGCAGATGTTGTTCATTGGTGGGGGTTTGAACCCATGACTCCAGTGCTGCAAGGCTGCTGTGCTATCCACTGCGCCACCGTGCTGCCCTAGTTGTGTTCTAACATTGTGTTCTAACATTAATTACTCATCAGCTGTTTCACAAATGTAATTTCCTCTCTTTAGCAGGATACCAAGTCAGGAACTTTGTTTTTTTACTCATTATGATTAAGACCCACACATGGGTCGAAACGGGTAAAGTTTTATTCTCATGTGGGACTAGCTATCCCTTTTTGCCTTGATTTTTAACAATGTTTTAAGTGGATTTGAATAAAGATAAAGATTTTTAAATCAAGAAGATGTGCTGGATTATCATGGATTAATTTTGCATGGGGGCTTGTACGCTATTCCATGCACCCTCGTGGATAACTGCACCTGCTGTGGACAATTCAAGAGTGAGCTGATGAACTTTTCCTGTTATTTTCTTTCCCCTACTGTATATACTGCAGACACATGTCTTCAGTTATTATTATACCGCAACCTTATGTCTCTTCCTGTGATGCTGTACGGCAGCTCCATGACTCCTGTGATGTCTGAACCACAGCCCAATGTTTCCTCCTTTGATGTCTATAATGCAGCCCCATGTCTCCTCCTTTTATGTATACACCACAGCCCCATGTATCTTCGTGTGATGTCTATACTGCAACCCTCTCTAAAACAGGAGGACTTTGGTATTCTGTTTACAAGTAAGCTAAGCAGCAGCACTCAGTGTCAAGCAGCAGCTGCAATAGCAAACAAGATATCTCAGTGTATAAAATTAGATATAAAATCACATAATCCAAATGAATTATTATTCCTCTTTAACCCCTTTAACCCCAAGGGTGGTTTGCACGTTAATGACCAGGCCAATTTTTACAATTCTGACCACTGTCCCTTTATGAGGTTATAACTCCGAAACGCTTCAACGGATCCTGGTGATTCTGACGTTGTTTTCTCGTGACATATTGTACTTCATGATAGTGGTAAAATTTCTTTGATAGTACCTGCGTTTATTTGTGAAAAAAACGGAAATTTGGCGAAAATTTTGAAAATTTCGCAATTTTCAAACTTTGAATTTTTATGCAATTAAATCACAGAGATATGTCACACAAAATACTTAATAAGTAACATTTCCCACATGTCTCCTTTACATCAGCATAATTTTGGAACCAATTTTTTTTTTTGTTAGGGAGTTATAAGGGTTAAAAGTTGACCAGCAATTTCTCATTTTTACAACACCATTTTTTTTTAGGGACCACGTCTCATTTGAAGTCATTTTGAGGGGTCCATATGATAGAAAATGCCCAAGTGTGACACCATTCTAAAAACTGCACCCCTCAAGGTGCTCAAAACCACATTCAAGAAGTTTATTAACCCTTCAGGTGTTTAATAGGAATTTTTGGAATGTTTAAATAAAAATGAACATTTAACTTTTTTACACAAAAAATTTAATTCAGCTCCAATTTGTTTTATTTTACCAAGGGTAACAGGAGAAATTGGACCCAAAAAGTTGTTGTCCAATTTGTCCTGAGTACGCTGATACCCCATATGTGGCAGTAAACCACTGTTTGGGCGCATGGGAGAGCTCGGAAGGGAAGGAGCGCTATTTGACTTTTCAATGCAAAATTGACAGGAATTGAGATGGGACGCCATGTTGCGTTTGGAGAGCCACTGATGTGCCTAAACATTGAAACCCCCCACAAGTGACACCATTTTGGAAAGTAGACCCCCTAAGGAACTTATCTGGATGTGTGGTGAGCACTTTGACCCACCAAGTGCTTCACAGAAGTTTATAATGCAGAACCGTAAAAATAAAAAATCATATTTTTTCACAAAAATTATATTTTTGCCCCCAATTTTTTATTTTTCCAAGGGTAAGAGAAGAAATTGGACCTCAAAAGTTGTTGTACAATTTGTCCTGAGTACGCTGATACCCCATATGTGGCAGTAAACCACTGTTTGGGCGCATGGGAGAGCTCGGAAGGGAAGGAGCGCAGTTTGACTTTTCAATGCAAAATTGACAGAAATTGAGATGGGACGCCATGTTGCGTTTGGAGAGCCACTGATGTGCCTAAACATTGAAACCCCCCACAAGTGACACCATTTTGGAAAGTAGACCCCCTAAGGAACTTATCTAGAGGTGTGGTGAGCACTTTGACCCACCAAGTGCTTCACAGAAGTTTATAATGCAGAACCGTAAAAATAAAAAATCATATTTTTTCACAAAAATTATATTTTTGCCCCCAATTTTTTATTTTTCCAAGGGTAAGAGAAGAAATTGGACCTCAAAAGTTGTTGTCCAATTTGTCCTGAGTACGCTGATACCCCATATGTGGCAGTAAACCATTGTTTGGGCGCATGGGAGAGCTCGGAAGGGAAGGAGCGCAGTTTGACTTTTCAATGCAAAATTGACAGAAATTGAGATGGGACGCCATGTTGCGTTTGGAGAGCCACTGATGTGCCTAAACATTGAAACCCCCACAAGTGACACCATTTTGGAAAGTAAACCCCCTAAGGAACTTATCTGGATGTGTGGTGAGCACTTTGACCCACCAAGGGCTTCACAGAAGTTTATAATGCAGAGCCATAAAAATAAAACAAAATTTTTTTCCCACAAAAATTATTTTTTAGCCCCCAGTTTTGTATTTTCCCTAGGGTAACAGGAGAAATTGGACCACAAAAGTTGTTGTCCAATTTGTCCTGAGTACGCTGATACCCTATATGTGGGGGGGAACCACCGTTTGGGCGCATGGGAGGGTTCGGAAGGGAAGGAGCGCCATTTGGAATGCAGACTTAGATGGAATGGTCTGCAGGCGTCACATTGCGTTTGCAGAGCCCCTAATGTACCTAAACAGTAGAAACCCCCCACAAGTGACACCATTTTGGAAAGTAGACCCCCTAAGGAACTCATCTTGATGTGTTGTGAGAGCTTTGAACCCCCAAGTATTTCACTACAGTTTATAACGCAGAGCCATGCAAATAAAAAATATTTTTTTTTCCACAAAAATTATATTTTAGCCCCCAGTTTTGTATTTTTCCAAGGTTAGCAGGAGAAATTGGACCGTAAATGTTGTTGTCCAATTTGTCCTGAGTACGCTGATACCCGATATGTGGGGGGGAACCACCGTTTGGGCGCATGGGAGGGCTCGGAAGGGAAGGAGCATCATTTGGAATGCAGACTTAGATGGATTGGTCTGCAGGCGTCACATTGCGTTTGCAGAGCCCCTAATGTACCTAAACAGTAGAAACCCCCCACAAGTGACCCCATATTGGAAACTAGACCCCTCAATGAACTTATCTAGATGTGTTGTGAGAACTTTGAACCCCCAAGTGTTTCACTACAGTTTATAACGCAGAGCCGTGAAAATAAAAAATCTTTTTGTTTTCCCACAAAAATTATTTTTTAGCCCCCAGTTTTGTATTTTAGCAAGGGTAACAGGAGAAATTGGTCCACAAAAGTTGTTGTCCAATTTGTCCTGAGTACGCTGATACCCCATATGTTGGGGTAAACCCCTGTTTGGGCACACAGGAGAGCTCGGAAGGGAAGGAGCACTGTTTTACTTTTTCAACGCAGAATTGGCTGGAATTGAGATCGGACGCCATGTCGTGTTTGGAGAGCCCCTGATGTGCCGAAACAGTGGAAACCCCCCAATTATAACTGAAACCCTAATCTAAACACACCCCTAACCCTAATTCCAACGGTAACCCTAACCACACCTCTAACCCTGACACACCCCTAACCCTAATCCCAACCCTATTCCCAACTGTAAATGTAATCTAAACCCTAAACCTAACTTTAGCCCCAACCCTAACTGTAGCCCCAACCCTAACCCTAACCCTAATCCTAGCCCTAACCCTAGCCCTAACCCTAACCCTAGCCCTAACCCTAGCCCTAACCCTAGCCCTAACCCTAGCCCTAACCCTAGCCCTAACCCTAGCCCTAGCCCTAACCCTAGCCCTAACCCTAGCCCTAACCCTAGCCCCAACCCTAACCCTAGCCCTAGCCCTAACCCTAGCCCTAACCCTAACCCTAGCCCTAACCCTAGCCCTAACCCCAGCCCTAGCCCTAACCCTAGCCCTAACCCTAGCCCTAATGGGAAAATGGAAATAAATACATTTTTTTTTATTTTTCCCTAACTAAGGGGGTGATGAAGGGGGGTTTGATTTACTTTTATAGCGAGTTTTTTAGCGGATTTTTATGATTGGCAGCCGTCACACACTGAAAGACCCTTTTTATTGCAAAAAATATTTTTTGCAATACCACATTTTGAGAGCTATAATTTTTCCATATTTTGGTCCACAGAGTCATGTGAGGTCTTGTTTTTTGCGGGACGAGTTGACGTTTTTATTGAAAACATTTTTGGGCACGTGACATTTTTTTATCGCTTTTTATTCCGATTTTTGTGAGGAAGAATGACCAAAAGCCAGCTATTCATGAATTTCTATTGGGGGAGGCGTTTATACCGTTCCGCGTTTGGTAAAATTGATAAATCAGTTTTATTCTTCGGGTCAGTACGATTACAGCGATACCTCATTTATATCATTTTTTTATGGTTTGGTGCTTTTATACGATAAAAACTATTTTACAGAAAAAATAATTATTTTTGCATCGCTTTATTCTCAGGACTATAACTTTTTTATTTTTTTGCTGATGATGCTATATGGCGGCTCTTTTTTTGCAGGACAATATGACGCTTTCAGCGGTACCATGGTTATTTATATCTGTCCTTTTGATCGCGTGTTATTCCACTTTTTGTTCGGCGGTATGATAATAAAGTGTTGTTTTTTGCCTCGTTTTTTTTTTTTTTTTCTTACGGTGTTTACTGAAGGGGTTAACTAGTGGGCCAGTTTTATAGGTCGGGCCGTTACGGACGCGGCGATACTAAATATGTGTACTTTTATTGGTTTTTTTTTTTATTTAGATGAAGAAATGTATTTATGGGAATAATATTTTTTTTTTTTTTCATTATTTTGGAATATTTTTTTTAATTTTTTTTACACATTTGGAAAATTTTTTTTTTACTTTTTTACTTTGTCCCAGGGGGGGACATCACAGATCAGTGATCTGACAGTTTGCACAGCACTCTGTCAGATCACTGATCTGATAGGAGTGCAGGCTGCTTCACAGTGCCTGCTCTGAGCAGGCTCTGTGAAGCCACCTCCCTCCCTGCAGGACCCGGATCCGCGGCCATCTTGGATCCGGGGCTCGAGCAGGGAGGGAGGTGAGGAGACCCTCGCAGCAACGCGATCACATCGCGTTGCTGCGGGGGGCTCAGGGAAGCCCGCAGGGAGCCCCCTCCCTGCGCGGTGCTTCCCTGCACCGCCGGCACATCGCGATCATCTTTGATCGCGGTGTGCCAGGGGTTAATGTGCCGGGGGCGGTCCGTGACCGCTCCTGGCACATAGTGCCGGATGTCAGCTGCGATAAGCAGCTGACACCCGGCCGCGATCGGCCGCGCTCCCCCCGTGAGCGCGGCCGATCGGCTATGACGTACTATCCCGTCCAGGGTCAGATAAGCCCAGGGCACCTCGACGGGATAGTACGTCTAAGGTCACAGAGGGGTTAAGTCACTTTTAAGGCAGCATATAGTATATGGGATCCAGTTGTAAACTCTTCATTTTAAGGCTACATTCACATGACCGTATTTTTGGTCCGAGTTCTGTCAAGGGGAAAATCTGAAATCTCTCAGACAAATTTTATTCATTTGAGTGGTTCAGATTACATTTTTATTTACATGGATCAAATCTTCTTGAAAAAAAAAAATTGGAACATCCTCTAGTCTGTTGAGTATTTTGGACTAGAATTGCATATTGACGTTTATGTGAACTCTAAGAAAAATATTGTAAAGATAGAGCAACTAGATTATTACATGAGATGGAAGGCCTCTCCTGTAATGAGAGATTAGAAAAAATAGGCTTTTTGAGCTTAAAAAAGACACTAATTAATATGTATAAATTTATGACTGGTCAATATAAAATACTATAATATGATTTATGTCTCCCAAGGACCTTAAAAAGGACTGAAGGATATTCATTACTTGGAGAGGAAAGGTGATTCCCGCAATTACCGTAAATAGAAAGGTTTTTTTTTACAGTGAAATTAGTCAGTCAGCAAACTGAACAGTCAGAAGAGGTTGTAATGATAGATACTTAGACAGCATTTAAAAAGGAATAGATTCTTTTCTCCCATCAAATGGCATTTTTGGTTATAATCAATCGATAGCTTGGGTAACTATTTTAGTACTCTATATTTTTAAAAATACCGTTTTAACCACCAGATAGAAGGCATGCAATATTTGTGGCAACTCTTACGTCTCCCTATAAACTTTTATTTAAACGTACACTAACTCTGAACTTCTGCTCAATAATAGTCAATAAGAACCTCAAAAGATATGTAGATGTGACATTTCTTGGGTTGCAATGCATTCTTTCAAATACTCGTTTTTGCACTTTTTATATAATCTCACTGTCACTACCAAAAACCTTTCTTAATAGCATGAATATACAAACAAAGATAATCCAGCACTTCATATTTATCAGGGCCAAAGGTTTATAATTATCAGGACCTTTCCCATATGTTAAATCGGCATATCGCCAGGTGAAATACTCCAATCAACACTTTCAACACAAAAGAAACAGAGTACATATATCACCAACACATCAACTTAATAAAAATAATTTTATTAAACATATATTGTAATGACATGTAACATAAGAGTACCAAAATACAAGAAGAAAACAGCTGAGCACTCAAAGGGAGGATCACTGCTCCATTAGTGAGACTTGGCAGAGCATATATCCGTATATAGAAAAAAAAACTCCATTACTATGGATGCCTTCAGATTCACATGAGAAACGATCAAGTTTACATAAAAAAATACACATATGTTTGAAAGCACCACCCAATTTCAGAAAGCGTATTGTAAGTCCGAGAGGTGCAGTGGTCCGCCCTATGACCCCTGACGCGCGTTTCGCATTAGATGGCTTTCTCAAAGGGGATGTGAACTAATCCTGCAACTGCCCATCCTTTTATAGCGGTATGATCCACTGATTGGGAGGTGGCGAATGCGCCTGCGTCCCCCCACACTCACAAGGAGCCGCCTCCTATCGGCGTCAATGCACAGTGCGCATGCGGGTGAAAATACACCCGGTGACGTCAGAGGCATGCGCACTGTGCATCCTTGTCGCCATGTAGAGGTACGCTGTGCGGGATGGATCGCGGTGCGCACGCGCACTATCAGCGGCCATTGGAAGAAATTCCTATTGCTATGGAGTGTTTTTGCAATAATTATTGTTATTATTGTTTATGAGTCCTCTTTTGTTAGTTCATGTTACACAAAGTCACCTTAGTACTATTCATATAACTACCTTGTTTAGGTACCGATTAGGTGGTATACTAATGTAATTTTAATGAATCCAATTGCACTTTAATGTCCTCTTTTGGATTATTTCTTCAATACATGCTTGTTTTTTCAAGCGTCTTTTAATATGACACTGTCTTTTTGGTCTCCTAAATGGCTTCTATGTGGCCATTTCAATCTAATCTATGTCATATATGGTTTTTTTTTGCGTTTTTCCTTACTCTCTTTTGTTTACCATTCATGCGAGTATTTGATTGACGGTCTTCTCTCCTGTATATTCAGGTGGGGGACCGCTGACACTATTTGTCTATTTTTATTATTTTCACTTACCATCACCCACGTACTTTGGGACTACTTGTTTCTATCTAAGTAATGGCCGCTGACCCATCTTGCATAGTGTACCTTTACATGGCAACGTGGATTTACCATTTATGCGAGTACTTGAGTGACGGTCTTCTCCCCTGTATGTTCAGGAGGGGGACCACTGACACTATGTGTCTCTTTTTACTTACCATCACTACGCACTTTGGGACTCCTTTTTCTATCTAAACAATGGCCGCTGATAGTGCACGTGCGCACCGCGATCCATCCCGCACAGCGTAACTCTACATGGCGACAAGGATGCACAGTGCGCATGCCTCTGACGTCACCGGGTGTATTTTCACCCACATGCGCACTGTGCATTGACGCCGATAGGAGGCGGCTCCTTGTGAGTGTGGGGGGACCCAGGCGCATGCGCCACCTCCCAATCAGTGGATCATACCGCTATAAAAGGACGGGCAGTTGCAGGATTAGTTCACATCCCCTTTGAGAAAGCCATCTAATGCGAAACGCACGTCAGGGGTCATAGGGCGGACCACTGCACCTCTCGGACTTACAATGGGTGAGCAATAATGCCAGTGATATATATGCTTTCTGAAATTGGGTGGTGCTTTCAAACATACGTGTATTTTTTTATGTAAACTTGATCGTTTCTCATGTGAATCTGAAGGCATCCGTAGTAATGGAGTTTTTTTCTATATACCGATATATGCTCTGCCAAGTCATACTAATGGAGCAGTGATCCTCCCTTTGAGTGCTCAGCTGTTGTTTCTTCTTGTATTTTGGTACTCTTATGTTACATGTCATTACAATATATGTTTAATAAAATTATTTTTATTAAGTTGATGTGTTGGTGATATATGTACTCTGTTTCTTTTGTGTTAATAGCATGAATAGTATATTGTTAGGATTTTCCTGGGCCTATAGCAGCAGACTCCGAACTGCTACACAATTACATGTTAGAAGCAAGTGGCTTGAGTCTCCCAGACATATAAATGATTATATGTCAACACCAGATTCACGACTTATGCATTGCTAGCTTATGGAGCTGCACAAACACTTTGCATATATAGAAAATATCCCCATCAAGCATCAAGTTACTGTTATTCTCCAACCTTTAGAAACTTTCTCTTCTCTGAAATATCTCTCCAACCTATAAAATAGCTTTGAATAATTGGATTCAGTTGCATAACATGTCTAATCCCTTGAACAATGACTTACAAGTAAAAGATCCCTATGATACACTACTCTTGGCAATTACTGACGTGAATCTTTTGTTGTGCACTCTAACTAGCATTGCATACAGTTCACAACTGTTTAAAGATATGAATTGTGAATTACAACAGAGTCGTCATCCCAAGTTGACCTACATAAGGTGGAATTCTACAAATACTTAGATGAAACACTTTCTCGTGGGAGTAGAAGGAAAAACTCCCTTTCAACAATTCCATATTTGATATTTTTTATCAAAAGGAGAATGGGCCTAAAATAAGTTTATTGTTTACTGCACAGTTACAACGCATTTAACAAATAACATTGTAAATGCTTATGACAAAGTGAATTAAATCATTGTTTATCCTTAAACGAGTCGACCTAGACTTTCTGTCTGGTCAAAAAACTGCTCAAATGTGGCTCACAATAAATTCAGCTGTAAAATTATGTTACGCTGGTATTTCACTCCCGACCATTTTCATATTATTTACCTAAACATATTGAAATGCTTTTGGAAAGGTTGTGGAAAGAAAGGCACTTTGCTCCATATTCTTTGGGAATGCATTCTACTGGTAGATTTTTCAGACACTGCACCCGAGGAATCTGTTCCTGTCTGGCAGCAGCAGCTGCAGTTACTTTCTGGCTGTGCAGTGTGTGCATGCTTGGTTTGGCTGAGGCGCGCTGGGTCCTAGTGCCCTCTTTGCATCTGGACACTTCCTGGTTGTCCTCACTGTCTGCCTGAAAACTTCATCAGTAAGTGGGGATGGAATTAATTAGAGTAACTCGATTTAGGCATATCATGGTCACTGTGGGGGTGAATGTGAGAGGATTGTGGTATTGTAGGGGCTGAAGTGGGAGAGGAGGACAGGGCACTGTGGGGTAAATGTGAAACGATGGGGGTTATTGTGGGTGCGCAGGGTAACAGGGCACTGTGGGGGTGAATGAGAAAGGATGGTGGTATTGTGGGAGGGGGACAGGGTACTGGTGGTGTATGGGAGAGTTTGAGGGCATTGTGAGGGCTGACATGGGTGAGGGGGCACTGGGGAGCTGATTATTATTATACTGTTCAATGCTATGAGATATTCACTCCATCATATGTCAGGGTATGTGTCCTCGAGGTGTATAGGCAGCGCTTTGGACACAGCAGATACCCCGCTCCGCTCAAATTGCTGCCCCCTGTGGTACACGCAGTGATTCCGCATATATTCATTGAACACAGGTGGAATCACCGCATGCTATTCATAGACTGTTTTATTTATCTTGTGGAGACGGAGCATCTCCACAAGATAAATAGACATGCTGCTGTCTAGAAAGACACGCCACATGTCCGGTTACGCAGGTCTGCCACCTGCGCCTATGTACACATAGTGGAGAAGGGATTTCATAAAATCCCCTCCACTATACGGTAACATCTGGAAGCTGCGATTTCGACACTGGGGATGTACACAGCGTCCAATCCCCAGCAAAAACCCAAGCAGTACGCCCCTTGGAAACATACCCTAATAGTTGCTGTCTTGGGGGCTGGAGATGGGAAGGTCGGGGGCTTTTTATTATTGCGAGCTGGTTCTTTTATAAGTATTAGTAACACAAGCATAGCAAAGAAGGTTAATATTACTATAACAAGGATAAGGGCGTAGACAGACACTGTATAACTCATGCGACGATCGTATTGCAATCCTCGGACTGGCACCTCTCCTGACATAAGCTTGACAGCGTAATAAATTACTATGCAACTGTCAGCCTGAGGTCAGGAGAGCCGACAGTCAGTCCGAGGATTGCGATGCGATCCTCACATGAGAAATACGTCTGTCTGTCTGCCCCCTAACAAGTATAACAATACAGTAACCACGGGCTGCATTTTATGTTAGACGACTAAATCTACTATATAATTGTCTAAGGGTCACTTCCGTCTTTCTGTCTTTCTTTCTTTCTGTCTGTCACGGAAATCCCAAGTCGATGATTGGTCGTGGCAAAACAGCCACGACCAATCAGCGACAGGCACAGTGCGGCGGCAAAATGGCTGCTCCTTACTACCCGCAGTCAGTGCACGCTCCATACTCCCCTCTAGTCAGCGCTCACACAGGGTTAATGGCAGCATTAACGGACCTCGTTATGCCGCGGTGTAATGCAGTCCGTTAACGCTGCTATTAACCCTGTGTGACCAACTATTTACTATTGATGCTGCCTATGCAGCATCAATAGTAAAAAGATCTAATGTTAAAAATAATAAACTCACCATCCGTCAGCCCCCCGGATCAGGAACAGGCCTTTCCCTCTGCTCGCGATGCTCCGGTGACCACTCCATGCATTGTGATCTCGCGAGATGATGACGTAGGGGTCTTGCGAGACCGCTACATCATCATCTCGCAAGACCGCAATGCACTCTTGGGACCGGAGCGTCGCAAGGAGCATCGGTAAAGGCCTCGCTTGGATCTGGGGGGACGACGGAGGGTGAGTATAGAACTATTTGTTATTTTATTTCTTTTTTTAACAGGGATATGATGCCCACATTGCTATATACTACGTGGCTGTGCAATATACTACGTGGCTGTGCAATATACTAGTGGGCTGTGCAATATACTATGTGGGCTGGGCAATATACTACGTGGGCTGTGCAATATACTACGTGGGCTGTGCAATATACTACGTGGGCTGTGCAATATACTATGTGGCTGTGCAATATTGTACGTGGGCTGTGCAATATACTACGTGGGCTGTGCAATATACTACATGGCTGTGCTATATCCTACGTGCCTGTTTAATATATTACGTGGGCTGGGCAATATACCACGTGGGCTGGGCAATATACTACGTGGGCTGGGCAATATACTACGTGGGCTGGGCAATATACTACGTGGGCTGTGCAATATACTACGTGGGCAGGGCAATATACTATGTGGGCTGGGCAATATACTACATGGGCTGGGCAATATACTACGTGGGCTGGGTAATATACTAAGTGGGCTGGGCAATATACTACGTGGGCAGTGCAATATACTATGTGGGCTGTGCAATATACTATGTGGGCTGTGCAATATACTACGTGGGCTGTGCAATATACTACATGGGCTGTGCAATATACTATGTGGGCTGGGCAATATACTGCGTGGCTGTGCTATATACAACGTGGCCGGCCACGAACAATCAGTGACAGGCGCTGTCCGGCCATGAATTGGCGTGGGATTTGAACCACGCTTCGCTAATTGGTCGCGCCCGGCCGGCCGAATCCTGTATATTCAATGTATTATTCTAAAATCTTCATAAATAAACTACATACATATTCTAGAATACCCAATGCATTAGAATCGGGCTACCATGTAGTTGCTTATAATTAAATTATTAAAGGGAACCTGTCACCCCCCAGGGCATTTTAAGGTAATAGAATCAGCCACCTTCAGTAGCACTAAGGCTGCATTCTGTGAAGGTGGCTCTTATGTTTTTGATCCCTAATAATGCTGAAATATTCACTTTTATAAATTGCGTGCCCTACCTGTATTGAGTTTGGGGGGTACGTCTTTTGTCCCCGGACACAACCGCCTCCCAGCCGTCCATCATCCCACCAGGCGCTGATGCCTGGACTAGGCTCTCATTTTTCGGGCATGCGCTGTATGCACTGCCCTGGAACTCACATCAGCTGATGCACTGATATCGCGCCTGCGTGTAGTGGAGGACCGAGATCCTGCCCCTCAGTGTGTTATGCTTTATTCACACTGCGGGGCTGGGAGTCTGGCGCTGTGCGCAGGTGCGATCTACTTACATCACTTGATATAAGTTCAAGGGCAGCGCGCACTGCGCATGTCCGAGAAATAATTGCAGAGCGCCGGTGACGGCACAAGACAGAAAGGAGGTGGTGCTCGGTGGGATGATGAACGGCTGCAAGGCGGCTGAGTCAGGGGGAGAAAATGTACCCCCCGAACTCAATACAGGTATGGCGCACAATATATAAAAGTGAATATATCAGTGAGATCCATCATGAGACCCCAAGATTGCCTTGCGCAGGCGTGTACTACGGAGGACAGAGAATGAACTTCAATCCAATATTGCAGCCAGAATGCAGCCAGCGTGCCAGTCCTGTGTAAGGAAAGGGTGAATCAAACACCCAAAAACTCCGCCCATATGACCGAAAACCGGTCCCGCCAAATTCAGGTGACAGGTTCCCTTTAAACAATTTGCCACAGCAAATGATTCTATGGTAGTCTACAGACTCTGCTAGAACAAAGTATGCCATGGACATCATGGCATCACTAGACTAAGAACTAAGGCTCTCCATCAGCAGATGAAGTGACATCTGCTCATTTGGGAAAAATAAATATACTGGAGAAAAATAACAGTGCACCATAGGGTTTTATCTACACAAAGAACCATATTCATTTTTCCTGAAGAAGAAGTTCATGTAACTTTGAAACGTGTAGAATATAAACCACTATTTATCTATTAAACTTCATCTAGGACTGACATCTTTCAGCAATTCAGCAGCAATGAGGATCTCCATTTTTGAAAAGAAAGATGGCCATCAAACAGAACAAGCCTCAAGTTATCCATGTTATCACATTTCTGCCAGCTAAATCACACCCTTGGTTTATTCCTGATCATTGTCATCATCACTGTAATCAGTGTCCATGACTACTACTTGTCATACATTGTATCCTTCTACTCCATTGCACCAGCAAAGATCCATCCCTGATTGTTTGTTCAGGAGACAGACATCGGCTGTCTTGCCAACTAAATTTTCACATGGTCAACTATACCAACTTGTGGAGTCTGCTTTCTTTCAAGGAAACATCATGTGTAATATGCCTCACACGCAGCTTCCAATATTCTGCACTCATGTGCATGGAGCATAGACCACTTTTCCCTCATTTTCTTTTTGCCCCAAAGTGCACTGCACCGTATACACTGTAGCAGCATCTATGAGCAGTGACAATAGATGAGATTCCTGGTCAAATGAGTAAATGTGCCACCAGTACCAGTGTATCAGTGATGCACCCCTGCAACCATGACAACTTATGTGGAAGCCTTCAAGACAGGAAGCTTCATCTGTTTCCACCACCAGGCAACAATTATCTACATCATGCATACCTCCTCTAGATTCCACTCTGCTGACATAAACCAATTACCAATAACCACATGGCACAGCATTGATTCCACACATCAACCTCACCTATTTTGCTCATGTAAAGTAATTATATCTCTTAAATATAAAATTGTCAAGTCCGCCACTTGCATTAGTAGTAAGTGCCGCCCTACTCACTGTGGTCACTGCTTTGCTCTCCCAAGTTATGGGCTGTCTCGCTGAGCTGCCTCTTGTAGCATTTTCAATACTGTTGCATTCTCCTGCTGCTGACTATAGGGAGGCACAGTCACTTTCTGCAGGCATTTAATCTCATCGTGTCCTGCAGAGATGAGATTCTCTGAACTATGCCCAAGCAACAGAGTGTTTATTAAGCAGTTCTTCCCACCACTCCTCAACTGATCTACATGGTACTTAATTTCTTGTTTGCTGCAAGGAGCTTCTTCATATTGTTTCTTCCGTATTTTGTCCCAGCTTTCCTACTCGTTAATCCTAACCTCTTTGCTCCTTACCTTGGTTATGTATATTGAACCAATGCTGCTTGCCCTGATCTTAGATGGTCTGACCACATATTTCCTTCCATCCAACTGTACCTCATACCAATTTTTCAGACCCTCTGGTCAGCTGCTGCAAACCTAAACACTTTCGTGGACTGATACCTGGTGATTAACAGTGGCCAATAGGGTTGAGCGAAACAGGTCGGTCATTTTCATAAGTCGCCGACTTTTGGCAAAGTCGGGTTTCATGAAACCCGACCCGATCCCTGTGTGGGGTCGGCCATGCGGTACGCAACTTTCGCGCCAAAGTCACGTTTCAATGACGTGAAAAGCGCCATTTCTCAGCCAATGAAGGTGGATGCAGAGTGTGGGCAGCGTGATGACATAGGTCTCAGTCCCCACCATCTTAGAGAAAGGCATTGCAGTGATTGGCTTGCTTTCTGCGGCGTCACAGGGGCTATAAAGGGGCGTTCCCGCCGACCACCATCTTACTGATGCTGATCTGAGCATAGGGAGAGGTTGCTGCTGCTTCGTCAGAAGCAGGGATAGAGTTAGGCAGGGTACATTAACCCCCAAACCGCTTGTGCTGTAGCGATTTCCACTGTCCAACACCACCTTTTGTTTGCAGGGCCAGTGGAGGCTACATTTTTTTTTCCTCAGCGCTGTAGCTCATTGGGCTGCCCTAGAAGGCTCCCTGATAGCTGCATTGCTGTTTGTACACTGCTGAGCAAACCAACTGCTTTTTTCAAAGCACAAATCCTGTTGCTCCTTCCTTTCTGCACAGCTATCTTGTTTGTTTGTCCACACTTTTGACTTTTTTGTGCAGCAGTCCACTCCTTGTTATTGCTGCCTGCCATACTTTGCTGAGATTACTGCAGGGAGATAGTAATTGTAGACAGTCCCTTTTTTTTTGTTTCGTTATATCTCTTCAAGCCACTTTCTGCCACAGAAAATATACTCTAATACAGTGGCCCAGATTAATTCACTAGTCTCCCTGAAGAAAAAAAAGGGTGCAGATTAAAGTTGGCAAATCTGTATTAGTGGCAGTCCTGTGTGTGGCATCTGTGTCTCATTTTCTGGCACAGAAAACATACAGTCTAACAGTGGGCCTGATTTCTTGCCAATTCTCCCATAAATAAAAAAAATAGTGGGAGATTAAGATTGGCAATTTTGCCTCAGTGCAAGTGCTGTGTGTGGCATCTGTCTCTAATTTTGTGCCACATTAAACCTAGTGTGTAATACTGGGCCAGATTTCTTTTAAATTCTCCCTGAAAAAAAAAAAAACAGTGGGAGATTAAGATTGGCATTTCTGCTTCAGTGCCACTTCTGTGTGTGCCACCTGTCTCAAATTTTGTGCCACATTAAACCTAGGGTGTAATACTGGGCCAGATTTATTTTAAATTCTCCCTGAACAAAAAAATAGTGGGAGATTAAGATTGGCATTTCTGCTTCAGTGCCAGTCCTGTATGTGCCACCTGTCTCAAATTTTGTGCCACATTAAACCTAGTGTGTAAAACTGGGCCAGCTTTTTTTAAAATTCTCCCTGAAAAAATAAAAATAGTGGGAGATTAAGATTGGCACTTCTGCCTCATTGCCAGTACTGTGTGTGCCACCTGTCTCAAATTTTGTGCCACATTAAACCTAGTGTGTAATACTGGGCCAGCTTTCTTTTAAATTCTCCCTGAAAAATAAAAATAGTGGGAGATTAAGATTGGCACTTCTGCTTCAGTGCCACTCCTGTGTGTGCCACCTGTCTCAAATTTTGTGCCACATTAAACCTAGTGTGTAATACTGGGCCAGATTTCTTTTAAATTCTCCCTGAAAAAAAATAGTGAGAGATTAAGGTTGGCATTTCTGCTTCAGTGCCACTCCTGTGTGTGCCAACTGTCTCAAATTTTGTGCCACATTAAACCTAGTGTGTAATACTGGGCAAGATTTCTTTTAAATTCTCCCTGAAAAAAAATTGTGGGTGATTAAGATAGGCATTTCTGCTTCAGTGCCAGTCCTGTGTGTGCCACCTTTCTCAAATTTTGTGCCACATTAAACCTAGTGTGTAATACTGGGTCAGATTTATTTTAAATTCTCCCTGAAAAAAAATTTGTGGGAGATTAAGATTGGCATTTCTGCTTCAGTGCCAGTCCTGTGTGTACCACCTGTCTCAAATTTTGTGCCACATTAAACCTAGTGTGTAAAACTGGGTCAGCTTTTTTTTTTTATTCTCCTTGAAAAAATAAAATTAGTGGGAGATTAAGATTGGCACTTCTGCCTCATTGCCAGTGCTGTGTGTGCCACCTGTCTCAAATTTTGTGCCACATTAAACCTAGTGTGTAATACTGGGCCAGATTTCTTTTAAATTCTCCCTGAAAAAAAAATAGTGGGAGATTAAGGTTGGCATTTCTGCTTCAGTGCCACTCCTGTGTGTGCCACCTGTCTCAAATTTTGTGCCACATTAAACCTAGTGTGTAATACTGGGCCAGATTTCTTTTAAATTCTCCCTGAAAAAAATAAAAATAGTGGGAGATTAAGATTGGCAATTCTGCCTCATTGCCAGTACTGTGTGTGCCACCTGTCTCAAATTTTGTGCCACATTAAACCTAGTGTGTAATACTGGGCCAGCTTTCTTTTAAATTCTCCCTGAAAAAAAAAATAGTGGGAGATTAAGATTGGCACTTCTGCTTCAGTGCCACTCCTGTGTGTGCCAACTGTCTCAAATTTTGTGCCACATTAAACCTAGTGTGTAATACTGGGCAAGATTTCTTTTAAATTCTCCCTGAAAAAAAATTGTGAGTGATTAAGATAGGCATTTCTGCTTCAGTGCCAGTCCTGTGTGTGCCACCTTTCTCAAATTTTGTGCCACATTAAACCTAGTGTGTAATACTGGGTCAGATTTATTTTAAATTCTCCCTGAAAAAAAATTTGTGGGAGATTAAGATTGGCATTTCTGCTTCAGTGCCAGTCCTGTGTGTACCACCTGTCTCAAATTTTGTGCCACATTAAACCTAGTGTGTAAAACTGGGTCAGCTTTTTTTTTTTTATTCTCCTTGAAAAAATAAAATTAGTGGGAGATTAAGATTGGCACTTCTGCCTCATTGCCAGTGCTGTGTGTGCCACCTGTCTCAAATTTTGTGCCACATTAAACCTAGTGTGTAATACTGGGCCAGATTTCTTTTAAATTCTCCCTGAAAAAAAAATAGTGGGAGATTAAGGTTGGCATTTCTGCTTCAGTGCCACTCCTGTGTGTGCCACCTGTCTCAAATTTTGTGCCACATTAAACCTAGTGTGTAATACTGGGCCAGATTTCTTTTAAATTCTCCCTGAAAAAATAAAAATAGTGGGAGATTAAGATTGGCATTTCTGCTTCAGTGCCACTCCTGTGTGTGCCACCTGTCTCAAATTTTGTGCCACATTAAACCTAGTGTGTAATACTGGGCCAGATTTCTTTTAAATTCTCCCTGAAAAAAAAATAGTGGGAGATTAAGGTTGGCATTTCTGCTTCAGTGCCACTCCTGTGTGTGCCACCTGTCTCAAATTTTGTGCCACATTAAACCTAGTGTGTAATACTGGGCCAGATTTCTTTTAAATTCTCCCTGAAAAAAATAAAAATAGTGGGAGATTAAGATTGGCAATTCTGCCTCATTGCCAGTGCTGTGTGTGCCACCTGTCTCAAATTTTGTGCCACATTAAACCTAGCGTGTAATACTGGGCCAGATTTCTTTTCAATTCTCCCTGAAAAAAAGAAATAGTGGGAGATTAACATTGGCAATTCTGCCTCATTGCCAGTGCTGTGTGTGGCATCTGTCTCTAATTGTGTGCCACAGAACATATACTGTATAAGAGTGGGCCACATTTCTTTAATATTCTCCCAGAAAAAATAAAAAGGGGGAGATTTTTATTGGTATTGTCTGCATCAGCGTCAGTCCTGTTAGTGGCATATCTGTCTGCCACTGAAGGTGTGTACTGTTATACATTGGGCCTGATTTTCCCTGCAGTCTCACCCACCTATAAAGGGATATATAAATCCAACAGAAGTTTGAGTTCACCTTGTAACTGGTTTTACAGTAACAAATACCGTTAGTTTGGTTACGCTTTTCAAACAATGAGGAAGTCTGGTGGAAGAGGGCATGGCCGTGGGCGGTCATTGCCAGCTGGTAATGATGGTAGTGGTGGTGGAGCATCAGGTGGTCGTGGGAAAAGCAATATAGCACCTAAGTCAGGTTCTTCGTCTCACTACACAAGGCCTCGAACGCTCCCTTTTCTGGGAGTAGGAAAACCGCTTTTAAAGCCGGAGCAGCAAGAACAAGTTTTGAAACTGCTAAATGTAAAAGCAGCGCGTCGTTAGTGGATGTTCACGGTCAGGGACAAGTCGCTTCCTTGTCTTCTTCACCAAGAACAACAGAGAAGGATGCGTCAGGCGACACAACGGGTTACTCCATGGAGCTCTTTACACATACCGTCCCTGGGTTAGAAAGTGAAACAGTTAACAGGCCATGCCCATTTCAAGTTGAATCAGACATGGAGTGCACAGATGCACAGCCACAGCCAGTTTACTATGCTGTTCCTTTGACTCAGACCAGAACATTGCCCTCGCAGTGTACTGATCCAGAATCAGACCCTGATGAGACTATGGTGCCCCGTCACAAACGCAATACCACCAGCTTACACGGTGACACAGACGAAGTTGCACACGAGATAGAAGAGGAGGTCATAGATGACCCAGTTGTTGACCCTGATTGGCAGCCATTGGAGGAACAGGGTGCAGGCGGCAGTAGCTCTGAAGCGGAGGAGAAGGAGCCGTAGCAGGCATCAACATCGCCACTGGTTCCATCTGCCAGGTCCGTATCTGGCCAAAAACGCGTGGCAAAACCAAAACCAATTGTAGGACAGCGTGGCCATTCGGTTAAAGAAGCTCAGTCTGCAATGCCTGAAAAGGTATCTGATAGTAGAAAGATTGCAGTCTGGCATTTTTTTAAACAACATCCAAATGATCAGCCCAAAGTCATCTGTCAAAAATGTTCAACTACCTTAAGCAGAGGTCAGAATCTTAAAAGTCTAAATACAAGTTGCATGCGTAGACATTTAACCACCATGCATTTGCAAGCCTGGACTAACTGTCACGCCCGCACTTACTTACCCGGCTTCTCCCATCCCTCGGCGCGCTCACGATCCTGTCCCACGCCGCTCTGCCTCCTCCTTCGCCGGCTCTCGGCGTCTGGTCTCTTCGCGCATGCGCGGTCGGGTCTCCCCCGTCGCTGAGCCTTCTGGGAGGTCGCGACCCGGTGGCTCCGCCCCAACATGGCGGCGCCCATCGGGTATTTCTTCCCGGCGTCTTCCTAGGTAAGACGCCTTTGCTTTGTAGGTGCACTGTCTGCCGTCAGTGTCCCTATGCCCTAGGCTCCCCTGTACCAGTGTCTTTTCTCAGCCCAGTCCTTGCTTTGTCTCTGTATCCTGCCAGTCCGTGTTCCTGTTGTATCCTGCCAGTCCGTGTTCCTGCTGTGTCCTGCCAGCCCGTGTTCCTGCTGTATCCTGCCAGTCCGTGTTCCTGCTGTATCCTGCCAGTCCGTGTTCCTGCTGTATCCTCCCAGTCCGTGTTCCTGCTGTATTCTGCCAGTCCGTGTTCCTGCTGTATCCTGCCTGTCCGTGTTCCTGCTGTATTCTGCCAGTCCGTGTTCCTGCCGTATCCTGCCAGTCCGTGTTCCTGCTGTGTCCTGCCAGCCCGTGTTCCTGCTGTATCCTGCCTGTCCGTGTTCCTGCAGTATCCCGCCAGTCCGTGTTCCTGTTGTATCCTGCCGGTCCGTGTTCCTGCTGAGTCCTGCCGTTCCGTGTTCCAGACATTCTTTCAGTTAAGTCTTGTTTTCCTATTATTCCCTGCCATCCTTATAGCCTGTGGTTTCCTTCTTTATTTTGGGTCGTCCCTTTGGCTCTAGCTGTTGTGTCTCCATTCCCCCGAGGTCCTGCTCCTAACACTCCCTGTATAGGGGGTGATTCCAACTGGTCCGCTCGACCCCGGGGGCTCTAGAGTCACGACCCAGAGGGTCCACTCTCGGATTTCTGTCCGAATACTTACAGGAAGCAAAGGCCATGGACCCCGCTGGGGCCTCTGCTACACAAAAAGAGCTACTCTTTTTGCGGGAGAATCAGTCCTGTATGATGTCCTTTATGAAGGCTATGGATTCTCGTTTGTCCACGCTCCAGTCCTCTGATCCTGGCAACGCCGCTCTACTCATTGGCTTACAGCAAGAGTTAGCTCAGCAGCGTGACACCCAGGCCCATATACTTAGTTATATGTCTTCTATTGACGATCGGCTGCTTTCCATCCAGACAGCCGCTTCTACGTCTGCTCCTGCTTCCCACCCTCCACCCCGCTTGGCTAAACCGCCTCGGTACAATGGGGATCCTAAGTCCTGCCGAGGATTTCTAAACCAATGCCGTCTTCACTTTGAGCTTCTGCCCCAGCATTACCCGACGGATCAGTCCAAAGTTGCGTTTTTGATTTCCCATCTAGAGGGTGACGCCTTGGCATGGGTTAATCCACTCTGGGAGCGAGACGATCCCCTAGTCTCCCGGTTGTCTGAATTTTTGGAGACTTTCCGTCTTGTCTTTGACGAACCTGGACGACTGGCCTCTACAACTGAAGCCCTATTCTCTCTCCATCAGGGATCGTTATCCGTAGGCCAGTACGCTATTCAGTTCCGCACCCTCTCCTCTGACTTGGGCTGGAACAATGAGGCGTTGGTGGGTGCTTTCTGGCGGGGTCTCTCTGGGAGCATAAAGGATGAGTTAGCTGGTCTGGACACCCCTACGGTTTTTGAGGAATTAATTTCCTTAGCGACCCGTATTGACCTTCGGTTCCAAGAACGCGCACGTTCTCTTCGTCCTTCTACTGCCACCCGTAAGCCACTCAGTCCACAGCCTAGAACCTCCTCTCAGGCGTCCGCACCGGAACCTATGCAAGTGGACCGTCTTAAAATGTCCGAACAACGTCGTAAAGAGAGGCACACTCAGGGGTTATGTTTTTACTGCGGAAGTGCTGCTCATTTATTGCGCTCTTGCCCTGAACGTCCGGAAAACTCCTCCGCCTAGGTCAGGTAAGAGAGGCCTCCCTAGGTGTGTGTGATTCCTCTCAACCCCTTACTTTGTCCGTTCTTTTGCATATTGCGGGCAAGGGCGTTTCTCTGGATGCGTATGTGGATTCGGGCGCTGCAGGGAATTTTATTAGGTTGGAAGAGGTTTTGAAATTCACCGTTCCAGTCAGAACCTTAGAGGCTCCTGTGATTCTAGCATCTGTGGATGGTAAACCTTTACAGGAGACCATTACTCAAGTGACACTTGAGGTGGAACTTCAGGTTGGGGCTCTGCACAAGGAGAGAATTGCATTTTATGTTTTAGCGGGTCTGTCTCATCCTATGCTCTTAGGTCTTCCTTGGTTACGGAGCCACGAGCCCATTTTAGATTGGCGCAATGGTAATATCTTGCGCTGGGGTGAGCTTTGTCGGGAACGTTGTCTGCTGCCGGTGCGTCCTGTGGGATATTCCTCTAATTCTTCTCCTTCTTCTTCCTTTCCTGCCTTACCCTCTGTCTACAGCGCTTTTTCTGATGTCTTCAACAAGAAGGAGGCTGAGGAGCTTCCGCCTCACCGTCTCTATGATTGTCCCATAGATCTCGTGCCTGGAACTAACCCACCCAGGGGCAGAATCTATACTCTCTCTCCTGCTGAGACTCAAGCTATGTCTGAGTACATTCAAGAAAATCTTGCTAAAGGTTTCATCCGCAAGTCTTCTTCTCCGGCCGGAGCAGGGTTTTTTTTCGTGAAGAAGAAAGACGGTTCCCTCCGTCCCTGCATTGATTATCGAGGCCTAAACAACATCACGGTGAAGAACAAATATCCTCTGCCACTCATTACGGAACTCTTCGACCGTCTTCGGGGTGCGCAAATCTTTACCAAATTAGATCTACGTGGAGCATACAATCTGGTTCGTATTCGTGCAGGCGATGAGTGGAAGACCGCCTTCAATACGCGTGACGGTCACTACGAATACTTGGTTATGCCGTTTGGTCTCTGCAACGCCCCCGCGGTTTTCCAGGAATTTGTGAACGATGTATTTCGGGATCTTCTCTACTCCTCAGTCGTGGTTTACCTTGACGACATCCTCATCTTCTCTCCGGATCTCTCCACTCACAGGCGAGATGTCCGCCGAGTCCTGCAAAGGCTAAAAGAGAATCATCTGTTCGCTAAGATTGAAAAGTGCGTCTTTGAACAGTCCTCTCTTCCCTTCCTTGGGTATATTGTCTCAAGATCTGGCTTAGAGATGGATCCAGAGAAGGTTTCTGCTGTCCTGAATTGGCCTCGTCCTCTTGGAACAAAAGCAATCCAACGTTTTCTTGGCTTTGCCAACTACTATAGACAATTTATTCCTCATTTTTCTTCCATGACCAAGCCTATCTCTGCCCTAGTTCGCAAAGGAGTCAATTCCAGCCTTTGGACCCCTGAGGCTGAAGAGTCTTTTTTGTCCCTTAAACAAAGTTTCGCTACGGCCCCTGTGCTTCATCGTCCTGATGCTAATAGACCGTTTGTCCTTGAGGTCGACGCATCTTCTATTGGAGCTGGAGCAGTACTTTTGCAAAGTTCTTCGTCCGGACGTTTGGTGACCTGTGGTTTCTTTTCTAAAACTTTTTCCGCTCCTGAGCATAACTACTCTATAGGGGATAAGGAGCTATTGGCTATCAAGCTAGCCTTGGAAGAATGGCGTTATCTTCTTGAAGGGTCTCTTCATCCATTCATCATTTACACTGACCACAAGAATCTGGCCTATATTCAGTCTGCCCAAAGACTAAATCCACGACAAGCCAGATGGTCTTTATTCTTCGGACGATTTGAGTTTGAACTTCATTTCCGACCTGGAAATAAGAATGTCAAAGCAGATGCTCTTTCGAGATCCTTTCAACCTCAGGACATGGAGGATTCTCCGGCTCACATCATTGATCCTGCGAGGATCGTCACTCTTGCTCCTCTAAGAGTGATTCCTGCTCCTCCTGGCAAGACTCTTGTGGCTAATCAAGACAAGGAGAGAGTTTTACGTTGGGGTCACTCCTCCAAAATTGCAGGACATGTAGGAGTCAAGAAGACACTGTCTCTTATCTCTCGGCACTACTGGTGGCCATCTCTCCGTCAAGACGTCACCAAATTCATCGCTTCTTGTCCTTCTTGTGCTAAAAATAAAGTCCCTAGGCAGCTTCCCTCCGGTCTCCTGCATCATCTGCCTGTGCCTTCCGTTCCATGGAGTCATATCGCTATGGACTTCATCACTGATCTACATTCTTCCTTGAATTGCTCTGTCATCTTGGTTGTTGTAGATCGGTTCTCTAAAATGGCTCACTTCATCGCTTTGCCTGGTCTGCCTTCCGCTCCTGAGTTGGCAAAGATCTTTTTACACCAAGTCTTCCGTCTTCATGGTTTTCCACATCATATTGTCTCAGACCGTGGAGTACAATTTACCTCACGTTTTTGGAGAGCTCTCTGCAGTCTATTAAAGGTTAACTTGGACTTCTCTTCCGCCTATCACCCTCAGTCCAACGGACAAGTGGAGCGAGTTAATCAAGTTCTGACTACATATCTGCGACACTTCACCAATGCACACCAAGATGACTGGGTCTCTCTTCTCCCTTGGGCTGAATTCTCTTACAACAATCTTCCCAGCGAGTCTTCCTCCAAATCTCCCTTTTTCGTAGTCTATGGTCAACATCCGAACATTCCTCTTCCTGTTTCTCTTTCCTCGGGGGTACCGGCAGCGGATTTCTTGTCCCGGGAATTCTCTACGATTTGGAATGAGACCAAAGTGGCTCTTGAGAGAGCTAGCCTTAATATGAAAAGGTTTGCTGACAAGAAGCGTTTGGATGCTCCGCCATATTCTCCGGGTGATAAAGTTTGGCTCTCCTCTCGTTATATCAAGCTTAAAATTCCCTCTTACAAACTGGGTCCTCGCTACATTGGTCCTTTTCCTATCTTGAGTCGCATTAATGATGTCTCTTATAAGTTGAAGCTACCTGCCTCTTTGCGCATCCCCAATGCCTTCCATGTGTCTCTTCTTAAACCCGCAGTCTTTAATTGTTTTCACTCCGCTACCTCTTCCTCTCCTCAGCTCTGTACTTCTGATGGAATCATTAATGTTAAAGATATTCTTGCCAAAAAAGTAGTTAGGGGTAAAACTTATTTTTTGATTGATTGGGAGGGATTTGGCCCTGAGGAGAGGTCCTGGGAGCCCCGAGAGAACATCAACGCTCCCCTTATCATGAAAAGATTCCTTTCTAGCCTTAAAAGGAGGGGGACTAAGGAGGGGGGTACTGTCACGCCCGCACTTACTTACCCGGCTTCTCCCATCCCTCGGCGCGCTCACAATCCTGTCCCGCGCCGCTCTGCCTCCTCCTTCGCCGGCTCTCGGCGTCTGGTCTCTTCGCGCATGCGTGGTCGGGTCTCTCCCGTCGCTGAGCCTTCTGGGAGGTCGCGACCCGGTGGCTCCGCCCCAACATGGCGGCGCCCATCGGGTATTTCTTCCCGGCGTCTTTCTAGGTAAGACGCCTTTGCTTTGTAGGTGCACTGTCTGCCGTCAGTGTCCCTATGCCCTAGGCTCCCCTGTACCAGTGTCTTTTCTCAGCCCAGTCCTTGCTTTGTCTCTGTATCCTGCCAGTCCGTGTTCCTGTTGTATCCTGCCAGTCTGTGTTCCTGCTGTGTCCTGCCAGCCCGTGTTCCTGCTGTATCCTGCCAGTCCGTGTTCCTGCTGTATCCTGCCAGTCCGTGTTCCTGCTGTATCCTCCCAGTCCGTGTTCCTGCTGTATTCTGCCAGTCCGTGTTCCTGCTGTATCCTGCCTGTCCGTGTTCCTGCTGTATTCTGCCAGTCCGTGTTCCTGCCGTATCCTGCCAGTCCGTGTTCCTGCTGTGTCCTGCCAGCCCGTGTTCCTGCTGTATCCTGCCTGTCCGTGTTCCTGCAGTATCCCGCCAGTCCGTGTTCCTGTTGTATCCTGCCGGTCCGTGTTCCTGCTGAGTCCTGCCGTTCCGTGTTCCAGACATTCTTTCAGTTAAGTCTTGTTTTCCTATTATTCCCTGCCATCCTTATAGCCTGTGGTTTCCTTCTTTATTTTGGGTCGTCCCTTTGGCTCTAGCTGTTGTGTCTCCATTCCCCCGAGGTCCTGCTCCTAACACTCCCTGTATAGGGGGTGATTCCATCTGGTCCGCTCGACCCCGGGGGCTCTAGAGTCACGACCCAGAGGGTCCACTCTCGGATTTCTGTCCGAATACTTACACTAACTACCAAATGTCCCTTAAGGTTGTAGCACACTCGGCCAATGACGCTAGTCAGCAACGCTACATCCCTTCCCTCACTGTAAGGCTGGTTTCACACTTGCGTTTCAAAACGCATGCGTTTTAAAAAAAAACGCATGGTGAAAAAACGCATGTTAACGCGTGCAAACGCTGTGTTTTTTTGACGCATGCGTTTTTGCATGTGGTGAAAAAAACGCGGCGTTTTGACGCGTTTACATGCGTTTTTTCATGCGTTTGCATTTTTTAAACGCATGCAGATAAATGTGTGACAGCTGCCAATCATCAAAATAAAGTAAAAAACCCGCTATAAACAGAAAGAGCTAGGGTTAGGGGTAGGGGTAGGGTTAGGGGTAGGGATCCTAAACCTAACCTTAACCCTACCCCTAACCCTAACCCTAAAGGGATCCTAACCCTAACCCTACCCCTAACCCTATCCCTAACCCTAACCCTAACCCTACCCCTAACCCTACCCCTAACCCTACCCTTAAAGGTATTAGGGTTAGGGTTAGGGGTAGGGTTAGGGTTAGGGGTAGGATCCCTTTATCAATTTTATGGTGTGGGGTGGTTTATCAGTGTTAGGGTTGGTGGAACGCACCAAATATATAATTTATTAAATGGAATTGGTGCGTTCGCAACCCGGGATCCACCGTGCAGGAAAGCACCTGCTGCTAAATAATGGCGTCTCTATATGGCGGTATATACCAACTCTGTTAGCTTCACAGAGTAACCGCGAGAGGAAAGCTCTGTGCCCTGTTAGACTTTCACAGAGGCACAGGCCAACTACCCAGATGTGAGCAGTGAGTGGTCATGCATGCATACAAAACTCCTCGCCGGAGATGCCAGCATTCTAGGGGCTTATTTCAGCCGGGTCCCTGAACACACTTAAACACAATCTCCTCACCGGAGGTGCCAGCATTCTAGGGGCTTATTTCAGCCGGGTCCCTGAACACATTCAAACACATGACCACATTGGCGCAAAGCATATAGCATAAGTCGATACTAGCGCATGGCCGTGCGGTCATGCGCAGTTTATATAGTTGCAGCACAGGAAGCTGCTACTGAAGTTTTTGCCCTTTCAGGACCTTCCAGAAGGACCAATGGAAAGTGCTGCAGTACCTGAGCATGTTTTGCCCTTTCAGGACCTTCCAGAAGGACCAATGGAATGTACTGCAGCACCTGAGCATGTGACCGAACATGTGGCCCTCGACCTCCAATGGGAGACCCTGCCCTGGGCATGCTCAGTGTGAGTAAACAAGGACTTAGTCCCAGAGAGGCTCGCTCGCCGCAGATCAGTGCAGGGTACCATAGGAAAGCCAGAAAAGGCAGTAGTGACCCTATGCACCGAATCAGCCCCAGCGAGACGCTGGGAGCGACGTCTCCGCTGAGCAGAGCCCATTGTGGCCGATACCGAATGGGAGACCGCAGCAGACACGGATCGAGATTCCCCCTGTGCAGCAGAGGAAACTCGACTCCTAACATTACCCCCCCCTCCTAGGGCCCCCCTCCTTGAGCCTCACTACGCTCAAAAGCTGCGATAAGCAGCGGAGCTCGAATGTGCTCCACAGGCTCCCAGGTTCTATCCTCTGGGCCGTGACCCTTCCAGTCCACCAGATAAAATTTCTTGCCACGTACCACCTTGCACCCCACAATAGCATTCACCTCAAACTCATCCGTGGATGAACCCGATGTCCCAGCAGATGACTCGGAAAACCGGGACAAATGAACGGGCTTTAAGAGGGAAACGTGGAAAGTATCGGTGATACCAAGGCGTGGAGGAATAGCCAAACGGTAGACCACAGGGTTGACCTGTTCCAGAACCTTAAACGGGCCAATGTAGCGAGGAGCAAACTTAGTGGACTCAACTCGCAGCCTAATGTTACGGGCGGAGAGCCACACTAAGTCGCCAGAAGCAAAGACCGGAGCGGTGCGCCGGTGTGTATCAGCCGAAACCCTCATTCTCTCCTTGGAGGCCCGGATGGCATCCTGTGTGCGGTCCCAGATGTCACGTGCCTCCACCGCCCAGTCTGCCACCCTAGAATCGGTGGATGACACGGGCATGGGCACATGGACACGCGGATGCTGGCCGTAATTAAGGAGAAAAGGAGTTTGACCAGTGGAATCGGCTATGGCGTTGTTCAGGGCAAATTCCGCCCAAGGTAGCAAAGATGCCCAGTCATCCTGCCTAGCAGAGACGAAATGTCGCAAATATGTCACCAGAGTCTGGTTGGTTCTCTCCACCAACCCATTCGTCTCGGGATGGTATGCAGAGGAGAGGTTTAACTCTATGCTGAGTAAACGGCAGAGCTCTCTCCAAAACCGAGATGCGAACTGGGGACCCCGATTGCTGACAATCTTATCAGGCATACCATGCAAACGGAAAACGTGTTTAATGAACAACACCGCCAAGGCCCGTGCTGAGGGTAACCGAGGAAGCGGCACCAAATGCACCATCTTGGAGAAATGGTCGGTGACAACCCAAATAATGGAGCAGCCACGCGACTTGGGTAGACCACAAAGTCCATCCCGACCATCTCCCAGGGCCTGTCTGCCACCGGTAGAGGGTAAAGCAACTTAGCAGGCCGTTGCCGAGGAGACCGATTCTGGGCGCAAGAAACGCACGCCTGAATATAGTCCTTGACATCTCGGGCCATATGCGGCCACCAGTATGTTCTTGCCAGAAGCTCAGATGTCCTCTTGGTCCCAAAATGCCCACCCACTCTGGAGGAGTGAGCCCAAGAGAGAACCTCCGGTCGCAAGTTAGCTGGTACGAAAGTCTTGCCCGGGGGCACAGACTCTAGCGAAACCGGAGCTACAGTTCTCAGGCTATCAGAAGGGACAATAAGCCGAGGCTTCTCCTCCTCCTCCTCCGATGACACCACGGAGCGGGAGAGAGCGTCAGCACGAACGTTCTTCTCCCCGGAGAGGAAATGGAGAGTAAAATGGAACCGGGAGAAGAACAGGGACCATCTAGCCTGGCGAGAATTCAGCTGCTGGGCCGTTTGCAGATACACCAAGTTCTTGTGGTCAGTGAAGACTTGGAAGGGAAAGCGAGCTCCCTCCAAGAGATGTCTCCACTCCGAAAAAGCCAACTTCATGGCCAGCAACTCCCTGTCCCTGATGGAATAATTCCTCTCCGCTGGTGTGAAGGTCTTGGAGAAGAATAAGCAAGGATGCTTCCGACCTTGAGCATCCTTTTGGAAAAGGATTGCTCCAGCACCAACGGATGAGGCATCCACCTCCAAGATAAATGGCTTATCAACATCGGGGCGATGTAGGATGGGAGCGCTAGCGAAGTGTGACTTGATCGAGAGAAAGGCTTTGGAGACCTCCTCTGACCACAACTTGGGATTTGCTCCCTTCTTGGTGAGGGCAACCAAGGGAGCTACCAAAGTTGAGAAGTGTGGAATGAACTCGCGATAGTAATTAATGAACCCCATAAAGCGCTGCACCGCTTTAAGAGAATGGGGTTCCTGCCAGTCCATTACAGCCTGTAGCTTGGCAGTATCCATAGCCAAACCCTGGGCAGAGATGATATAACCAAGGAAAGGCAAGGACTCCAGCTCAAACACACACTTCTCCAACTTGGCGTAGAGGGAGTTTGCCCGTAAGAGGTCGAAGACTTTGCGAACATCTCTCCGATGGGAGTCAATATCTGGAGAGAAGATGAGAATATCATCCAGATAGACTACGACCGAGGTGGTGAGCATATCCCAGAAGATGTCGTTCACAAAGTCTTGGAAAACGGCTGGGGCATTACAGAGCCCGAAGGGCATCAACAGATATTCATAGTGCCCATCCCTGGTGTTAAAAGCCGTCTTCCATTCATCCCCCTCACGGATGCGAATCAGGTTGTAAGCACCCCGCAGATCTAACTTTGTAAATACCCTCGCTCCCCGTAGCCTATCAAACAGCTCAGATATCAGGGATAGTGGGTTCTTGTTCTTAATGGTGATGGCGTTAAGACCCCTGTAGTCTATGCATGGACGTAAGTCTCCAGTCTTCTTCTGTACGAAGAAGAACCCTGCCCCTGCTGGTGACACTGATTTCCTAATGAATCCTCTTGCCAGATTCTCCTGGATGTACTGGGACATTGCCTCCGTCTCCGGGAGAGACAACGGATAGACTCGACCCCGGGGAGGCTCAGCACCAGGCAAGAGGTCAATAGGTGAGGCGGAAGGGTCTCCGCAGCTCTTTTGGAGAACACGTCTGCATAGGGCCAATAGTGCTTGGGGAGAGAGGAAAGATCTGCGGGTACCTGTGTAGTAGCAACCTGAACGCACTCCCTCAGGCATCTACCCTCGCAAGATTTACTCCAACCCAAAATTCTCCCAGAGGACCACTCAATATGAGGAGAATGGTAGCGAAGCCATGGTATCCCCAACAGGACCTCATCAATTCCCTCAGGAATGACTAATAGGGAGATTATCTCCTGATGTGATGGAGACACATATAGCGTGAAAGGAATGGTTTGGTGGGTAATCTGTGAAGGTAGTGTTGACCCATTTACCACTCGAACGGTTACCAGCTTGGCGAGCATCACCAAGGGTATTGCGTGACGCTGAGCAAAAGCGGAAGGCATAAAGTTACCCTCTGCCCCAGAATCCACGCATAGCTCGACCATAAGAGTGGATGGGCCTATGGTAATTGTCCCCTTGAAGGACAACTTTGAGGCAAACGTCGCCGTGTCTAGTGTACCTCCTCCAACTGCCACTAGACGCTGACGTTTCCCCGACCGCTGAGGACCCTTGGAGGCAAGGTGTCCTGACTGCTGGCAAACATGACGGACCTTATGTGCACGGGCAGACTGAGACTTGGATCCCGCTCGTGTCACCTCTAAGGCCTCATGTGACTCGGATGCCTGGACTGGAGATTCCAAAGGTTTGGCGAAGGTGGGAGCCAGCCGAAACCTCTGCCTACACTGGGCTCGCTCCAACCTCCGCTCGTTAAAACGGAGGTCAATACGAGTAGATACGGCTATGAGCTCCTCCAGTGTGGCGGGAATCTCCCTAGTGGCCAAAGCATCCTTCACATGGTCAGCCAGCCCCCTCCAAAATACGGGAATGAGGGTTTTATCTGGCCATTCCAACTCAGACGCTAATGTCCGGAAGTGAACAGCAAAATGGCTGACCATGGTTGAACCCTGAGTCAAAGCCAGCAGTTGGAGCGCTGTATCATGGGTGACTTGAGGTCCTAAAAAGACCTATTTCAGAGTGTCCAGAAACCTAGGAACACTCCGCACAACATGATCGTTGCGCTCCCACAGCGGCATAGCCCACTCCAACGCTCTGTCCGACAGGAGAGAGATTATGAATCCCACCTTTGCCCGCTCAGTAGGGAAACGTGCAGCCAGAAGCTCGAAGTGTATACCACATTGGCTCACGAAACCCCTACAGGACTTACTGTCCCCAGAGTATCTCTCAGGCAAAGGAAGGTGAGATAGGGTCGGAACAGAGGTGGCAGTGGGTAAAGCTGCTGCAGCCATGCTAGCAGCCTGAACAGCTATTGCGGTAACATCCACTGCCGAGGTTGCACGCTCAAGAGACGCCAACCGGCCCTCCAGCAGCTGGATGTACCCCTGCAATCGCTGTTCATCCGCCATTACTTAGCCAGATCCTGGCGCTAGTATACTGTTAGGGTTGGCGGAACGCACCAAATATATAATTTATTAAATGGAATTGGTGCGTTCGCAACCCGGGATCCACCGTGCAGGAAAGCACCTGCTGCTAAATAATGGCGTCTCTATATGGCGGTATATACCAACTCCGTTAGCTTCACAGAGTAACCGCGAGAGGAAAGCTCTGTGCCCTGTTAGACTTTCACAGAGGCACAGGCCAACTACCCAGATGTGAGCAGTGAGTGGTCATGCATGCATACAAAACTCCTCGCCGGAGATGCCAGCATTCTAGGGGCTTATTTCAGCCGGGTCCCTGAACACACTTAAACACAATCTCCTCGCCGGAGGTGCCAGCATTCTAGGGGCTTATTTCAGCCGGGTCCCTGAACACATTCAAACACATGACCACATTGGCGCAAAGCATATAGCATAAGACGATACTAGCGCATGGCCGTGCGGTCATGCGCAGTTTATATAGTTGCAGCACAGGAAGCTGCTACTGAAGTTTTTGCCCTTTCAGGACCTTCCAGAAGGACCAATGGAAAGTGCTGCAGTACCTGAGCATGTTTTGCCCTTTCAGGACCTTCCAGAAGGACCAATGGAATGTACTGCAGCACCTGAGCATGTGACCGAACATGTGGCCCTCGACCTCCAATGGGAGACCCTGCCCTGGGCATGCTCAGTGTGAGTAAACAAGGACTTAGTCCCAGAGAGGCTCGCTCGCCGCAGATCAGTGCAGGGTACCATAGGAAAGCCAGAAAAGGCAGTAGTGACCCTATGCACCGAATCAGCCCCAGCGAGACGCTGGGAGCGACGTCTCCGCTGAGCAGAGCCCACTGCGGCCGATACCGAATGGGAGACCGCAGCAGACGCGGATCGAGATTCCCCCTGTGCAGCATAGGAAACTCGACTCCTAACAATCAGTGTGTTTATTTGTTTTGTTTTTTAAAAACGCATGCGTTTACATAGACAGCAATGCATTTTTTTGCGGCAATAAAACGCCGCTAAAAATACTACATGTTGCATTTCTTGTTATGATCTGGTGGCCTAGGAGCAGCATGAGACGGACTCTGGAGAAGGTGGTCACTGTACTGACCGCAAACCCTGAACCTAGCAGCGCAACTAGAAGTAGCCGTGAGGGGTACCTTACACTCCCTAGACCCCTCGGCACAGCCTAAGATCTAACTTCCCCTAAAGACAGAAACATGAAACCTATCTTGCCTCAGAGAAAATCCCCAAAGGATAGATAGCTCCCCACAAATATTGACTTTGAGAGGAGAGGGAAATAACATACGCAGATATGAAATCAGATTTTAGCATAGGAGGCCATACTAGCTAAAAACGAAGAATAGGACAGAGTACTATGCGGTCAGTATTAAAACACTAGAAAATATCCACCACAGAAAATACGAATCACCACATCTGACTAAAGAGATGGGGGGTATATCTGCATCTCCAGAGACACAGCTTGGCTGCAAAAAATCCTTCACAGACAAAGCTGGACAAGACAAAAACATGAATATGCATAGAACTATAAGGTCCACAGCAGGTGGACAGCAAAAACAAAGCCAGGACTTATCTTTGAATAAAAGCACAGTGAACAGGAGAGACCAGAAGGGATGTGAATCCTCCATAAACAATGGACAACTGGCAGGGACTAAAGAGTCCAGCAAAGCTATATACCCCAGTTAGTTTTGCAATTAGTAGATACACCTGTCCAATCCTGCAGTCCAGGCACAACTGCATTACCCACTACAACCACCAGAGGGAGCCCAAAAGCTGAATTCACAACAATTTCTGCAACACAACGCATGCAGAAAAAAAACGCATGCGTTGCAAAAACGCATCAAAATGCATACAAAAAAACGCATGCGTTTTTAATGTTAAATATAGGGGAAAAAACGCATACTTTGTGGGCATTTGCATTTTTCTTTTTGCGTTTTTGCGGTAAAAAATGCAAAAAGAAAAACGCAAATGTGAAACCACCCTAAGCCCACCACTTCCCGCACCACCTGCAGTAAATGTGCAGGTTTCGTCACCAGGTCAATGCAGTCAGGGAATCACCAGTTTCGTAGTAGGAAACACTGCATGTAGGGCACCAGCAAGAATACCATCTCCAACCCTCTCTCAGTCTGCCATGTCCGCCGGCACCCCCGCTAGTTCCACGATCTGCAGCTCTCCAGTTCAGCTCACCCTACATGAGACTCTCGTTAGGAAAAGGAAGTACTCATCCTCGCATCTGCGTACACAGGGTTTGAACGCCCACATTGCTAGACTAATCTCATTAGAGATGATGCCCTACCGGTTAGTTGAAAGCAAAGCTTTCAAAGCCCTGATGGACTAGGCTGTACCACGCTACGAGCTACCCAGTCGACACTTCTTTTCGAGAAAAGCCATCCCAGCCCTCCACCAGCATGTAAAAGACCGCATCGTCCATGCACTCAGGCAATCTGTGAGTACAAAGGTGCACCTGACAACAGATGCATGGACCAGTAGGCATGGCCAGGGACGTTACGTGTCCATCACGGCATGGGTTAATGTGGTGGATGCAGGGTCCACAGGGGACAGCAATATTGGGACAGTTCTGCCTAGCCCACGGTCTAGGAAACAGTTGGCTGTAGGCGTTCGCCGCCCCCCCCTCCTCCTCGTCCTCCTGCAGAAGCGAGAGCTCATCCACAGACCGCAGTCGCACAACCACTCCATCCGCAGCTGCCACTGTTGCACACCAGGTGTCCCATTATGGGACAACTAGTGGCAAGCGTCAGCAGGCTGTATTGGCAATGAAGTTTTTGGGCGACAATAGACACACCGCGGAAGTTCTGTCCGAGTTCTTGCAGAAAGAAACTAAGTCATGGCTGGGCACTGTACATCTTGAGGCAGGCAAGGTAGTGAGTGATAACGGAAGGAATTTTATGGCTGCCATAGCCCTTTCCCAACTGAAACACATTCCTTGCCTGGCTCACACCTTAAAACTCGTGGTGCAGTGCTTCCTGAAAAGTTATCCGGGGTTACCCGACCTGCTCCTCAAAGTGCGCAGACTTTGCACGCATATCCGCCGTTTGCCCGTACACTCCAGCCGTCTGCAGAACCATCAGCGGTCTTTGAACCTTCCCCAGCATCGCCTAATCATTGACATTGCAACAAGGTGAAACTCCACACTGCACATGCTTCAGAGACTGTGCCAACAGAGGCGTGCTGTTATGTATTTGTGGGAGGATACACATACACGGGCAGGCAGTTGGATGGCAGACATGGAGTTGTCAGGTGTGCAGTGGTCGAAGGTACAAGACCTGTGTCAAGTCCTTCAGTGTTTTGAGGAATGCACACGGCTGGTTAGTGCAGACAACGCCATAATAAGCATGAGTATCCCCCTAATGCATCAGCTGATGAAAAGTTTGACGCACATAAAGGAGCAGGCGTCTGCAGCCGAGGAAGAGGATAGCCTTGATGACAGTCAGCCATTGTCTGGTCAGGGCAATCTACAGGACGAGGTAGCGGGCGAAGAGGAGGAGGACAAGGAGGATGATGGGGATGAGTATTTTTTGAATGAGGAAGCTTCTCCGGGGCCAATAGAAACTGATGGCGTTGCAAGGCCGGGTTCAGGTTTTTTGAGGGAGACAAGTGACGTAGATTTGCCTGAAACTGCTCCTCAACCCAGCACAACCGCAGATTTGACAACTGGAACTTTGGCCCACATGGCGGATTATGCCTTACGTATCCTCAGAAGGGACACACGCATTACTAAAATGATGAACGATGACGATTACTGGTTGGCCTGCCTCCTTGATCCTCGCTATAAAGGCAAATTGCAAAATATTATGCCACATGAGAACTTGGAACTAATATTAGCAACCAAACAAGCAACTCTTGTTCACCGTTTGCTTCAGGCATTCCCAGCACACAGCGCCCGTGATCATTCTCACACGAGCTGCAGGGGGCAACAGGGCAGAGGTGTTAGAGTTGCACAAATCAGAAGTGGCGTAGGACAGAGGGGTTTTCTGACCAGGTTGTGGAGTAATTTCGCAATGACCGCAGATAGGACAGGTACTGCAGCATCAATTCAAAGTGACAGGAGACAACATTTGTCCAGTATGGTTACTAACTATTTTTCATCCCTTATCGATGTTCTCCCTCAACCGTCATTCCCACTTGATTACTGGGCATCCAAAATAGACACCTGGCCTGAATTGACAGAATATGCATTGCAGGAGCTTGCTTGCCCAGAAGCTAGTGTGCTATCAGAAAGAGTATTCAGTGCTGCTGGTTCAATATTGACCGAAAAAAGGACTTGTCTGGCTACCCAAAATGTTGATGATCTAACCTTCAATAAAATGAACCACTCATGGATTTCGAATTATTTTGCCCCACCTTTCCCGACTCACACCTAACTTTCCTATAAAAAGGTCTCGCTTGTGGACTGGTCTTACTGACTGTTCCAATCTCTTAATTGGCAGCAGCTGTTTGTCCAGCATATGACATGTTTACACCTCCCTAAATGGGCTAACTCCCCCCACTGGGCCGTGGTCTTGCCACTTGGCGCAAGCACCCGTGAGAGTGCCGTTTGTCTGAAGAGGTGGGTTTGCCTGTTTTTGGTCAACGGCACTGCCACTGGGTCTCTCATAGTACAATAAAGTGTCTCTGGTGGTGGTGGAGCGCAACCAACGTCAGACACACCATTGTAACATGAGGGGCCCTGGGCCTGTACCACCGGCCACAAGAGAGTTTCCCCCCCAGCTCAAACACTGTTCTACCACTTGCAAAATTATCTCTCATAGCTCCACCAATGTTTAGTCTATGCGCTGACATCCTTCAATGCCTGGCACTGACAGTACCAATTTGTTGACATGTATGATGCTAGTTAAAATAGTCAGGGTCAGTGTCCTATATTGACACCAGTAAATACTTAGCACCAAATTACTATGTCTGAAACTCAGCAGAGGAGCCCACCCCTGTACCTAAGTATGCCACCCTTTTGTTTTTTGGTTTTGTTGTTTTGCGAGACATTAACATCTATTTATTTTTTGGGAGTACTAATTGTGTCAGACACTCCTTCCAATCGTCCTCCGCTGACCACACCAATGCTGCCTGTGTACCCCTGCAAGATTATTCAAACTGTATTGAGCCTAATTTTTTTATTTAGGCCTACTAAGTCTGTCTGCGGTCCCTCCTTCCAATTGTCCTCCGCTGACCACACCAATGCTGCCTGTGTACCCCTGCAAGATAATTGAAACTGCTTTGAGCCTATTTTTAAAAATTTTAGGCCTACTAAGTCTTTCTGCGGTCCCTCCTTCCATTTGTCCTCCGCTGAGCACACCAATGCCGACTGTGTACCCATGTAACTTTTTTTCATCCTGCAGTGGGCCTATTTTGTGGTGTGAGGCCTACTAGCAGTGTCTATCTGCGCCACTTAATACAGCTGTCCTCCTTTAAAAAAAAAAAAAGGCTGATTTTCAGCTTGTCAGAATTATAAAACTGCATTGGGGCCACAAGTTTCGTTGTGGTCTACAAACTGAGTCTTCCTCTCCAAGGTGTTCTCTCTGTTGCCTCTCCCTCGCTTCTATCTTGAAGCTCTTGTTAAGTAGTTGTGGAAACAGCACTGCATTAGGCCTACAAGTTGGGTCTGGGTTGTAGAGACGGTGTCTGCCACTCCAAGGTGTTCTCCTGGTTGCCTTTCCTGAGCTTCAATCTTCAGGCTCTTGTTAAATAGTTTTTTAATCAAACAACTGCAGTGTGGCTACTAGTTTGGTTGGGAATCAAAACAGTACTCCCATGATTGGAAAGAACCGTTAGAGTAGTTATATTATAACGTAACCTCCAAACCAATCCTACATATGCCCCCGTTCTACGCAAACATAGACTAAATCATATAGAGACTGAGGCGTATTAACGAACTGTATATAAACAATCTTTATTAGAATAAAAACATACTAGTAAAAAGTACAAGGTGGAGCGCGGTAATTTGCTGATTTGGGAATGAAATAAAAAAATTATGATCATTAGAAAAATTTATTTTATATTTTAATTATACTGAACAGTAATGGAATTTTTAAATTACATGGTTTTAAATAGTGTATCTGGCAAATGTCGACCTTCGCTATTCACACACTGCTGCATACGTTTTCTGAAGTTTTCATGAACTCTAACAAGCATGGTATTCTGCCAATTTCAGCTTCAATATTGTTCCTTAGGTCTTCCAAGGTGTTGGGACGGTTGATATACACCTTAGACTTCAGGTAACCCCAAAGGAAAAAATCGCATGGGGCTAAATCTGGTGAGCGTGCTGGCCAGTTCACATCTCCCCTCAAAGAGATAAGCCGTCCAGGAAACATTTGCCTCAAACAATTCATGGTAACCCTCGCTGTGTGTGCAGTGGCACCATCCTGTTGGAACCATGTATCCTCTAGTTCCATTGCCTCAAGAGCCGGCTGAAAATAATCCTGTATCATAGACAAGTACCGTTCGGAGTTCACAGTTATGGCACGACCATTATCCTGAAAAAAGTAAGGACCAATGATGCCTACTCGTGATATGGCGCACCACACAGTGACGCGGTCCGAATGCAGAGGTCTCTCGTGAACTTCTCTGGGGTTTGTTTCACTCCAGTAACGCATATTTTGTTTGTTTACACACCCACTGAGGTGAAAATGTGCCTCATCAGAAAAAAACACAATTGCGTCACGGGGTATCGTTGCTAACATGTCTTCACAAGAGGTCCGCCGTGTCAAATAGTCCCATGCTGAAAATGTTGGACCACGCACATTTTATACGGGTGAAAACTCAGTTCATCATGAAGAATCTGGTGGAGAGAATGTCTTGAAATGCCAAGAGCAAATGATTGCTTCCGAGCAGAGCGTTTCGGAGATTGCAGTACTGCTGCTCTAACTCTCTCGATGTTTTGTGGTGTTGTAATCCTTCTCTCAGGTCCCCTTCGTACACATGACACATTCCCTGCTGTTCTGAATGCATTCACCCAATTTACAATTGATTGCCGTCCAGGAACATGTCCGCGTGGAGGAACAGCGAATTGTAAACGAAAAGCACGCTGCACTGCAATGATCGAGTGGGCATTTGAAAAATACGCTTCAACACAAAATGACCTCTCCTCACGTGTCCACTGCATGATGGCAACTGAAAGGCAGAGGAATACAAATCTCCCTTCAGCCACTGTAAGCCACACCCACTCTCCCCTCTCTTCGACCGACAGTGCCGCCACAGCATGCAGTGCAAAAAAGCAAATTACCGCGCTCCACCCTGTATTACCCACAGGTAGAAATGAGCCAAACAAAAGTTCAAAAAATGGCACCACTCCTGAGCAACTGGCAAAAAAACAATAAATCATAGTATGGTGTAGTAACACAAAGCTGGGTCCCTGCCAGAGTACACGCTACACCTCACAGGATGTCTTTTTAAGCCGCAGTGGCACATCAAAGTTTGTTATATACACAATCTAATAATCAGCAGGAAAAGCATGCACAGCAGTCCTAAGGCCTAATATTAGTAAATAGCAGAAACTTACCAGAGCTCAAGAGATGGTGCCACAGCCCCTACGCGCATTTCGGTGCTGTGCCTTCGTCAGGGGGAGTGGCATCATTCTCCAAACAAGCTCCTTTTAAACTGTGGTCAGCCAATGGAGACCTTCCTAAACCATGTGGACAGGAAATGTGCGCATACACTGATGCATGATGGTATGTGTAGTTCCGATGCGTAGCATATACCGCCCGTGGTCCTATCAGATGGTGGCTATGCTCGCACGTCATCAGTGATGGGCGGCACGCAAGGCACAGGCCCCCAGCCGCGCGGCCGCACACGGGAGGAGACTCGTCCTCCTCGAGTCTCCTCCCGTGTGCGGCCGCGCGGCTGGGGGCCTGTGCCTTGCGTGCCGCCCATCACTGATGACGTGCGGGCATAGCCACCATCTGATAGGACCACGGGCGGTATATGCTACGCATCGGAACTACACATACCATCATGCATCAGTGTATGCGCACATTTCCTGTCCACATGGTTTAGGAAGGTCTCCATTGGCTGACCACAGTTTAAAAGGAGCTTGTTTGGAGTATGATGCCACTCCTCCTGACGAAGGCACAGCGCCAAAACGCGCGTAGGGGCTGTGGCACCATCTCTTGACCTCTGGTAAGTTTCTGCTATTTACTAATATTAGGCCTTAGGACTGCTGTGCATGCTTTTCCTGCTGATTATTAGATTGTGTATATAACAAACTTTGATGTGCCACTGCGGCTTAAAAAGACATCCTGTGAGGTGTAGCGTGCACTCTGGCAGGGATCCAGCTTTGTGTTACTACACCATACTATGATTTATTGGTTTTTTGCCAGTTGCTCAGGAGTGGTGCCATTTTTTTAACTTTTGTTTGGCTCATTTCTACCTGTGGGTAATACTTTTTACTAGTATGTTTTTATTCTAATAAAGATTGTTTATATACAGTTCGTTAATACGCCTCAGTCTCTATATGATTTAGTTTGGTTGGGGCCTACTAACAGTGTCTGCCGCTCCAAGGTGTTCTCCTGGTTGCCTTTCCTGAGCTTCAATATTCAGGCTCTTGTTAAATAGTTTTTTAATCGAACAACTGCAGTGGGGCTGCTAGTTTGGTTGAGGCCTACTAACAGTGTCTGCCGCTCCAAGGTGTTCTCCTGTTTGCCTTTCCTGAGCTTCGATCTTCAGGCTCTTGTTAAATAGTTTTTTAATTGAACAACTGCAGTGGGGCTACTAGTTTGATTGGGGCCTACTAACAGTGTCTGCCGCTCCAAGGTGTTCTCCTGGTTGCCTTTCCTGAACTTCAATCTTCAGTCTCTTGTTAAATAGTTTTTTAATCAAACAACTGCAATGGGGCTACTAGTTTGGTTGGGGCCTACTAACGGTGTATGCCGCTCCGTGCTGTTCTCAGGTTTCCTGTCCTGAAATTCCATTTTGCAGGCTCTCGTTAAGTAGTTGTTGAAACAACACTGCATTAGGCCTACAAGTTGGGTCTGGGTTCTAGAGATGGTGTCTGCCGCTCCAAGGTGTTCTCCAGGGTGCATCTCCCTAGCTTCTATCTTCAAGCTCTTGTTAAGTAGTTGTTGAAACAACACTGCATTTGGCCTACAAGTTGGGTCTGGGTTGTAGGGACGGTGTCTGCCACTTCAAGGTGTTCTCCAGGTTGTCTCTCCCTAGCTTCTGTCTTTGAAGCTCTCGTTAAGTAGTTGTTGAAACAACACTGCATTAGGCCTACAAGTTGGGTCTGGGTTCTACAAACTGTGTCTTACGCTCCAAGGTGTTCTCCAGGTTGCCTTTCCCTAGCTTCTATCTTCAGGCTCTCATTAAATTGTTTTTAATATAACACTGCATTTGGCCTACTTGTTTTGTTGGCCCTACTAACGGTGTCTGCCGCTCCTTCATGTTCTCCTACACTGAACAAACCAGTGCCGCCTGTTTACTTCTGTTACCAATTTTGAACTGCATTTAGCCTACTTACTGATTTGGGCCTACTCACTGTGTCAGCCTCTCATTACAGTTGTACTCCACTGAACAAAGCAATGCCCCCTGGTTAGTCCTGTTACCAATTTTGAACTGCATTTAGCCCACTTTATTATTTGGGCCTATATCTGTGTTTCCTCCTCATCCTGCCTATTGCCCAGCCAGTGATAGATGAGTCTGCTGGCACATTGACCCAGGACACTACATTCCCCGTGCACGCTACACAGCCAGAATGTGACCCTGCTGAAAGTCAGGTTCCCCTTCCCGCATACCATACCACCTTACACGGGGACAAAGAGGAAGGTGCAGATGAAAGTGCAGGTTCCTTCATCAGGTGGGGGGGAATACTCGTTGGCGACGTCACTGGCACAGGGCCCCTCATAGTACGCAAAAGTATTGCTGCCGGTGGGAGGCGCCCCCGCCGTGCAAACACACCGCCGTACTTTGAGGGGCCCTGTGCCAGTGCCAATGCCAACGAGTGGGCCCCCCCTGCTTGCTCATGATCACAGCACTTGCAAAGTTTAAATACTTACCTCTCCCTGCTCCACTGCCGTGATGTGGTCCAGATTTCCTAGGCCCACTAAATACTTGAACCAGCCCTACCCCCCACAACTTTAGCCAAATGACCCCCAATTTCCAATGCCTTACTATTATTATAAGGTAAATTAAGATTGACAAGCTTCAGTAACAAGAATGGATGTTTTTGCCATTAAAATGGGCACTGTAGCTGTTTTCCTGGCCTCCACTCACTGCCGACTATTCTCCCCCATTGACTTGCATTGGGTTTCGTGTTTCGGTCGATCCCCGACTTTTCGCGATAATCGGCCGATTCCACTCGACTTGACTTTTGAGATAGTCGGGTTTCGCGAAACCCAACTCGACCCTAAAAAACTAAAAGTCGCTCAACCCTAGTGGCCAACCCTATCAGTCTATGGCAGGAGAAGCCAAATAGAGGCTTAAGATGGAGAAGACCATGACATTCTTGGCAGTTTAAGGCCAAAAAGGCAGCCATAGCAGAATTATTACAGTATTGATGGACAGGGAGCAGGTGCCCCACAGAGTGAAGTCCATCAGCATTGGCTGCTGCAAACACTGTAGATGTCAGTTAATGTCAGAAGGCTGATTTAATAATTGGCATAAGCTAATGGAAATGAAAGTTTGCATTGATCCATGCCTAAATAATTTTGGCAAATATTTAGTTTTCACTAGATATGGTCGAACTTTGTTCGGGTACGGCGAGTTTGGCCGAACAGTTAAAAAAAGCTTGGGTTCAAGCACCAGAACAGTACCCAAATCTCGTCAGACAGATGCAGTTCCCACACTGTCAAATTCCTGCATGAGCCTGCAGCTGTGATCAGAGATATAAAGTTTTCCAACGGTCACTGGCATTGGCTGATGAGACTACTGCTCCGGTCAGCTTACGCCTGTTGCCTCTAATAACAGCAGTAGCTGGAGCCGCTGATGAGTGTATTCTCTGTATTACCTGTCTGTCATTCTGTCCCATGCCATAATCTTTGCTTGGAGATTAACAATTTTCCATCTTGGCAGTGCCAAGATGCGACCCTCCAGACTGAAAACCACAGATGAATAAGCTGCTGCAAGTTCCCCACTAGCACAGTGAGAAAAAGCCTTATGGTGCAGCGGTAAGTTCATCACAGTTCACTGAGAGAAATTTTTCACTGTGAACTCCAATGAATTCGCTGAGTTCAGCGCTGCACCATCAGACTTTCTAACTGTGCTAGCGGGGATCTCACTGAGGTCACTGCAGTTCAGAGGCCTGGCTATGAATGCAGTCTCAGTAACCAGAGGTAACATCGATGATGTAATTGTTAGTCAATTATGCTGCGTGCTGCTGTTTTTATGCTGGGTGGCCAATGCCAATGGCCCCTTACCAGCCTGAGAACACCAGCCCCCAGCTGTCTGCTTTAGCAAGGCTGGTTGTCCTAAATGGGGGAACCCCATGTTTGTTTTTAAAATTATTTGTTTAAATAATTAAAAACACAGTATGGAGACCCCTCTATTCTTGATAACCAAGCTAGCTCTAATGCTGACAGCTGATGGTTGCAGCCCCCAGCTGTCAGTTTTGCTGGCTGAATATCAAAAATACAGGGGAACCCACACTGATTTTTTTTATTATTTATTTAGAGCACAGGCGCTGGCTGATGAATTCTCCCATCAGTGGCTCCTGCTCTCACTGTTATTAGCGGCAGCAGGTGTCGGCTGATGGATGCAGTAGTCGCAACGGCTGATGCCAGTGACCGGAGGTGAACTTTATACCTCTGATTACATGTATGGACTCATGCTGTAATTTGACAGTAAAAATACACCCACAGAAATAACATGGGACACACACACTAGGTGTGTTATAGGGAAAAGACGTTTGTCAACACCCATGTATCTATCAGGACAATAACGTATACTCCGGATATACATAAATACAAAGAAAAAATGGAGTTCTATACGGAAGGCGTTTTAAAAGAACAGTATTTATTAAAGAATCATTAAAAAATCGTAACATTAACAAAATACAAATGAAGGGAAGACCCTAGAACATACAGGTATCAGGGGCAATTACTTCACTCCCTCTTTGAGAAAGCAACGCGAAACGCGCGTCAGGGGGCTCTCCGGAGTCATTAAGCACCATTTACTTCATCATGGGTAAGAAATTCGATTCCTGATATGCACTATATACTGGTCTCTCTGCTAATTTTATGTATGAAGGACACTTGTCCATATGAGAGCCAGTAAATACATCGTAGTATTGTGTGCTATTATTGATGGTTATATATACCATGATGTTATACACGTTTTCTGGGTGCTTATGACTTGGATGTGTATGTTCTAGGGTCTTCCCTTCTTTTGTATTTTGTTAATGTTACGATTTTTTAATGATTCTTTAATAAATACTGTTCTTTTAAAACACCTTCCGTATAGAACTCCATTTTTTCTTTGTATTTATGTAATTTGACAGTGTGGGAACAGTGGCTGTCTCACTAGTGGTAATGATTTTGCCTCCGATCAGAAGCAGTGTTTGCAGCGTTGTCATGCACATGACAGTGTGACAAATACACAGTGTTCCGGGGAAGAATCTGATCAGTAATATAGACTTCATGGTGAAGTCTATGCTCGTTGTACTTGCCCAAACAGAAGGTGTTAGGTACAAACGCCGAACTTTACAGTTCGGGTTCGCCCATTTCTAGCAGATACCATAGTCCTCTGTGGTGTGAGAAATCTACTGGCTATGCTAAACACCTTCTCCGACATTATACTGCAGGCTGGACATGACATTATGCCTACAGCAAACTGGTTCAATTCACTCCACTGTTAACCAAGAAATTCATGAGATCAGGGCCCAAGGCATCTGCTTGAGACGGAACACAGTCCAGGTATGACTGAACCAGACAGTTCAAGTGGCGGAACCATGTTTGTAGATGTGCATCAGTTTTTTCACTAGCAAATTGACTATATGGCCCATCATGTCTTATTTGTTGCAATTGGTGCTCCTGTTGTCTCATTTTTTTTGTAAAATAGTTAATTTTGTGATATAAAATTGTACTTATACATGTCAAAGAATTTGGGTTTGAAAATTTTAAATAATTTAGCTCTCTCTGATAAATGTTCCCTTTCTGACCTGCTTGCCCGGAGACCAAATATGCAAAAAGTATTTCTTCCACAGTAAGCACATAGTGGTAATATGTTTTTCCAGGGGTCAGCAACTGTTATACAAAAGTTTCACCTTTAAGGGACCATAGTTTTTCCTGCTAATGGGTCAATTCTTCAGCCCCAAAAAAGTTGTAATAATTTTTGAAAAATATTGAACATTTTTTAAAGTACATTTCATTTTTGGAATTCTAAAAATGTTTAGAGTTGTAATTTTAAAAAAATGTATACTTTTTTGACTTGCTCTGCTCAGGTGCGGCGCTTGCACAAAAAAGTGTTGACTATCCAGGGAGTGCATGATAGTCCCTTTCTATACATGCTGTTGGCATCCGTTCTTTTTGCAAAAGTTTCACTGATTTATGAGCCCAGATTTACCTGCCAATATGCCAATATCACCACTCAAAAAAATTCTGAATAGTTTTGGAAAAAATGAGACTTTTGATTAAAATGTTTTTTTTTGTTTTAACATTTTCTACAATTTTGCCCTTTCTATTTTTTTATTTCTCACCAGCCCTTTTCAAGGACTGTGCACGTGAACAAGTGTTTACTTTGCATATAGTGGAAATGTTTCCCCTGGTCAGGCATTTGGTTGGTAAATATTCGCTCTGCAAAAGCTACAACAATTAGGGAACACAGATTTTCCTGCTAATATATCAATTCTACCACAGCGAAATTTTCTAAACAATTTTGGTAAATAGTAATTATTTTAAAAATTATGACTTGAAAAGGTCAATGTATTTTGGTTTGACAAGTTTTTGCCTTGTCTCATAAGCCTAATATGGTGCTTTTGGCAATAGTCAACCTAGATGCAGTTACAATAAAATTTAATTTCACTCAAAATTCGAAAGAGCAATCTGTTGTATTGAAAAGTTGATAAATGTAGAATAATACATTTTGATGTTAATAAAAGTAAAAAAATGTTGCCACAATCTGAAAGGGATGTTTTGTGGTACAATAAATAAAGTCAACTAGGTATATTCCATTGAGCCAGAGCACATGCCATTTTTTTGCAAAAGGCAATGCAGTCCACATGCTGTCACATCAATCGTGGTGAACTGGCCCAGTTTTCTATTGGAATGATATCATGCCCAGCCACAAGTATAATGTCAGAGCTGTTGGCTTTGTCAAACAAAATATTATCTTCTGCAAGTGTGAAAATCTGCCAAAATAAATCAGGCATAGAAAAGTATGAGTATCCATAGAAAAATGGATTAAATTGGCCATATCATCTTGTCTGACTGCCCTTTTTCTACAGTAAACATGACTTTTGCTGCTGCCCATGTTATTGGCAAATTCTCAGCCAGAAAATTCTCAGCGTCGTCTGCAATCATAGTAACATAGTAACATAGTAAAATAGTTAGTAAGGCCGAAAAAAGACATTTGTCCATCCAGTTCAGCCTATATTCCATCATAATAAATCCCCAGATCTACGTCCTTCTACAGAACCTAATAATTGTATGATACAATATTGTTCTGCTCCAGGAAGACATCCAGGCCTCTCTTGAACCCCTCGACTGAGTTCGCCATTACCACCTCCTCAGGCAAGCAATTCCAGATTCTCACTGCCCTAACTGTAAAGAATCCTCTTCTATGTTGGTGGAAAAACCTTCTCTCCTCCAGACGCAAAGAATGCCCCCTTGTGCCCGTCACCTTCCTTGGTATAAACAGATCCTCAGCGAGATATTTGTATTGTCCCCTTATATACTTATGCATGGTTATTAGATCGCCCCTCAGTCGTCTTTTTTCTAGACTAAATAATCCTAATTTCGCTAATCTATCTGGGTATTGTAGTTCTCCCATCCCCTTTATTAATTTTGTTGCCGTCCTTTGTACTCTCTCTAGTTCCATTATATCCTTCCTGAGCACCGGTGCCCAAAACTGGACACAGTACTCCATGTGCGGTCTAACTAGGGATTTGTACAGAGGCAGTATAATGCTCTCATCATGTGTATCCAGACCTCTTTTAATGCACCCCATGATCCTGTTTGCCTTGGCAGCTGCTGCCTGGCACTGGCTGCTCCAGGTAAGTTTATCATTAACTAGGATCCCCAAGTCCTTCTCCCTGTCAGATTTACCCAGTGGTTTCCCATTCAGTGTGTAATGGTGATATTGATTCCTTCTTCTCATGTGTATAACCTTACATTTATCATTGTTAAACCTCATCTGCGACCTTTCAGCCCAAGTTTCCAACTTATCCAGATCCATCTGTAGCTGAATACTATCTTCTCTTGTATTAACTGCTTTACATAGTTTTGTATCATCTGCAAATATCGATATTTTACTGTGTAAACCTTCTACCAGATCATTAATGAATATGTTGAAGAGAACAGGTCCCAATACCGACCCCTGCGGTACCCCACTGGTCACAGCGACCCAGTTAGAGACTATACCATTTATAGCCACCCTCTGCTTTCTATCACTAAGCCAGTTACTAACCCATTTACACACATTTTCCCCCAGACTAAGCATTCTCATTTTGTGTACCAACCTCTTGTGCGGCACGGTATCAAACGCTTTGGAAAAATCGAGATATACCACGTCCAATGACTCACCGTGGTCCAGCCTATAGCTTACCTCTTCATAAAAACTGATTAGATTGGTTTGACAGGAGCGATTTCTCATAAACCCATGCTGATATGGAGTTAAACAGTTATTCTCATTGAGATAATCCAGAATAACATCCCTCAGAAACCCTAATGCTCTACCAATCCTAATGCTCTACTGTCCGGCTTCTGTCACTGCACAGCCACACATCTCCTGGCTGCTTCACACTGTCTTTTATAGTAATAGAATTTACTGCTGAAGCTGGGGATGCCAGTGCTGGCATTACACTTCCAGGCATTATCTTGTCTGCCCCATCCTAATTCTCTACCGTGCGGCTTCTACCTTTGCCACTGCACATCCAGGCAAGCCACATATTTCCTACATTGTGTTTGCGTGTCTCTTCTTTATCCTTTCTCATACTTTGGTTGAACTTGATGAGCATTTGTGTTTTTTCAACCGTATTAACTATGTAACTATCTATCTATCTATCTATCTATCTATCTATCTATCTATCTATCTATCTATCTATCTGTCAGTAAACAGCTACATGAGTACATACTTAATACAGTTGAAAAAACACAAATATCCATCAAGTTCAACCAAGGGATGGGAATGAAAATTGAGCTATTCTGCCCTCAAAAATTCAGAAAATAACTTTACACAGTCACAAAAGTATTTAAGTTGTTTTCTTCAAAAAAAAAATCTAAGCCTTTTTTTGAAAACCATCAATGGCTGATTAAATCTCCTGCAATGTCTAAAATGGCAATGGGGAATTTTTGGGTGATTCTTGAGAATCGAATTGTAAATTGTTTAAAATTGCCTGGACCTGCAAATTTCATAGAATTTTACACAAGAAAGCCTCATATCTCACAGATCAGCAATACAGATAGGAAATCAATCCCCTAAAGCATTGGACAAACACTCCAGACAGCAAAATGTTGTTTAACATCAACACTTAAGATGATGTGAGTAGTATTATGTGAATAATGTAGAAACTCAACTGATAGGGGTAGAGAGAAATATTACCAGACTCAGTGTGACTGACCGTGATATGGTGTAACTGGCATCTGCCCTACTGCAGGTAAAATACATTGCAAGTGGCACTAACTGGCTATTAACATCAGACCACAATAAGTCTCCTTTTTCTCCATCGAGTTTATTAGTATTAGTGGGGAGGAAACAAAGGGAAGGCTTTATGAAAAATATGGCACATAAGTCGTAATCAGAGCAGAATGATGTTCCCTCTAACAGCGCTACTCTCAGTGGTGTATCTGGGGGGGGGGGCAGCCGGGGCATATGCCCCAGGCGCAGCTGGCAGGGGTGCGCAGTCGGGCCGCCTAATGCATCGGTCCGCAGTGTCTCCCCCAGCAGCTGCATTCTGCCACCCCCCGGACTGGGAGTCAGCTGTTCTCTGTGCCGACTGTCAAGCTGACAGCCGGCACAGAGAAGCTGAAGAGCACCGGCTCCCACTATTCAATTGTACTCATATCTTACAGACACAAGTACAATTAAAGATCTGACTGCAGTGACTAGAACAGAGGATTTTGGGAGGTAATGATGTCACCGGAAAGGGCGGAGCCTCCTTCAGTCCAGTGAAGACACCATAGCAGGAAGCTGCTGAAGCTGCTGGAGAAAATAAATGGGAAATGAGGGGTTTCACCTGCACCATGGGGCCGTGTGAGGAGAGGACTGAGGGTCTTCAGCATGGAGCCATGTGAAGAGATTACCTAGGTGTGTGGGGAATGGGGGGATGATGATGAGGGGCTGTGTAGTGGAAGATGAGAACGTGTGTGGGGAATGAAGGGATAATGAGGTGCTGTGTGGGGAATGGGGGATGATGAGGGTCTGTATTGGGGATGATGAGGGCCTGTGGGGAATGGGGGATGATGAGAGGCTATGTGGGGAATGGGGGAGTGATGAGGGGCTGTGGGGGTGATGAGGGGCTGAGGGGGAGATAGCATTGATGAGGGGCTGTGGAGGGATGAGGAGATGAGGGTGATGAGGGGATGTGTGGGGAATGGATGGATTTATTGTGTGGGGAGAATTGGAGTGGAGATGGGGGGATTTAATGAACATTGAGAGCATTAGGGAGAGAAGCTCGTGGGTACGTGGCAAAGTGTGCACATCGCATATGTCCTGGGGGGGCGCCAAAATGAACTCTTGCCCCAGGTGTCAGAAACCTTAGATACACCTCTGGCTACTATTAGTTTGAACCAGTGCTCTGCACAGAGAGGTCTCCTGATTACAAATGACTAGGAGATCATTTTTGAACAAGCTTTTTAAAAAAAAAAGAACTTGAAAAGTCTGTTGGTGTGCTGTTATTAAATTGGCTATTTGTTACAACTGTAATCCATCAATTACAATGATAAGGTCATTTTAACATTACTAAGGTTTTTAGATATTAAAGAAATTGAAAGGATTTAAATACAGCCCTAGAAGATCTTAGTGTTGGCTGAGAATGGAAACCTTAGATTTCAAAAGTTTTGATCACAGTGACATGCCAAAAGTTTAAAGTCCAAAGCATAAAATAAACAATGTAAAAGACATACATCATCAATCAGATAAATGTGTCAGTGTGAAAAGGCTGCTATGCTAGTTCAGCAATTTAAGTAGAACACTATACTTGGGCTATACTTTATGATGTAAAATTTTGGAGAATAAGAATCCAAATGTTAGGGTTGGCTGATTGCACTAAATAAATATAATGATTAGTGTTAAGCGATACCTTCCGATATCCAGAAGTATCGGATTGAATCAGCCGATATCCAAAAAATATCGGATATCGCCGATACCAATACCCGATAACAATGCAAGTCAATGGGACACAAATATTGGAATGTAAATAAGCCCATTCTGTCCTTCTACATCCTGTTCTGGAGGGGAAAAGAGTGTGGGCAGTGGGTGGGCGGACACTGTGCGTGTCTGTGTGAGTGGGCGGGGTCTGTGCGGGCTGCTGGGGGTCTGTGTGGGCCTGCTGGGGCTCTGTGCGAACTGCCGGGAGTCTGTGTGGGCTGCCGGAGGTCTTTGCGTGACTGCCGGGGGCTCTGTGTGGGCTGTGGGGGATCTGTGTGGGCGGCCGGGGCTCTGTGCAGGCTGCCAGGGGTCTGTGCGTGCTTACCGGGGGCTCTGTGCGGGCTGCCGGGGCTCTGTGCGGGCTACCGGGGCTCTGTGCAGGCTGCCGGGGGTCTGTGCGTGCCTGTCGGGGGCTCTGTGCGGGCTGCCGGGGCTCTGTGCGGGCTGCCGGGGGTCTTTATGGGCCTGCCGGGGTTCTGTGCGGGCCTGCAGGGGTTCTGTGTGGGCTGCCAGGGGTCTGTGCGAGCTGCCGTGGCTCTGTGCGGGCTGCTGGGGGTCTGTGTGGGCCTGCCAGGGCTCTGTGCGAACTGCCGGGAGTCTGTGTGGGCTGCCGGGGGTCTGTGTGTGACTGCCGGGGGCTCTGTGCGGGCTGCTGGGGCTCTGTGTGGGCTGCCAGGACTCTGTGCAGGCTGTCGGGGCTGTGTGCGGGCTGCCGGGGCTCTGTATACAGACATACAGTACATTAAACATAGAGTACATACTCACCATTTCTTGTCATTTTGATCCCCGAAGCCAGTTTCACCTGTAAAAAAGATTAAAATAACAAACAACCAATATACTCCCTGTCTGCAGAAATCCACGAGTGTCCCACGATGATCTCCCATGGAGAACGGCAGCATCAGCTGATGCGACCGCTCTCCAGGGGCACCAGGATCACAATGACGGGTGGAAGGTATCCTTCCGCACTGTATTCCTCCGCCTTTGTAAAAAATGGTCTCTAGTCTCACTTTTGGCATTGCTGTGTGAGAAATTTTCCCACGCAGCAATTGCCATAAAGTGAGACTTTGAACTATAGTAACCTCAGTGATGCACTGCAGGAGCCATTGTCTCCTGTCAGTGTGTCACTGAGGGTCCTATAGAGCAGTGACATGACCCGATGTCACTGTATTATAGGGGAGATCGTCGTGGGACACTCGTTATTAATTGGACTACAGCGGACAGGTAGTATATGGTTTATTATATTACTTTTTTTGCAGGCACTGAAGTATGGTAAGTATGGTTAAATGAAGAATATTAAAATATTTTTTTCGTAATGTGTGTGTGTTTTATTAACCCTTTATTACTATTGGATTAATAATGGATAGGTGTCTTATTGGCGCCTCTCCGTTATTAACCCAGCTTAATTTCACCTTACAATAGCAAGGTGACATTAACCTCTTTTTACCCCATATCCCACCGCTACACGGGAGTGGGAAGAGAGGGGCTAAGTGCTGAAATTGGCGCATCTTACAGATGCACCATTTCTGGGGCGGCTGCGGACTGGTATTTGTAGCCGGGGGGGGGGCAATATCCATGGCCCCTCTCTAGGCTATGAATATCAGCCCGCAGCTGTCTGCGTAGCCTTTCTGGCTATAAAATATAGGGGGACCTGACATAATTTTTTTGTGGTCCCCCTATTTTAATAGCCAGTAAAGGCTACGCAGACAGCTGCGAGCTGATATTCATAGCAGGCTACAAATATTGGCCCCCGGCCGTCGGCTTTTCCCCTCTGGCGCAGAAAATTGTGCGGGAGCCCATGCTGTTTTTTTCATTTTTTTTTTAAAATTAAACGCTCATTAAGGTTGCTTTCCCGTTCTGCCAAGCACTTTATCGCATACAAGCAGTCCCTCGCCAGCTTCAAGTCCACACTCACTGCTGCAAAACAAACTTACTTCTCATCTCCCATATCCTCCCTGTCTCACAACCCTAAAAAGCTTTTCAACACTTTCTATTCTTTACTCCATCCCCCAGCATCACCTCCCTCTCCTCTCATTTCTGCTGAAGACTTTGCCTCTTTCTTTAAGAAGATCGATACAATCAGAGAAAGCTTTGGCCCGCATCCCTCAATGCCCCTCTTAGCTGCTCAACCCTGTTCCTCCAAAACTAACTTCTCCACCATGACAGAAAATCAGCTCTCCACACTCCTGTCAAGATCACATCTCACCACTTGCACGCTTGACCTGCTTCGTCCCACCACATCCCTAACCTCGCCACAGTCTTCATCCCAACCCTAACACACCTCTTCAACCTCTCACTCTCAACTGGTGTCTTCCCCTCATCCTTCAACCATGCCTCGATCACACCCATCCTCTAAAAGCCCTCCCTTGCCCCATCCTCTGTGTCTTGCTATCGCCCAATATCTCTTCTCCCTTATGCCTCAAAATGACTGGAACAGCTTGTCCATCTCGAACTGTCCTCCTACCTCTCCTCCTGCTCCCTCTTTGACCAGTTACAATCTGTCTTCCGATCGCATCACTCAACTGAAACTGCCCTAACTAAAGTCACCAATAACCTACTAACCGCCAAGAGTAAGCAACACTACTCTGTCCTCCTTCTCCTGGGCCTGTCTTCTGCCTTTGGCACTGTGGGCCACTCCCTCTTGCTACAGATTCTCTCATCTGCACCAAAATGGTATCAATAAAAGCATCAACTCGGCACGCAAAAAATAAGCCCTCACTCGACCCCAGATCACGAAAAATGTAGATGCACAAGTCTCGGAAAATGGCGCCTATTTTTTTTTTTTTAGCAAAGTTTGGATTTTTTTTCACCACTTAAATAAAACAAAAACCTAGAAATTTTTTCTGTCTATGAACTTGTAAGGACATGAAGAATCATAATGGCAGGTCAGTTTTAGCATTTAGAGTACATAGTAGTTAAAAAAAAAATTCTGTCTGTTTTTTTGCATTTTTGTTTTTTGCTCACCTTCTTTTCAGAGCTATAACTTCTTTATTTCTCCATCAATGCGGCCGTGTGATAGCTTGTTTTTTGGGGGATGAGTTGTACTTTTGAATTACATCATTGGTTTTACAATGGAGAGTACTGGAAAATGGGAAGAAAATCCAAGTGCGGTTAAAAAAACCACACAATTTGACCTTGCCTTCTGCATGTGTTTAGTGTTTAATGTTCAACCCCATTTCATAAATTGTTATCAATAAAATAAAGTAGACTTAAATGAGGCAGAAGTATGGCGGTGGTACCATGGTACATCTTTGGCTGTTCAAAAAGCTTATTTGTTTTTTTTTTTCAAAACAAAGAATCATTTCTTATAAACTTTTTATTACATTGGAAGAAAATGTAGGATTTGCATAAAGATATTGTTACAAATTTAGGAATTTTTAAAGAGATTATGAAGATGGTTTTTGGGCAGAAAATACCAGTTAGGAGGTAATTTAGCTCAAATTGTCATTCTGGATTCACTGGAAAAAACAGGATATTGTAGTTGATTTTTGTCAAAGCTTCATGCTTGTAAAATAATTTTGTATTACATATATGTATTACTATAAATTTAATTTTGGGTTTTCATTTTGGCAACCTAGCAGATTTTTCACTTGTCACTGTGTCTTATAGATTCTTTATGGACGCTGGCCTTAACAATAGGGTGGCTGCTGGCTAGATGAGCGCGGCTGAGGCAAGAGAGGTAAAATTAGCTCAGTCAGTAAGTTTAGCGACAGAATCAGAATTAATTTGCAAAACTGTATTCCAAGGGATGATCGAGATCAGATATCAAGAGGTCAATCAAAAGAATAGTAAGTGAGGCAAGGTTAAAAGTCAGGAAAGATTTACAGAATAAATGAAGTCATGACTAGGGTTGAGCGACCTTGACCTTTTTAGAGTCGAGCCGTGTTTCGCGAAACCCGACTATCTTAGAAGTCGAGTCGAGTGGAATCGGCCGATTATCGCGAAAAGTCGGGTATCGCCCGAAACACGAAACCCAATGCAAGTCAATGGGGGAGCATAGTCGGCAGTGAGTGGAGGCCAGGAAAACACCTACACTGCCCATTTTAATGGCAAAAACATCCATTCTTGTTAAAGAAGCTTGTCAATCGTAATTTACCTTATAATAATTGGAAGGCATTTGAAATTGGGGGTCATTTGGCTAAAGTTGTGGGGGGTAGGGCTGGTTCAAGTAATTAGTGGGCCAAGTAAATCTGGACCATGTCACGGCAGTGGAGCAGGGAGAGGTAAGTATTTAAACTTTGCAAGTGCTGTGATCCTGAGCAAGCAGGGGGGGCCCACTCGTTGGCATTGGCACTGGCACAGGGCCCCTCAAAGTACAGCGGTGTGTTTGCACGGCGGGGGCGCCTCCCACCGGCAGCAACACTTTTGCGTACTATGAGAGGCCCTGTGCCAGTGACGTCGCCAACTAGTATTCCTCCCCCCACCTGATGAAGGAACCTGCACTTTCATCTGCACCTTCCTCTTTGTCCCCGTGTAAGGTGGTATGGTATGCGGGAAGAGGAACCTGACTTTCAGCAGGGTCACAATCTTGCTGTGTAGCGTGCACGGGGAATTTTGCGTTATGGGTCAATGTACCAGCAGACTCATCTATCACAGGCTGGGCAATAGGCAGGATGAGGAGGAAACACAGATATAGGCCCAAAGAATAAAGTGGGCTAAATGCAGTTCAAAATTGGTAACACAGGACTAACCAGGGGGCATTGCAGTGGAGGACAACTGGAATGAGAGGCTGACACAGAGAGTAGGCCCAAATCAGTAAGTAGTCGACATGCAGTTCAAAATTGGCAACCGTAGTAAACAGGCGGCCCAGCTTTGTTCAGTTGAGGAGAACAGCAAGGAGTGGCAGACACCGATAGTAGGCCCCAAACCAACTAGTATGCCAAATGCAGTTGTTCCATTTAACTACAATTTAATGAGAGCCTGAAGATAGAAGTTCAGGAAAGGCAACCTGGAGAACACCTTGGAGTGGAACACACCATCTCTCTACACCCCATACCCAATTTGTAGGCCTAATGCAGTGTAGTTTTCAACAACTACTAAACGAGAGTCGGAAGATCGAAGCAATGTGGACGAAACCTGGGGAACACCTTGGAGTGGAACACACTATCTCTCTACACCCCATACCCAATTTGTAGGCCTAATGCAGCGTAGTTTCCAACAACTACTAAACGAGAGCATGAAGATTGAAGCTCAGGAAAGGCAACCTGGAGAACACCTTGTAGTGGAACACACCATCTCTCTACACCCCATACCCAATTTGTAGGCCTAATGCAGCGTAGTTTCCAACAACTACTAAACGAGAGCATGAAGATAGAAGCAATGGAGAGGAAACCTGGGGAACACCTTGGAGTGGAACACACCATCTCTCTACACCCCATACCCAATTTGTAGGCCTAATGCAGCGTAGTTTCCAACAACTACTAAACGAGAGCATGAAGATCGAAGCAATGGCGATGAAACCTGGGGAACACCTTGGAGTGGAACACACCATCTCTCTACACCCCATACCCAATTTGTAGGCCTAATGCAGCGTCGTTTCCAACAACTACTAAACGAGAGCATGAAGATTGAAGCTCAGGAAAGGCAACCTGGAGAACACCTTGGAGTGGAACACACCATCTCTCTACACCCCATACCCAATTTGTAGGCCTAATGCAGCGTAGTTTCCAACAACTACTAAACGAGAGCATGAAGATTGAAGCAATGGAGAGGAAACCTGGGGAACACCTTGGGGAGGCAGACACCGTTAGTAGGCCCTACCAAAGTTGTACACCCAATGCAGTTTTAAAATTCCTAGAGGCTGAAAACAAGACTATTGACGCTCAGCTTTTTTCAAAGGAACACAGCTGAATTGAGTGGCGCAGACAGACACAGGTAGTAGGACTCAAACCAAAAATGTGGCTCACTGCAGCAGAAAAAAGTTACAGGGGTACACAAGCTGCAGTGCTCTGGGCAGTGAAGGACAATTTCAATAGTGAACCGCAGACAGACTTTGTACGCCTACTATTAAAAAAAGGATGCTCTATGCAATTATAAATAGGTTCTAGGGGTACACGGGCAGCAGTGGTGTGGTCAGTGGAGGTCTAGTGGAAGGAGTGACCGCAGACAGGCATCGAAGGCCTAAAATAATAACACATGGCTGTAGGCAATTTTAAATTGGTTCCAGGGGTACACGGGCAGCAGTGGCCTGGTCAGTGTAGTAGTAGAAAGAACGGACCGCAGACAGGCATCGAAGGCCTAAAATAAAAAAATTGGGCTGGCTGTAAGCAATTTTAAATTGGTTCCAGGGGTACACGGGCAGCAGTGGTGTGGTCAGTGGAGTCATATTGTAAGGAGTGACCGCAGACAGGCATCGAAGGCCTAAAATAATAACACATGGCTGTAGGCAATTTTAAATTGGTTCCAGGGGTACACGGGCAGCAGTGGTGTGGTCAGTGGAGGCCTAGTGGAAGAAGTGACCGCAGACAGGCATCGAAGGCCTAAAATAAAAAAATTGGGCTGGCTGTAGGCAATTTTAAATTGGTTCCAGGGGTACACGGGCAGCAGTGGTGTGGTCAGTGGAGGCCTAGTGGAAGGAGTGACCGCAGACAGGCATCGAAGGCCTAAAATAATAACACATGGCTGTAGGCAATTTTAAATTGGTTCCAGGGGTACACGGGCAGCAGTGGCCTGGTCAGTGTAGTAGTAGTAGAAAGAACGGACCGCAGACAGGCATCGAAGGCCTAAAATAAAAAAATTGGGCTGGCTGTAGGCAATTTTAAATTGGTTCCAGGGGTACACGGGCAGCAGTGGTGTGGTCAATGGAGGCATATTGTAAGGAGTGACCGCAGACAGGCATCGAAGGCCTAAAATAATAACACATGGCTGTTGTTAGGGGTCGAGTTCCCGCTTCTGCACAGGGGGAATCTCGAGCCGCCTCCGCTGCGGTCTCCCATTCTTGTCCAGCCGCAGTGGAGTCTGCTCAGCAAAGACGTCGGTCCCAGCGTCTTGCTCATTCTCACTCTGTTCTGAGAGTTACTGCTGCTTCTCCAGTCTCTGCCATTGAAGTCAGTGCTGGTCAGCAGCGAGCGGACGTCTCTGGGACTAAGTCCTTGTCTGCACGTACTGAGCATGCCCAGCATAAGGTCTCCCGTTGGAGATCGAGGGTCATGTGCTCAGGCTCTGCAGCACATTCCATTGGTCCTCTTGGCAGGTCCTAGAAGGGCAAAAGTGCTGTGGCCACTTCCTGTGCTGCTGCTATATAAACTGCGCATGACCGCACGGCCATGCGCTAGTATTGTTTTACAATTGCTTATGTGTGTATGTTGTGAGTGCAAGTCGTCCTTGGATACCCCTTCCCTATTGAATGTCTGTTCGCGGAAGGTGTATGGCTGCTATCTAGCGCCCGACTTAGCCTACAGCACTAGTCACACATCACAGCGTCCTGTAGCTGTGCCTGCCAGTACGGCGCCGTGCGCCTGCCTTGCGCTTTCCATACCCGAGTCTGGGTGGTTAGTGGCGTCCGTCAGCGCGGCATCGCTCGCACTCTTGTGCACATATATTTCCTAAGGTTCTCTACACACCCAGTTGCGGTGTTGCGCCAGCAGGGGTCTAATCGGGCTCCAATCCCTTCTGGGGTTAGGTCCGCTGACCACTTGCTCGCGCACTTGTGCGGTACTGCGGTCCTGTGAATTAACAGGATCGCTTTCTTCACGCTGGGTGAGGTTAAACCCACGCGTGTATACTTTAGTGTACCGCCATACAGTCTGCAAATTGCTAGCAGCAGGTTCTCACCTGCACGGTGGACCCCGGACTGCGAACGCACCTTTATCATCTGTCTTGGTGCGTTCCGCCAGTCCTAACAGAATACTAGCGCCAGGGTCTGGCTAGTAAAATGGCGGACGACCAGCGATTACAGCGGTACATCCAGCAGCTGGAGGGAAGGTTGGCGGCTCTTGAGCGTACAACCTCAGCTGTGGATGTCACTGCTGTAGCTGTGCAGGCTGCAAGTGTAGCCGCGGCCAGTTTGTCCACTGCCACCCCTGCTCCGACTTTATCCCGTCTCCCACTACCTGACAAGTTTGCTGGCGACAGTAAACTTTGTCGCGGATTCGTGAGTCAGTGCTCTATACATCTTGAGCTCCTGGCGTCACGTTTTCCTACGGAGCGGGCGAGAGTGGGATTTATCCTATCTCTCTTGTCGGGCAGGGCGTTGGAGTGGGCAACGCCACTCTGGGAGCGAGATGATCGTGTGGTACAGAGTGCTCCTCTCTTCTTGGACACTCTGAAGCAGGTCTTTTTAGGGCCTCGGGTTACCCACGACACCGCACTCCAATTGTTGTCCATTACACAGGGTACCTCCGTGGTCAGCCAGTTTGCCATTCTGTTCCGGACTCTAGCTTCAGAGTTAGAGTGGCCAGACAAAGTTCTTATTCCGGTGTTCTGGAGGGGACTGGCAGACCACGTGAAAGACGCCTTGGCCACTAGGGAGATACCGGCCACACTGGAGGAACTTATTTCCGTGTCTACCCGCATCGACCTCCGTTTTCACGAGCGGAGGTTGGAGCGGACCCAGTGTAGGCAGAGGTTTCGGCTGGCTCCAACTTTCGCCAGACCTCTGGAATCTCCTGTCTTGGCGTCAGATTCTCATGAGGCCATGGAGGTTTCTCGAGCGGGACCTAAATCTCTAGCCGCTCGAGTACCCGTAGTTTGTAATAACTGTCGACAACATGGACATTACGCCAATAAATGTCCGCGGCGGTCGGGAAACGATCGCGTCTAGTGGCCATTGGGGGAGGTTCACTAGACACAGCAGCATTCTCCTCCAAACTGTCCTTTAAAGGGACAATCCTGTTAGGCTCCTCCACTCTTACAGTCGAGCTTTGTGTGGATTCAGGAGCAGAGGGAAGTTTCATGTCCTCTGCTTTTGCTACACGTCATGCTATACCACTGGTCATGCTCGCCAAACCAATAACGGTTAGAGTTGTGAATGGGGCGACACTCCCACTGCAAATCACGCACCAGACAGTCCCGTTATCGCTGTCCATGTCTCCTTCCCACCAGGAGATTATTTCCCTTCTTGTCCTTCCTGAGGGAATGGATGAGATTTTGCTGGGAATACCCTGGCTCCGTTTCCACTCGCCACATATTGAGTGGTCCTCAGGGAAAATATTGGGCTGGAGTAAGTCATGTTTGGGCAGATGTGTGAGTGAGTGTGTACAGGTCTCTTCTACCCAGGTACCCGCAGATCTCTCGTCACTTCCCAGGTATTATTGGTGTTATGCAGACGTGTTCTCTAAAAAGGCTGCTGAGACTCTACCGCCCCATCGCCCTTACGACTGTCCTATCGACCTCTTGCCGGGAGCTGAACCTCCTAGGGGAAGGGTATATCCCCTCTCTCTTCCTGAGACGGAGGCTATGTCTCAATACATTCAGGAGAATTTAGCAAGAGGATTTATAAGGAAGTCAGTGTCTCCGGCAGGGGCGGGATTCTTCTTCGTGCAGAAGAAGAACGGGGAGTTACGTCCTTGCATCGATTACAGGGGTCTCAATGCAATCACTATTAAGAACAAATACCCGTTGCCCCTGATATCGGAGCTCTTTGACAGATTAAGGGGAGCTAAAATTTTCACCAAATTAGATCTGCGGGGTGCCTACAATCTGATTCGCATCCGTGAGGGGGACGAATGGAAAACGGCTTTCAATACCAGGGATGGGCACTATGAGTACCTGGTGATGCCTTTCGGGCTCTGTAATGCCCCAGCCGTTTTTCAGGACTTTGTCAACGATATCTTCCGGGATATGCTTTCCACCTCGGTCGTAGTCTATCTGGATGATATCCTCATCTTTTCTCCAGATATTGACTCCCACCGGAGAGATGTTGGCAGAGTCTTCGAACTCCTACGGGCGAATTCCTTATATGCAAAGTTGGAGAAGTGTGTGTTCGAGCAGGAGTCCTTGCCTTTCCTGGGCTATATCGTCTCGGCCCAGGGATTGGCTATGGATCCTGCCAAACTACAAGCAGTGATGGACTGGCAGGAGCCCCATTCTCTTAAAGCGGTGCAGCGCTTTATGGGGTTCATAAATTACTATCGCCAGTTCATTCCCCACTTTTCAACTTTGGTAGCTCCCTTGGTATCCCTCACCAAGAAGGGAGCGAATCCCAAATTGTGGTCCGAAGGGGTCTCCAAGGCCTTCTCTTCTATAAAGTCCCATTTTGCCAGCGCTCCTATCTTACATCGTCCCGATGTGGGTAAGCCATTCCTTCTGGAAGTGGATGCCTCATCCGTTGGCGCTGGAGCAGTCCTCTATCAAAAGGATGCTCAGGGTCGGAAGCATCCATGCTTCTTTTTCTCAAAGACCTTCACACCAGCGGAGAGAAATTACTCCATCGGGGATAGAGAGTTGTTGGCAATGAAGTTGGCCTTTTCGGAGTGGAGACATCTCTTGGAGGGTGCCCGCTTCCCATTCCAGGTTTTCACGGATCACAAGAATTTGGTCTATCTACAAACAGCCCAGCGGCTGAATTCTCGTCAGGCCAGATGGTCCTTGTTTTTCTCCCGGTTCCACTTTACCCTACATTATCTCGCCGGGGAGAAGAACATTCGTGCCGACGCTCTCTCTCGCTCCTTCGTGTCAGCTGAGGAGGAGGAGGACGAGCCTCGGCTCATTGTCCCTTCGGAGAGTCTGAGAACTGTAGCTCCGGTTTCGCTGGAGTCTGTGCCCCCGGGCAAGACTTTTGTTCCCATCAATTTGCGTCCGGAGGTTCTCTCTTGGGCTCATTCGTCCAGAGTGGGTGGACACTTTGGGGCTAAAAGGACCTCTGAGCTACTGGCGAGGACGTACTGGTGGCCACATATGGTTCGTGACGTCGGAGACTACGTTCGGGCATGTGTCTCTTGTGCCAAGAATAAGTCTTCCCGACAACGGCCAGCTGGTTTGTTATACCCTCTGCCGGTGGCAGACAGGCCCTGGGAGATGGTCGGGATGGATTTTGTTGTGGGTTTGCCCAAGTCTCGTGGCTGTACCATTATTTGGGTAATCACCGACCATTTTTCTAAAATGGTGCATTTGGTGCCACTTCCCCGGTTACCTTCTGCACGGGCCTTGGCAGCGTTGTTTGTCAAACACATCTTTCGTCTTCACGGTATGCCAGACAAAATTGTCAGTGACCGAGGTCCCCAGTTTGCGTCTCGGTTCTGGAGAGAGCTTTGTCGTCTTCTCAGTATCGAGTTGAATCTCTCTTCGGCTTATCATCCCGAGACGAATGGGTTGGTAGAGAGAGCCAACCAGACCTTGGTCACATATCTGCGACATTTTGTTTCTGCTAAGCAGGATGACTGGGCATCTTTGCTACCGTGGGCGGAGTTTGCTCTTAACAATGCTGTCGCTGATTCCACTGGACAGACTCCATTCCTCCTTAACTATGGTCAGCATCCGAGGGTACCTGTGCCCATGCCCGTGTCTTCCGCCGATTCCAGGGTGGCAGACTGGGCTGTGGAGGCACGGGACATTTGGGATCGCACTCAGGATGCTATTCAGGCTTCCAAGGAGAGAATGAGGTCCTCCGCCGACGCACATCGGCGCCCCGCTCCAACCTTTGCTCCTGGCGACTTAGTGTGGCTCTCCGCCCGTAACATCAGGCTGCGAGTTGAGTCCACCAAGTTTGCACCTCGCTACTTAGGCCCTTTTAAGGTCCTCGAACAGGTTAATCCTGTGGTTTACCGTCTGGCCCTTCCTCCACGCCTGGGTATCACCGACACCTTTCATGTGTCCCTCCTTAAGCCCGTCTACATGTCCCGGTTTTCTGAGTCATCTACTGGGACGTCGGGTTCGTCTACGGACGATTACGAGGTGAACGCGATCTTGGGGTACAAGGTGGTTCGTGGCAAAAAATTTTATTTGGTGGACTGGAGGGGTTACGGTCCTGAGGATAGATCCTGGGAGCCTGCTGAGTATATTCGGGCTCCGCAGCTCATTGCTGCCTTCGAACGTAGCGAGGCCCAAGGAGGGGGGGGCCCTAGGGGGGGGGGGTAATGTTAGGGGTCGAGTTCCCGCTTCTGCACAGGGGGAATCTCGAGCCGCCTCCGCTGCGGTCTCCCATTCTTGTCCAGCCGCAGTGGAGTCTGCTCAGCAAAGACGTCGGTCCCAGCGTCTTGCTCATTCTCACTCTGTTCTGAGAGTTACTGCTGCTTCTCCAGTCTCTGCCATTGAAGTCAGTGCTGGTCAGCAGCGAGCGGACGTCTCTGGGACTAAGTCCTTGTCTGCACGTACTGAGCATGCCCAGCATAAGGTCTCCCGTTGGAGATCGAGGGTCATGTGCTCAGGCTCTGCAGCACATTCCATTGGTCCTCTTGGCAGGTCCTAGAAGGGCAAAAGTGCTGTGGCCACTTCCTGTGCTGCTGCTATATAAACTGCGCATGACCGCACGGCCATGCGCTAGTATTGTTTTACAATTGCTTATGTGTGTATGTTGTGAGTGCAAGTCGTCCTTGGATACCCCTTCCCTATTGAATGTCTGTTCGCGGAAGGTGTATGGCTGCTATCTAGCGCCCGACTTAGCCTACAGCACTAGTCACACATCACAGCGTCCTGTAGCTGTGCCTGCCAGTACGGCGCCGTGCGCCTGCCTTGCGCTTTCCATACCCGAGTCTGGGTGGTTAGTGGCGTCCGTCAGCGCGGCATCGCTCGCACTCTTGTGCACATATATTTCCTAAGGTTCTCTACACACCCAGTTGCGGTGTTGCGCCAGCAGGGGTCTAATCGGGCTCCAATCCCTTCTGGGGTTAGGTCCGCTGACCACTTGCTCGCGCACTTGTGCGGTACTGCGGTCCTGTGAATTAACAGGATCGCTTTCTTCACGCTGGGTGAGGTTAAACCCACGCGTGTATACTTTAGTGTACCGCCATACAGTCTGCAAATTGCTAGCAGCAGGTTCTCACCTGCACGGTGGACCCCGGACTGCGAACGCACCTTTATCATCTGTCTTGGTGCGTTCCGCCAGTCCTAACAGCTGTAGGCAATTTTAAATTGGTTCCAGGGGTACACGGGCAGCAGTGGTGTGGTCAGTGGAGGCCTAGTGGAAGGAGTGACCGCAGACAGGCATCGAAGGCCTAAAATAAAAAAAATTGGGCTGGCTGTAGGCAATTTTAAATTGGTTCCAGGGGTACAGGGGCAGCAGTGGTGTGGTCAGTGGAGGCATATTGTAAGGAGTGACCGCAGACAGGCATCGAAGGCCTAAAATAATAACACATGGCTGTAGGCAATTTTAAATTGGTTCCAGGGGTACACAGGCAGCAGTGGTGTGGTCAGTGGAGGCCTAGTGGAAGGAGTGACCGCAGACAGGCATCGAAGGCCTAAAATAAAAAAATTGGGCTGGCTGTAGGCAATTTTAAATTGGTTCCAGGGGTACACGGGCAGCAGTGGTGTGGTCAGTGGAGGCCTAGTGGAAAGAGTGACCGCAGACAGGCATCGAAGGCGTAAAATAATAACACATGGCTGTAGGCAATTTTAAATTGGTTCCAGGGGTACACGGGCAGCAGTGGCCTGGTCAGTGTAGTAGTAGTAGAAAGAACAGACCGCAGACAGGCAACGAAGGCCTAAAATAAAAAAATTGGGCTGGCTGTAGGCAATTTTAAATTGGTTCCAGGGGTACACGGGTAGCAGTGGTATGGTCAGTGGAGGCATATTGTAAGGAGTGACCGCAGACAGGCATCGAAGGCCTAAAATAATAACACATGGCTGTAGGCAATTTTAAATTGGTTCCAGGGGTACACGGGCAGCAGTGGTGTGGTCAGTGGAGGCATAGTGGAAGGAGTGACCGCAGACAGGCTTCGAAGGCCTAACATAACAAAAATGTCAATACAATGGTATTGTCAGTGGCAGGCATTGAAGGATGTCAGCGCATAGACTAAACATTGGTGGAGCTGTGAGATAATTTTGCAAGTGGTAGAGCACTGTTTGAGCTGGGGGGGGGAACTGTCTTGTGGCCGGCGGTACAGGCCCAGGGCCCCTCATATTACAACGGTGTGTCTGACGTTGGGTGCGCACCACCACCGCCAGAGACACTTTATTGTACTAGGAGGGACCCAGTGGCAGTGCCGTCGACCAAAAGCAGGCACACCCACCTCTTCAGACAAACAGCACTCTCACGGGTGCTGTCGCCAAGTGTCGATACCACGGCCCCGTGTGGGGAGTTTGGCCATTTAGTGAGGTGTAAACATGTCGTATGATGGACAATCAGGTGCAGAAAATTACGAGATTGGAAAAGGCATTCAGAATAGTCCACAGGCAAGACCTTTTCATAGGAAAGCTAGGTGTCAGCCGGGCAAGGTGGGGCAAAAGATTTCGAAATCCAGTTGTGGTTCATTTTAATGAAGGTTAGATCATCTACATTTTGGGTAGCCAGACGAGTCCTTTTTTCTGTTAGTATTGAACCTGCAGCACTGAATACTCTTTCTGATAGGACACTAGCTGCCGGGCAAGCAAGCTCCTGCAATGCATATTCTGCCAATTCTGGCCAGGTGTCTAATTTTGATGCCCAGTAATCAAATGGGAATGACGGTTGAGGAAGAACATCGATAAGGGATGAAAAATAGTTTGTAACCATACTGGACAAATGTTGTCTCCTGTCACTTTGAATTGATGCTGCAGTACCTGTCCTGTCTGCGGTCATAGCAAAATCACTCCACAACCTGGTCAGAAAACCCCTCTGGCCAACGCCACTTCTGATTTCTGCCCCTCTAACTCCTCTGGTCTGCTGGCCCCTGCAGCTCGTGTGAGAACGATCACGGGCGCTGTGTGCAGGGAATGCCAGAAGCAAACGGTCAACAAGAGTTGATTGTTTGGTTGCTAATATTAGTTCCAAGTTCTCATGTGGCATTATATTTTGCAATTTGCCTTTATAGCGAGGATCAAGGAGGCAGGCCAACCAGTAATCGTCATCGTTCATCATTTTAGTTATGCGTGTATCCCTTTTGAGGATACGTAAGGCATAATCCGCCATGTGGGCCAAAGTTCCAGTTCTCAAATCTGCGGTTGTGCTTGGTTGAGGGGCAGTTTCAGGCAAATCCACGTCAATTGTGTCCCTCCAAAAACCAGAACCCGGCCTTGCTGCGCCACCAATTTCCAGTGGCCCCGGAAAAGCTTCCTCATTAAAAATATAATCATCCCCATCATCCTCCTCGTCCTCCTCCTCCTCTTCGCCCGCTAACTCGTCCTGTACACTGCCCTGGCCAGACAATGGCTGACTGTCATCAAGGCTTTCCTCTTCCTCAGCTGCAGACGCCTGATCCTTTATGTGCGTCAAACTTTGCATCAGCAGACGCATTAGGGGGATGCTCATGCTTATTATGGCGTTGTCTGCACTAACCAGCCGTGTGCATTCCTCAAAACACTGAAGGACTTGACACATGTCTTGAATCTTCGACCACTGCACACCTGACAACTCCATGTCTGCCATCCTACTGCCTGCCCGTGTATGTGTATCCTCCCACAAAAACATAACAGCCCGCCTCTGTTCGCACAGTCTCTGAAGCATGTGCAGTGTTGAGTTCCACCTTGTTGCAACGTCTATGATTAGGCGATGCTGGGGAAGGTTCAAAGAACGCTGATAGGTCTGCATACGGCTGGAGTGTACGGGCGAACGGCGGATACGTGAGCAAAGTCCACGCACTTTGAGGAGCAGGTCGGATAACCCCGAATAACTTTTCAGGAAGCACTGCACCACCAGGTTTAAGGTGTGAGCCAGGCAAGGAATGTGTTTCAGTTGGGAAAGGGAGATGGCAGCCATGAAATTCCTTCCGTTATCACTCACTACCTTGCCTGCCTCAAGATCTACAGTGCCCAGCCACGACTGCGTTTCTTTCTGCAAGAACTCGGACAGAACTTCCGCGGTGTGTCTGTTGTCGCCCAAACACTTCATAGCCAATACAGCCTGCTGACGTTTGCCAGTAGCTGCCCCATAATGGGAGACCTGGTGTGCAACAGTGGCAGCTGCGGATTGAGTGGTTGTGCGACTGCGGTCTGTGGACGAGCTCTCGCTTCTGCAGGAGGACGAAGAGGAGGAGGAGGGGGTGCGAACGGCTACAGCCAACTGTTTCCTAGACCGTGGGCTAGGCAGAACTGTCCCAAACTTGCTGTCCTCTGTGGACCCTGCATCCACAACATTCACCCAGTGTGCCGTGATGGACACGTAACGTCCCTGGCCATGCCTACTGGTCCATGCATCTGTTGTCAGGTGCACCTTTGTGCTCACAGATTGCCTGAGTGCATGGACGATGCGCTCTTTAACATGCTGGTGGAGGGCTGGGATGGCTTTTCTGGAAAAAAGTGTCGACTGGGTAGCTCGTAGCGTGGTACAGCGTAGTCCATCAGGGCTTTGAAAGCTTCGCTTTCAACTAACCGGTAGGGCATCATCTCTAACGAGATTAGTCTAGCTATGTGGGCGTTCAAACCCTGTGTACGCGGATGCGAGGCTAAGTACTTCCTTTTTCGAACCATAGTCTCATGTAGGGTGAGCTGGACTGGAGAGCTGGAGATCGTGGAACTAGCGGGGGTGCCGGTGGACATGGCAGACTGAGAGACGGTGGGAGATGGTATTGTTGCCGCCGGTGCCCTAGATGCAGTGTTTCCTACTACGAAACTGGTGATTCCCTGACCCTGACTGCTTTGGCCTGGCAAAGAAACCTGCACAGATACTGCAGGTGGTGCGGAAAATGGTGGCCCTACACTGCCGGAAGGGATGTTGCGTTGCTGACTAGCTTAATTGGCCGAGGGTGCTACAACCTTAAGGGACGTTTGGTAGTTAGTCCAGGCTTGCAAATGCATGGTGGTTAAATGTCTATGCATGCAACTTGTATTGAGACTTTTCAGATTCTGTCCTCTGCTTAAGGTAGTTGAACATTTTTGACAGATGACTTTGCGCTGATCAATTGGATGTTGTTTAAAAAAATGGCAGACTGCACTCTTTCTAGCATCGGATACCTTTTCAGGCATTGCAGACTGAGCTTTAAACGAATGGCCACGCTGTCCTCCAACAGGTTTTGGCTTTGCCACGCGTTTTGGGCAAGATACGGGCCCGGCAGATGGAACCTGTTGCAATGTTGATGCCTGCTGCGGCCCCTCCTCCTCCGCTTCAGAACTGCTGCCGCCTGCACCCTGTTCCCCCAATGGCTGCCAATCGGGGTCAAGAACTGGGCCATCTATTACCTCTTCTTGTAGCTCGTGTGCACCTTCGTCTGTGTCACCGTGTCGGTCGGTGGTATAGCGTTCGTGATGGGGCAACATAGTCTCATCAGGGTCTGATTCTTGATCATTACCCTGCGAGGGCAATGTTGTGGTCTGAGTCAAAGGACCAGCATAGTAGTCTGGCTGTGGCTGTGCATCAGTGCACTCCATGTCAGATTCAACTTGTAATGGGCATGGACTGCAAAGGATGTGACGGAAAGGGATGACGAATGTCTACAAAAGGGTTCAATAACAGGTCCTGACTTAGACAGACGGTTTGACTGTCAGGGACGACTGAGAGGGGTCTCTAGTCGGTTTAGGACAAGTGCCAAGCCCCACGGCTTTAGGCAGAGGGGGGAGGTTTGTAACATGGCTAAAGGTTGAATAGTCGACGGGAGGTATGTATCACAGAGAAGGCTTGTTGCCGTGATGTGACCCGGAGTGTTTTCTGTAATGCACATAAAGCAATTAGAAATTGTTTAGGATATTTGGGTCCGGGTTACGGGTAGCTATGAGAGATGGGAGGGTCTGGCTACCCATATACCTCACCACTGGGTAAGGGGCATAACCGTGTCTATTTATGTTTGTTTCAGGACCTGTGGTGATGTCAGAACCACATGTCTAATCATGTGACAGGTACCTGGGTGTGGTTTCAGGCTACATAATGGAGGTGTGTTTGGCACATGGCTGAGTGTGTTTGGGAGTCTGCAAGAGTGGACAGACTTCCATGTTTCCTGGCTGGACACTGCAGAGTGGCCTGTGTGTTGGACGGTTCCAAGTGGGGACAGACGTCTTGAACAGCATACAGAAACCATATTTAGGCTGGAGAGCCTACGTGCTGCACATGGCACAGCCTGTATGCCTACAGGTCTGAGAGAGAGCGGAGCTCTAATATGGACATTGAGGATTCAACTGTCTGAAGTAAGACTGTTTACCTGTTGTTCCTGTTGCTATGTGGTTTATGGAGCAATAAACCTGTGAACTTTTAATGGAACGTGCCTCCAGAGTGTCATCCGCCGCACCTGAGCGAGTACAATCCCTACATGTTATGACGGGTCTTTAAACTTGTTAATTTTGATGACACAAACTTTCCCCTTTTGATATAGTTTGATATTGTTAATTTGATACAGTGATTATTATCCCAGTATTTGTTTTTATATTAGATTTTCATTTTATATGTACAGTGACTATTATCCCAGTATTTGTTTTTATATTAGATTTTCATTTTATATTATGTGTATGACCATGTTACAACACCCGCAAGTATGAAGCGGTGTGTTTTTATACGTTTATAAAAAAGCAAAGACACTATATTGTAAAAGTTTAAACGTGTATTTTATTCACAGTGTTCACATATAGTGCAATGACTGATTTCCCCTTTTGATATAGTTTGATATTGTTAATTTGATACAGGGATTATTATCCCAGTATTTGTTTTTATATTAGATTTTCATTTTATATGTTCAGTGACTATTAACCCAGTATTTGTTTTTATATTAAATTTTCATATGTAGTCGTTGTGAGATTGCATATTGCATTCTGTAATCAGGGCAGTGCGTTTTATTACCAATGAGCACATATAGTGCAAAACTGTGTTTTATAACACACCAGGCTGTTTATTTTATATCCCATTAGATTTTCATATTATTTGTATTTTTCTGTGAGTTTGCTTCTGTAAGCTGTATTTTTTCTGCCGGCAGTCCATAATGCTCAGCATGTGGTTATGTTATGCTATGTCATCTAAACAGAGTAGCTGTCTATGCCCACCGAAGCAGTTGTCTACTCCCACCGACAACAAAAAGAAAAAAGAAAAAAGAAGAAAACAGAGAGCTATATTCTCCTGTTATGTGTTATGTTATATTATCTGATCTAAACAGAGTAGAGCCTTCTTAATGACTCTGGTTCTATAAGATCTTTACAATGTTATTTTAGTTAATTTTTCAGACCATAGCCAGCCAGGTTTAGTCAGGTGGATTTAGATTTATTTAAATTCACAGGAGGTGTATGTACACATGCATGATTTAGTTTAAAGCCAGGTTTAGTCAGGGGGATTTAGATTTATTTAAATTCACAGGTGGTATGTACACATGCATGATTTAGTTTAAAAGCATATAGTTCAGCGATAATGTCAGGTGTTGGACAGGCATTTATCAGTCTTTCATACGTATCACAGAAAGATGTTAGTTTTACCTGTGCGAGTTTGATTTGGACGTACTGAGCAGACATGGCAGTAAACATTTTGATATGGTCATCATCCCACACAGGACTCCCTGTGTAAGATAATAATAATAATAATAATAATCTTTATTTTTATATAGCGCTAACATATTCCGTAGCGCTTTACAGTTTGCACACATTATCATCACTGTCCCTGATGGGGCTCACAATCTAGAATCCCTATCAGTATTCTTCGTAATGTGGGAGGAAACCGGAGTGCCCGGAGGAAACCCACGCAAACACGGAGAGAACATACAAACTCTTTGCAGATGTTGTCCTGGGTGGGATTAGAACCCAGGACTCCAGCGCTGCAAGGCTGCTGTGCTAACCACTGCGCCACCGTGCGCAAGATGAATGTTCAGCAACTTTCTGTTTTTTACTTACACGGCGTCATGATACTGATCGTTTCTTTAGAGGTAATACATTGCCAAAATCGCTAGAAGATCCTGCAAGAGCAGAATCTGCAGATTGTACAGTTTGACACACACGTATATTGCCCCGTTAATACTCTTCTTACCCGCGACGGGCTGCACAATCTCTCTGTTTTCAGGAGTAACTTGTGGAATGCTGATTGTGCTATTGGCTTCCTGAGTTATACAGGGACTAGCGATCTGTGATGCAAATCTCTCTCCTGAAACATTCTTATATTTCCAATGTGGAATCTTGGGGCTTGGATTCCCGCAGTGTTTGGGGGCCGCGTGGCTTTCCTCACGATCTACAACACAGATGGGCGAAAGAGGAGTTGTTCTCACAGACGCATTAGCTCTTTGTGGTTGATTCTGTGCAGATCCGTAATTACACCGATGCAAATCTCGTGGTTGAAGATCCGGCGTATCTAAAAGAAAAGATACAAGTGTCTGTTATCCGTGAAACCGGTGTAAAATTGGAAAAGTTACACGCCGACAATTATCTATGATCCTGCGTAATATTTGAAAAGTTACCGGTGACAGTTATCCATGAAATCATTCTAACAATATTTGCATAAATCCAGTATAGAGCAGACCAGATATATACTTACATGTAAGAACTGGGAATTGCACCTCTGCAGCTCCTGGTTTAATGGACAGCGCATGGTCCAAACTCGTCGAGACGGGGATATTAGTAACATAGTAACATAGTAACATAGTTAGTAAGGCCGAAAAAAGACATTTGTCCATCCAGTTCAGCCTATATTCCATCATAATAAATCCCCAGATCTACGTCCTTCTACAGAACCTAATTGTATGATACAATATTGTTCTGCTCCAGGAAGACATCCAGGCCTCTCTTGAACCCCTCGACTGAGTTCGCCATCACCACCTCCTCAGGCAAGCAATTATAGATTCTCACTGCCCTAACAGTAAAGAATCCTCTTCTATGTTGGTGGAAAAACCTTCTCTCCTCCAGACGCAAAGAATGCCCCCTTGTGCCCGTCACCTTCCTTGGTATAAACAGATCCTCAGCGAGATATTTGTATTGTCCCCTTATATACTTATACATGGTTATTAGATCGCCCCTCAGTCGTCTTTTTTCTAGACTAAATAATCCTAATTTCGCTAATCTATCTGGGTATTGTAGTTTTCCCATCCCCTTTATTAATTTTGTTGCCCTCCTTTGTACTCTCTCTAGTTCCATTATATCCTTCCTGAGCACCGGTGCCCAAAACTGGACACAGTACTCCATGTGCGGTCTAACTAGGGATTTGTACAGAGGCAGTATAATGCTCTCATCATGTGTATCCAGACCTCTTTTAATGCACCCCATGATCCTGTTTGCCTTGGCAGCTGCTGCCTGGCACTGGCTGCTCCAGGTAAGTTTATCATTAACTAGGATCCCCAAGTCCTTCTCCCTGTCAGATTTACCCAGTGGTTTCCCATTCAGTGTGTAATGGTGACATTGATTCCTTCTTCCCATGTGTATAACCTTACATTTATCATTGTTAAACCTCATCTGCCACCTTTCAGCCCAAGTTTCCAACTTATCCAGATCCATCTGTAGCAGAATACTATCTTCTCTTGTATTAACTGCTTTACATAGTTTTGTATCATCTGCAAATATCGATATTTTACTGTGTAAACCTTCTACCAGATCATTAATGAATATGTTGAAGAGAACAGGTCCCAATACTGACCCCTGCGGTACCCCACTGGTCACAGCGACCCAGTTAGAGACTATACCATTTATAACCACCCTCTGCTTTCTATCACTAAGCCAGTTACTAACCCATTTACACACAATTTCCCCCAGACCAAGCATTCTCATTTTGTGTACCAACCTCTTGTGCGGCACGGTATCAAACGCTTTGGAAAAATCGAGATATACCACGTCCAATGACTCACCGTGGTCCAGCCTATAGCTTACCTCTTCATAAAAACTGATTAGATTGGTTTGACAGGAGCGATTTTTCATAAACCCATGCTGATATGGAGTTAAACAGTTATTCTCATTGAGATAATCCAGAATAACATCCCTCAGAAACCCTTCAAATATTTTACCAACAATAGAGGTTAGACTTACTGGCCTATAATTTCCAGGTTCACTTTTAGAGCCCTTTTTGAATATTGGCACCACATTTTCTATGCGCCAATCCTGCGGAACAGACCCTGTCTCTATAGAGTCCCTAAAAATAAGAAATAATGGTTTATCTATTACATTACTTAGTTCTCTTAGTACTCGTGGGTGTATGCCATCCGGACCCGGAGATTTATCTATTTTAATCTTATTTAGCCGGTTTCGCACCTCTTCTTGGGTTAGATTGGTGACCCTTAATATAGGGTTTTCATTGTTTCTTGGGATTTCACCTAGCATTTCATTTTCCACCGTGAATACCGTGGAGAAGAAGGTGTTTAATATGTTAGCTTTTTCCTCGTCATCTACAACCATTGTTTCCTCACTATTTTTTAAAGGGCCTACATTTTCAGTTTTTATTCTTTTACTATTGATATAGTTGAAGAACAGTTTGGGATTAGTTTTACTCTCCTTAGCAATGTGCTTCTCTGTTTCCTTTTTGGCAGCTTTAATTAGTTTTTTAGATAAAGTATTTTTCTCCCTATAGTTTTTTAGAGCTTCAATGGTGCCATCCTGCTTTAGTAGTGCAAATGCTTTCTTTTTACTGTTAATTGCCTGTCTTACTTCTTTGTTTAGCCACATTGGGTTTTTCCTATTTCTAGTCCTTTTATTCCCACAAGGTATAAACCGCTTACACTGCCTATTTAGGATGTTCTTAAACATTTCCCATTTATTATCTGTATTATTAGTTCTGAGGATATTGTCCCAGTCTACCAGATTAAGGGCATCTCTAAGCTGGTCAAACTTTGCCTTCCTAAAGTTCAGTGTTTTTGTGACTCCCTGACAAGTCCCCCTAGTGAAAGACAGGTGAAACTGTACAATATTGTGGTCGCTATTTCCTAGATGCCCGACCACCTGCAGATTTGTTATTCTGTCAGGTCTATTAGATAGTATTAGGTCTAAAAGTGCTGCTCCTCTGGTTGGATTCTGCACCAATTGTGAAAGATAATTTTTCTTGGTTATTAGCAGAAACCTGTTGCCTTTATGGGTTTCACAGGTTTCTGTTTCCCAGTTAATATCCGGGTAGTTAAAGTCCCCCATAACCAGGACCTCATTATGGGTTGCAGCTTCATCTATCTGCTTTAGAAGTAGACTTTCCATGGTTTATATTTATATTTATATTTGGGGGTTTGTAACAGACCCCAATGAGAATTTTGTTACCATTTTTCCCTAAATGAATTTCGACCCATATGGACTCGACATCCTCATTTCCTTCGCTAATATCCTCCCTTAAAGTGGACTTTAGACAAGACTTTACATAGAGACAAACCCCTCCTCCTCTCCGATTTTTACGATCCTTTCTAAACAGACTGTAACCCTGTAAGTTAACTGCCCAGTCATAGCTTTCATCTAGCCATGTCTCGGTTATTCCCACTATGTCAAAGTTACCTGTAGATATTTCTGCTTCTAGTTCTTCCATCTTGTTTGTCAGGCTTCTGGCGTTTGCGAGCATGCAGTTTAGAGGATTTTGTTTTGTTCCAATCTCCTCGCTGTGGATTGTTTTAGAAATGTTCTTACCTCCCTTCTGAGTATGTTTTCCTGGATCTTCTTTGTTCAAGTCTAATGTTTTTTTTCCCGTCCCCTCTTCTTCTAGTTTAACGCCCTCCTGATGAGTGTAGCAAGTCTTCTGGCGAATGTGTGTTTCCCAGGTTTGTTGAGGTGTAGTCCGTCTCTGGCGAGGAGTCCATCGTACAAGTAATTCACACCGTGGTCCAGGAATCCGAATCCTTGTTGTCTGCACCATCGTCTTAGCCAGTTGTTTGCATCAAGGATCCTGTTCCATCTCCTGGTGCCATGCCCGTCTACTGGAAGGATAGAAGAAAAAACTACCTGTGCATCCAGTTCCTTTACTTTCTTCCCCAACTCTTCAAAGTCTTTGCAGATTGTCGGTAGGTCCTTCCTTGCCGTGTCATTGGTGCCAACATGTATCAGAAGAAATGGGTGGACGTCCTTGGAGTTGAAGAGCTTTGGTATCCTATCGGTCACATCCTTGATCATCGCACCTGGAAGGCAGCATACTTCTCTTGCAGTTATGTCCGGTCTGCAGATGGCTGCTTCTGTGCCTCTCAGTAGTGAGTCTCCCACCACCACCACTCTTCGTTGCTTCTTGGCTGTACTTTTTGCTGTCACTTGTTGCTGTGTGCCCTTTTCTTTTTTGCTTGCTGGTATTGCTTCATCCTTAGGTGTGCCATCTTCATCCTCTACAAAGATTTGATATCGGTTCTTCAGTTGTGTGGTTGGTGATTTCTCCATGGTCTTCTTGCTTCTTTTGGTCACATGCTTCCACTCATCTGCTTTTGGAGGTTCTCTGACACTTTTTTCACCTTCTTTGACCAGTAGAGATGCTTCTGTTCTGTCTAGAAAGTCTTCATTCTCTTTGATGAGTTTCAAAGTTGCTATTCTTTCTTCCAGACCCCGCACCTTTTCTTCTAAAAGGGCCACTAGTCTACACTTCTGACAGGTGAAATTTAATTCTTCTTCTCGTCGATCTGTGAACATGTAGCACATGCTGCAGCTCACCATGTAGGTTGTCACATCTGCCATGTTGCTCCTAGATCCTGCTGACTTGCTGTGTGTTTTCCTTCTTGTGTAATCTACTCAGCCAAGCTCTCTTGCAATAATGTCCTACAGGCAAAAATTCGGTTTGGTGATTCTTTCCAAGCAGCTGGTCCCGGCTGTACCCAACGATCTTCTAGCTTAGGGAGACTCTTCGCTTTCCCAGAAGGCACCTGGAATATGCAAATTAGCCTCCTCAAGCTTGAATCCCTGGTTTGGTGATTCTTTCCAAGCAGCTGGTCCCGGCTGTACCCAACGATCTTCTAGCTTAGGGAGACTCTTCGCTTTCCCAGAAGGCACCTGGAATATGCAAATTAGCCTCCTCAAGCTTGAATCCCTCTTTTTCAAATTGAATTTTTCTGGCAACTAGTTTAGCAGATGTAAATAAAATATGACTATTAGTTAACACAGAATTGATTTTCTACACAAAACCGTCTCGTTGAGACGGCAATATTTTCTTTTTCAAAATGAATTTTCTGTCAACTAGTTTAGCAGATGTAAATAAAATATAACTATTACACAAAAGTTAGAATCGTATGTATTTCAAGTGAAAAATACAAATAATATGAAAATCTAATAGGATATAAAATGAACAGCCTGGTGTGTTATAAAACACAGTTTTGCACTATATGTGCTCATTGGTAATAAAACACACTGCCCTGATTACAGAATGCAATATGCAATCTCACAACAACTACATATGAAAATCTAATATAAAAACAAATACTGGGTTAATAGTCACTGTACATATAAAATGAAAATCTAATATAAAAGCAAATACTGGGATAATAATCCCTGTGTCAAATTAACAATATCAAACTATATCAAAAGGGGTAATCAGCCATTGCACTACATGTGAACAATGTGAATAAAATACACGTTTAAACTTTTACAATATAGTGTCTTTGCTTTTTTATAAACGTATAAAAACAAACCGCTTCATTCTTGCGGGTGTTGTACCATGGTCATACACATAATATAAAGTTAAAATCTAATATAAAAACAAATACTGTGATAATGGTCACTGTACATATAAAATGAAAATCTAATATAAAAACAAATACTGGGATAATAATCACTATACAAATTAAAAATATCAAACTATATCAAAGGGGGAAATCAGCCATTGCACTATATGTGAACACTGTGGATGAAATACACGTTTAAACTTTTACAATATAGTGTCTTTGCTTTTTTATAAACGTATAAAAACATACCGCTTTATACTTGCAGGTGTTGTAACATGGTCATACACATAATATAAAGTTAAAATCTAATATAAAAACAAATACTGTGATAATAGTCACTGTACATATAAAATGAAAATCTAATATAAAAACAAATACTGGGATAATAATCACTGTATCAAATTAACAATATCAAACTATATCAAAAGGGGAAATCAGCCATTGCACTATATGAGAACACTGTGGATAAAATACACGTTTAAACTTTTACAATATAGTGTCTTTGCTTTTTTTTTATAAACGTATAAAAACACACTGCTTCATACTTGCTGGTGTTGTAACATGGTCATGCACAGAATATAAAATGAAAATCCAATATAAAAACAAATACTGGGATAATAATCACTGTATCAAATTAAATATCAAACTATATCAAAAGGGGAAAGTTTGTGTCATCAAAATTAACAAGTTTAAAGACCCGTTATAACACTCGTCATCTTTTTCATCAAAAATGCATGTCTTTGTGAACCGTTGTGCTAGGTCAGTTGCCAGTTTAGATTGCGTATTACAACATACAATATTGAGAATTACACTATCATACAGTATTGAGATTTAGCTGGCATTGCAAAGTGTGACTGTGGTTAGCTGGGCGCATTGCTGCTTCACTCTAACACGGGATATTATCTGTACAGGTTGAGGCGTCTCTGTGCTTGTGGCTATTTTATCTGTTAACCACCCCAAGCACGTAGCTGGATATCACACATAACACAGCCCCTGGACACGCTGAAAAATTATGCTGGCAATGCTTCATTCTAAATGTGTGGTGTCAGCGCCCTGAGCAGCACTTGTAAATATAGTGCTCATTGGTAATAAAACACACTGCCCTGGTTAAATTGTATATCATGCTTTAATCCACATACAATGTATTGTGTCTGATACATACTTTAATAAAGTCTTTTAAACTCATACAATGACTCATTTTTTCATAATATTGAGAATTATACTATCACACACTATTAAGCATTGTCACAAACAACTAGATATAATATGAAAATCTAATAGGATATAAAATAAACAGCATGGTGTGTTATAAAATACAGTTTTGCACTATATGTGCTCATTGGTAATAAACCACACTGCCCTGATTACAGAATGCAATATGCAATCTCACAACAACTACATATGAAAATCTAATATAAAAACAAATACTGGGATAATAATCACTGGATCAAATTAACAATATCAAACTATAACAAAAGGGAAAATCAGCCAGACACACTGACAGCTGGCTGACAGGGGCTGGGAGGGGTTACACACTTTGATACACTCTGATAGGGGGTGGTCCACCTGTCAAATTGAGTTTGACGAAACCACCCGATGATACACTATTGATTTTTTGGGTGGAGCAGAAACGCTTCAAATCCTCCTAAAATATTCAAATCTTGATTCTTCATGTTAGGAGTTGAGTTTCCTCTGCTGCACAGGGGGAATCTCGATCCGTGTCTGCTGCGGTCTCCCATTCGGTATCGGCCGCAGTGGGCTCTGCTCAGCGGAGACGTCGCTCCCAGCATCTCGCTGGGGCTGATTCGGTGCATAGGGTCACTACTGCCTTTTCTGGCTTTCCTATGGTACCCTGCACTGATCTGCGGCGAGCGAGCCTCTCTGGGACTAAGTCCTTGTTTACTCACACTGAGCATGCCCAGGGCAGGGTCTCCCATTGGAGGTCGAGGGCCACATGTTCGGTCACATGCTCAGGTGCTGCAGTACATTCCATTGGTCCTTCTGGAAGGTCCTGAAAGGGCAAAACATGCTCAGGTACTGCAGCACTTTCCATTGGTCCTTCTGGAAGGTCCTGAAAGGGCAAAAACTTCAGTAGCAGCTTCCTGTGCTGCAACTATATAAACTGCGCATGACCGCACGGCCATGCGCTAGTATCGTCTTATGCTATATGCTATGCGCCAATGTGGTCATGTGTTTGAATGTGTTCAGGGACCCGGCTGAAATAAGCCCCTAGAATGCTGGCACCTCCGGCGAGGAGATTGTGTTTAAGTGTGTTCAGGGACCCGGCTGAAATAAGCCCCTAGAATGCTGGCATCTCCGGCGAGGAGTTTTGTATGCATGCATGACCACTCACTGCTCACATCTGGGTAGTTGGCCTGTGCCTCTGTGAAAGTCTAACAGGGCACAGAGCTTTCCTCTCGCGGTTACTCTGTGAAGCTAACAGAGTTGGTATATACCGCCATATAGAGCCGCCATTATTTAGCAGCAGGTGCTTTCCTGCACGGTGGATCCTGGGTTGCGAACGCACCAATTCCATTTAATAAATTATATATTTGGTGCGTTCCGCCAACCCTAACACTTCAGATGTTTAAATATACTGATGACGATTCTAGTGATGTATTCATACAAGTACCCTTTTAAATTTTTTTTGCATCTCTTGGAATTGGTTCCGTATGGCAATGTGGCCATTCGACCAAAAAATGTTGTGCACCCCTTATCTTCTGCATGCCTAAACACAATCACAAACCTCTATACCCCACTGAAAGCATCCTGCATCTAATATATTCTTGCATCCTACATGAGGTTCATTCAGTAGTTCAGTGCCAGATGCTAAGTTGTCTTCTTATTTCATTACTCATAATTTAAATTTCCTTATAAGCTTGAAAATGCTAACATGTGTCCAGGGGTATGCATTTCAGGACCTACAGATATGGGATAATCTATGCATGTCTTGTTTAGATTCTTCTCCTGTTCTGCATTGATAGATCAATGTTGGTCAGGAAGAGAGAGACATGTGCTGCTGCACAGTTCTCTCAATAATTGGGGAACAGCCTTAGGACTATTATTCATTTCCCTTGTTGCAGTCCTAGTCTGTTATGAACAGGTAATTCAGAACCACAATGGGTCTAGTGGTTAAGAGCACACAAGGTGACCTGATAGTTACCAATAACAAGGACGAGCTCTGAGACGTGGGAACTCTGCTGACCGCAATCCCTAATCCTATCATACCACACTAGAGGTAGCCGTGGAGCGCTCCTGTCCAGGCCTAGGCACCTCGAGCACAGCCTGAGAAACTAGCTAGCCCTAAGAGAGAAAAATAAGCCTACCTTGCCTCAGAGAAAATTCCCCAAAGGAAAAGGCAGCCCCCCACATATAATGACTGTGAGTTGAGATGAAAGTACAAACACAGAGATGAAATAGATTTTAGCAAAGTGAGGCCCGACTGACTGAACAGACCGAAGATAGGAAAGATTGCTTTGCGGTCAACACAAAACCCTACAAACAACCACGCAGAGGGTGCAAAAAGACCCTCCGCACCGACTAACGGTACGGAGGTACCCCCTCTGCGTCCCAGAGCTTCCAGCAAGCAAGAAAAACCAATATCGCAAGCTGGACAGAAAATATAGCAACAAAAGTAACACCAGCAAAACTTAGCTTATGCAGGAAAGACAGGCCACAGGAACGATCCAGGAGAGAGCAAGATCCACACTAGAACATTCACTGGAGGCCATGAGCAAAGCACTAGGTGGAGTTAAATAGAGCAGCACCTAAAGACTTCACCACATCACCTGAGGAAGGAAAGTTAGAAGCCGCAGTACCACTCACATCCACCAACGGAAGCTCATAGACAGAATCAGCCGAAGTACCACTTGTGACCACAGGAGGGAGCTCGACCACAGAATTCACAACAGTACCCCCCCCTTGAGGAGGGGTCACCGAACCCTCACCAGAGCCCCCAGGTTGACCAGGATGAGCCATATGAAAGGCACGAACAAGATCGGCAGCATGGACATCAGAGGCAAAGACCCAGGAATTATCTTCCTGACCATAACCCTTCCACTTAACCAGATACTGGAGTTTCCGTCTCGAAACACGAGAATCCAAAATCTTCTCCACTATATACTCCAACTCCCCCTCCACCAAAACCGGGGCAGGAGGATCAACAGATGGAACCATAGGTGCCACGTATCTCCGCAACAATGACCTATGGAATACGTTATGGATGGAAAAAGAATCTGGAAGGGTCAAACGAAAAGACACAGGATTAAGAACCTCAGAAATCCTATACGGACCAATGAAACGAGGCTTAAACTTAGGAGAGGAAACCTTCATAGGAATATAACGAGATGACAACCAAACCAAATCCCCAACACGAAGTCGGGGACCCACACAGCGTCTGCGATTAGCGAAACGTTGAGCCTTCTCCTGGGACAAGGTCAAATTGTCCACTACATGAGTCCAAATCTGCTGCAACCTGTCCACCACAGTATCCACACCAGGACAGTCCGAAGACTCAACCTGCCCTGAAGAGAAACGAGGATGGAACCCAGAATTGCAGAAAAACGGCGAAACCAAGGTAGCCGAGCTGGCCCGATTATTAAGGGCGAACTCAGCCAATGGCAAAAATGACACCCAATCATCCTGATCAGCAGAAACAAAGCATCTCACATATGTTTCCAAGGTCTGATTGGTTCGTTCAGTCTGGCCATTTGTCTGAGGATGGAAAGCCGAGGAAAAGACAAATCAATGCCCATCCTAGCACAAAAGGCTCGCCAAAACCTCGAAACAAACTGGGAACCTCTGTCAGAAACGATTTTCTCTGGAATGCCATGTAAACGAACCACATGCTGGAAGAACAATAGCACCAAATCAGAGGAGGAAGGTAATTTAGACAAGAGTACCAAATGGATCATCTTAGAGAAGCGATCACAAACCACCCAAATGACCAACATTTTTTGAGAGACGGGGAGATCCGAAATACAATCCATAGAGATATGTGTCCAAGGCCTCTTCGGGACCGGCAAGGGCAAAAGCAACCCACTGGCATGAGAACAGCAGGGCTTAGCCCGAGCACAAATCCCACAGGACTGCACAAAAGAACGCACATCCCGCGACAGAGACGGCCACCAAAAGGATCTAGCCACTAAATCTCTGGTACCAAAGATTCCAGGATGACCAGCCAACACCGAACAATGAACCTCAGAAATAACTTTATTCGTCCACCTATCAGGGACAAACAGTTTCTCCGCTGGGCAACGATCAGGTTTATTAGCCTGAAATTTTTGCAGCACCCGCCGCAAATCAGGGGAGATGGCAGACAAAGTTACTCCCTCTTTGAGAATACCCGCCGGCTCAGGCAAACCCGGAGAATCGGGCACAAAACTCCTAGACAGGGTATCCGCCTTCACATTTTTAGAGCCCGGAAGGTACGAAACCACAAAGTCAAAATGGGAGAAAAACAGCGACCAACGAGCCTGTCTAGGATTCAACCGTTTGGCAGACTCGACATAAGTCAAGTTCTTGTGATCAGTCAAGACCACCACGCGATGCTTAGCTCCTTCAAGCCAATGACGCCACTCCTCGAATGCTCACTTCATGGCCAGCAACTCTCGATTGCCAACATCATAATTTCGCTCAGCAGGCGAAAACTTCCTGGAAAAGAAGGCGCATGGCTTCATCACCGAGCAATCAGAAACTCTTTGCGACAAAACAGCCCCCGCTCCAATTTCAGAAGCATCAACCTCGACCTGGAACGGAAGCGAAACATCTGGTTGACACAACACAGGGGCAGAAGAAAAACGACGCTTTAACTCTTGAAAAGCTTCCACAGCAGCAGAAGACCAATTGACCACATCAGCACCCTTCTTTGTCAAATCGGTCAATGGTTTAGCAATACTAGAAAAATTACAGATGAAGTGACGATAAAAATTAGCAAAGCCCAGGAACTTTTGCAGACTCTTCAGAGATGTCGGCTGAGTCCAATCATAAATGGCCTGGACCTTAACAGGGTCCATCTCGATAGTAGAAGGGGAAAAAATGAACCCCGAAAATGAAACCTTCTGAACACCAAAGAGACACTTTGATCCCTTCACAAACAAAGAATTAGCACGCAGGACCTGGAACACCATTCTGACCTGCTTCACATGAGACTCCCAATCATCCGAGAAGACCAAAATATCATCCAAATATACAATCAGGAATTTATCCAGGTACTCTCGGAAGATGTCATGCATAAAGGACTGAAATACTGATGGAGCATTGGCAAGTCCGAATGGCATAACTAGGTACTCAAAATGGCCCTCGGGCGTATTAAATGCAGTTTTCCATTCATCGCCCCGTTTAATACGCACAAGATTATACGCACCACGAAGATCTATCTTGATGAACCAACTAGCCCCCTTAATCCGAGCAAACAAATCAGATAGCAGCGGCAAGGGGTACTGAAATTTGACCGTGATTTTATTTAGAAGGCGGTAATCAATACAAGGTCTCAGCGAACCATCCTTCTTGGCCACAAAAAAGAACCCTGCTCCCAATGGCGATGATGACGGGCGAATATGACCCTTCTCCAAGGATTCTTTTACGTAACTCCGCATAGCGGCGTGCTCAGGCACAGATAAATTAAACAGTCGACCTTTAGGAAACTTACTACCAGGAATCAAATCGATAGCACAATCACAATCCCTATGCGGAGGTAGGGCATTGGACTTGGGCTCATCAAATACATCCCGGTAATCTGACAAGAACTCTGGGACCTCAGAAGGGGTGGATGACGAAATAGACAGAAATGGGACATCGCCATATACCCCCTGACAACCCCAGCTGGACACAGACATTGATTTCCAATCCAATACTGGGTTATGGACTTGTAGCCATGGCAACCCCAACACGACCACATCATGCAGATTATGCAACACCAGAAAGCGAATATCCTCCTGATGTGCAGGAGCCATGCACATGGTCAGCTGGGTCCAGTACTGAGGCTTATTCTTGGCCAAAGGCGTAGCATCAATTCCTCTCAATGGAATAGGACACTGCAAGGGCTCCAAGAAAAACCCACAACGCCTAGCATACTCCAAGTCCATCAAATTCAGGGCAGCGCCTGAATCCACAAATGCCATGATAGAATAAGATGACAAAGAGCAGATCAAAGTAATGGACAAAAGAAATTTTGACTGTACCGTACCAATGGTGGCAGACCTAGCGAACCGCTTAGTGCGCTTAGGACAATCGGAGATAGCATGAGTGGAATCACCACAGTAGAAACACAGCCCATTCTGACGTCTGTGTTCTTGCCGTTCAGCTCTGGTCAAAGTCCTATCGCACTGCATAGGCTCAGGTTTATGCTCGGATAATACCGCCAAATGGTGCACAGATTTACACTCACGCAAGCGTCGACTGATCTGAATGGCCAAAGACATAGACTCATTCAAACCAGCAGGCATAGGAAATCCCAACATGACATCTTTAAGGGCTTCAGAGAGACCCTTTCTGAAAATCGCTGCCAGCGCACATTCATTCCACTGAGTGAGCACAGTCCACTTCCTAAACCTCTGACAATATATCTCTACCTCATCCTGACCCTGACACAGAGCCAGCAAATTTTTCTCTGCCTGATCCACTGAATTAGGTTCTTCATACAGCAATCTGAGCGCCAGAAAAAACGCATCAATATTACATAATGCAGGATCTCCTGGCGCAAGGGAAAATGCCCAGTCTTGAGGGTCGCCACGTAATAAAGAAATAATGATCTTAACTTGTTGAACTGGGTCACCAGAGGAGCGAGGTTTCAAAGCCAGAAACAGTTTACAATTATTTTTGAAACTCAGAAATTTAGCTCTATCTCCAGAAAACAAATCAGGAATAGGAATTCTTGGGTCTAACATAGAATTCTGAGCCACAAAGTCTTGAATATTTTGTACTCTTGCAGTGAGATGATCCACACATGAAGACAGACCTTTAATGTCCATCACTACACCTGTGTCCTGAACCACCCAAATGTCTAGGGGAAAAAAAGGCAAAACACAGTGCAAAGAAAAAAAAATGGTCTCAGAACTTCTTTTTTCCCTCTATTGAGAAGCATTAGTACTTTGGGCCTCCTGTACTGTTATGAACAGGTAATTCAGAACCACAATGGGTCTAGTGGTTAAGAGCACACAAGGTGACCTGACAGTAACCAATAGCAAGGACGAGCTCTGAGACGTGGGAACTCTGCTGACCGCAATCCCTAATCCTATCATACCACACTAGAGGTAGCCGTGGAGCGCTCCTGTCCAGGCCTAGGCGCCTCGAGCACAGCCTGAGAAACTAGCTAGCCCTAAGAGAGAAAAATAAGCCTACCTTGCCTCAGAGAAAATTCCCCAAAGGAAAAGGCAGCCCCCCACAGGAACGATCCAGCAGAGAGCAAGATCCACACTAGAACATTGACTGGAGGCCATGAGCAAAGCACTAGGTGGAGTTAAATAGAGCAGCACCTAACGACTTCACCACATCACCTGAGGAAGGAAAGTTAGAAGCCGCAGTACCACTCACATCCACCAACGGAAGCTCATAGACAGAATCAGCCGAAGTACCACTTGTGACCACAGGAGGGAGCTCGACCACAGAATTCACAACACTAGTCCCTGTTTTAGCCATTTTGCTATGGTACAGTTCCACCCATGAGAAAATTAATATAAATCATGGATGTAGTTTGCAATCAGAAAAATGCTGAGGCCTTCTGAATACTGTCATTTTTTCTACCATTACATCTTTTTGGCAGATATTCCACATATCTTAGGGCAACTCTTTGGTGCAAGCCATTCAATACCTCTTTGGGTATCCTTTTTGAGCAAGCCATGCAATACAACTGTTGAAGTAATGCTTATGTAAAACTATAGCTATCATTATTCCTTTGTATACATGAGCCCTTAGTTCCATTGAATGTTCATATATTTTTAGTTTTGAAAGAGAATAATGTAGCAGACATGTCTTTTATTTACTTATCTTTTCTGAAAAAAATTATTGGGTTTTTAAATTTAAAAGGCCTGACGATTCTCTCCCTAAACATCATTTGTGAGCAGTGAGTTGGAAGACAATCTTAAGAAAATCATTCGCATCACATGTCTATTGACCAAATGATGCCTCGGCGGGCAGCAACATCGAATGGCACTTCCATACACAGGAGTGCTCACTTGCTCCTGTGCTTAAAAAAAAGAAAACCACTGCCAGACATCTGTAGTATATCTCCAGGGAAACAAATAGATTGTGATGATGCAACTGCCCAATGGTCCCATTGTGAATTTACTTATTAAATTTCCTGATGTGCTAATCAGTAAGATGAACAAGACCTCAAGCATTAGTGATGCAAGAATACTGGGCAGTCATATGTCAGGAACCAAACTTCGGAAGTCGCAATTTACCAATTTATGACAATGAGCCTGCCTCTTACTTCATCTCTCCTTCTCTTGACTACATCTCGCCAAAGAGCCACATAACAAGAGAACAGCAAACAGGGTGAATGTGGATTTAGTTACTTTGGGGTGTGGCATGGAGTGTAGAACTTGTCTGAAGTTTTAATTAATTTTAGAAGCTGGTCCTGGGATATGAGTTATTTTTATTGCCTTAGGTGTGAATTTATTTGAAAGTCCGAAATAATTACACATGCTTTCAGGCACATGGTGAGACTGTATACGTTTGTTTTCAAGGTTGCATGATTTACATTTGTTATTTGAGTGATGAATTCCTCAAATAGTTCAACAAGAGGTATAACACTATTTATCAGAAAATCCGAAAAACTTATTAAAGGTTTATTCATATATTTATTCAATCTAAAAAAATCAAGGAGTATTATCTATCGGAAAAATATTGACAAAAAAATGTCTTAAGGACCAGTCAATATATTCTAAAATGCAAGAGGAAAAAAGTCAATGTCCCCTTGTTATTTTCCTTCTCGGTCCTCTAGGGTCAGCCATAGGCTAAGTAGGCAATATTGCTCCCTATGTGATAGGGAAAATTGTTTCAGTAATCCATATTATACAGCAAAGAAAACTGAGAACACTTGTGGTTAATGAATTTCTGCTTCTTATAACAATATGCCACATCAGCTTTTCCTCGGGAGTTGAACCTCTGCCCAGAAAAATATAGATATTTAGAAGTTTATATTGACCGTAGTCTGATAAGTATAACATTTGTAGAAGTATTAAGGCGATAGGCCTGAATATTTTATTAGACTCACCGTTCTGTTCAATATTACTGGCAAGATTTACAGTAGACATTTATTGATGTACTTACAAACATAGTCAAATAAACATGACTTCCTCTAGGCCAGGCTTTTCAATTATTTATTGTTCTGCATCTTTCAGGAAAAATGATTTGCTGGTAAAGACTCTATAGCAATAAAGATTAGATCAAACACTGAAGCAGATTCATAGGCACAGTTGTACGACACTGATTTAATTTAATAAAAAAAATCAAAAAAACAAATGTTTATTATGATTAACAATACAGGACTCTATTACGTTATAATCAGCACTGTTTTGTATCTTACTGCTATAGCAGCTATTATTTTAGAAAAGATTGTCAACTATATATCCTACTAGCTGAAGAGCCCGGCGTTGCCTGGGCATAGTAAATATTTGTGGTTAGTTATAGCACCTCACTTCTCTTATTTTCCCATCACGCCTCTCATTTTCCCCCTCACATCTCTCATTTTCTCCCTCACACATCTCATTTTCTCCCTCACTCCTCTCATTTCCCCCTAACACTTGTCATTTCAACCTCACATCTGTCATTTTCTGATTACTCCACTATTTTTCCTCACTCCTCTCATTTTGCACTCACACCTTTTCATTTTCACCTCACACCTCTCATTTTCACCTCATCACCTCAGTATATACATGTTTGTCATCTCCCTTATATATAGTATACATCTGTATGTCATCTCCTGTATATAGTATATACCTGTATGTCATCTCCCCTGTATATAGTATATACCTGCTGTGTGTCATCTCCCCTATATATAGTATATGCCTGAATGTCATCTCCTTCTATATATAGTATATACCTGTATGTCATCTCCTCCTGTATATAGTATATCCCTGTTTGTCATCTCCCCTGTATATAGTATATATCTGAGTGTCATCTCATCCTGCATATAGTATATACCTGCATGTCATCTTCTATATATAGCATATACCTGTATGTCATCTCCTCCTGTATACAGTATATACCTGTGTGTCATCTCCCCTGTATATAGTATATATCTGAGTGTCATCTCCTCCTGCATATAGTATATACCTGCATGTCATCTTCTATATATAGCATATACCTGTATGTCATCTCCTCCTGTATACAGTATATACCTGTATGTCATCTCCTCCTGTATATAGTATATATCTGTGTGTCATCTCCCCTGTATATAGTATATACCTGTGTGTCATCTCCTCCTGTATTAGACCTCGTTCACACGTTATTTGCTCAGTATTTTTACCTCAGTATTTGTAAGCTAAATTGGCAGCCTGAAAAATCCCCAGCCAACAGGAAGCCCTCCTCCTGGCAGTATATATTAGCTCACACATACACATAATAGACAGGTCATGTGACTGACAGCTGCCGTATTTCCTATATGGTGCAATTGTTGTAGTTTGTCTGCTTAATAATCAGATTTTTATTTTTGAAGGATAATACCAGACTTGTGTGTGTTTTAGGGCGATTTTCGTTTGTCAAGTTGTGTGTGTTGAGTTGCGTGTGGCGACATGCATGTAGCGACTTTTGTGAGATGAGTTTTGTGTAGCAACATGCGTGTAGCAACTTTTTGTGTGTCGAGTTGCATGTGACAGGTTAGTGTAGCAAGTTGTGTGCAGCAAGTTTTGCGCATGGCGAGTTTTGCGCGTTGCGAGTATTATGTGTGGTGCCTTTTGAGTATGTGCAAGTTTTGTGTGAGGCAACTTTTGCATGTGTTGCAACTTTTGTGCATGTGGCAATTTTTCCGCGTGTGCAAGTTTTGTGTGTGGCGAGTTTTTCATGAGGAGAATTTTGCACTTGTGGCGAGTTTTGCAAGAGCCTAGTTTTTGCATGTGGCGAGTTCTACGCGTGGCGAGTTTTGAGTGGCGACTTTTGTGTTTTGACTTTTATGTGGCGAGGTTGGTGTATTTGTGGTGAAATGTGTGCTGAGGGTAATATGTGTTCAAGCACGTGGTAGTCTGTGGCGCATTTTGTGTGTGTTCATATCCCCGTGTGTGGTGAGTATCCCATGTCGAGGCCCCACCTTAGCAACTGTACGGTATATACTCTTTGGCGCCATCGCTCTCGTTCTTTAAGTCCCCCTTGTTCACATCTGGCAGCTGTCAATTTGCCTTCTACACTTTTCCTTTCACTTTTTCCCCATTATGTAGATAGGGGCAAAATTGTTTGGTGAATTGGAACGCGCGGGGTTAAAATTTCGCCTCACAGTATAGCCTATAATGCTCTCGGGGTCCAGACGTGTGACTGTGCAAAATTTTGTGGCCGTAGCTGCGACGGTGCAGATGCCAATCCCGGACATACACACACACACACATTCACACACACACACACACATTCAGCTTTATATAGTAGACTAGCTGAAGAGCCCGGCGTTGCCTGGGCATAGTAAATATCTGTGGTTAGTTATAGCACCTCACTTCTCTTATTTTCCCATCACGCCTCTCATTTTCCCAATCACATCTTTCATTTTCCCCCTCACATCTCTCATTTTCTCCCTCACACCTCTCATTTTCTCCCTCACTCCTCTCATTCCCCCCTAACACTTGTCATTTCGACCTCACATCTGTCATTTTCCGATCACTACACTATTTTTCCTCACTCCTCTCATTTTGCACTCACACCTTTTCATTTTCACCTCACACCTCTCATTTTCACCTCAGTATATACATGTTTGTCATCTCCCTTATATATAGTATACACCTGTATGTCATCTCCTGTATATAGTATATACCTGTATGTCATCTCCCCTGTATATAGTATATACCTGCTGTGTGTCATCTCCCCTGTATATAGTATATACCTGTATGTCATCTCCTCCTATATATAGTATATACCTATATGTCATCTCCTCCTATATATAGTATATACGTGTATGTCATCTCCTCCTATATATAGTATATACCTGTATGTCATCTCCTTCTATATATAGTATATACCTGTATGTCATCTCCTCCTGTATATAGTATATACCTGTGTGTCATCTCCCCTGTATATAGTATATATCTATGTGTCATCTCCCCTGTATATAGTATATATCTGTGTGTCATCTCCTCCTGTATATAGTATATACCTGTATGTCATCTTCTATATATAGCATATACCTGTATGTCATCTCCTCCTGTATATAGTATATACCTGTAGATAATCTGCTCCTGTATATAGTATATACCTGTGTGTCATCTCCTCCTGTATATAGTATATACCTGTATGTCATCTCCTCCTGTATATAGTATGTACCTGTATGTCATCTCCTCCTCTATATAGTATATACCTGTGTGTTATCTCTCCTGTATATAGTATATATCTGTGTGTCATCTCCCCTGTATATAGTATATACCTGTGTGATCTCCTGTATTAGACCTCGTTAACACGTTATTTGCTCAGTATTTTTACCTCAGTATTTGTAAGCTAAATTGGCAGCCTGATAAATCCCCAGCCAACAGGAAGCCCTCCCCCCTGGCAGTATATATTAGCTCACACATACACATAATAGACAGGTCATGTGACTGACAGCTGCTGTATTTCCTATATGGTACTTTTGTTGCTCTTGTAGTTTGTCTGCTTATTAATCAGATTTTTATCTTTGAAGGCTAATACCAGACTTGTGTGTGTTTTAGGGCGAGTTTCGTTTGTCAAGTTGTGTGTGTTGAGTTGTGTGTGGCGACATGCATGTAGCGACTTTTGTGAGATGAGTTTTGTGTGGCAACATGCGTGTAGCAACTTTTTGTGTGTCGAGTTGCATGTGACATGTTAGTGTAGCAAGTTGTGTGCAGCCAGTTTTGCGCATGGCGAGTTTTGCGTGTGGTGAGTTTTATGTCTGGTGCCTTTTGAGTATGTGCAAGTTTTGTGTGAGGCAACTTTTGCATGTGTTGCAAATTTTGTGCATGTGGCAATTTTTCCGCGTGTGCAAGTTTTGCGTGTGGGGAGTTTTCCACGCAGTGAGTTTTGCACTTGTGGCGAGTTTTGCATGAGCCTAGTTTTTGCATGTGGCGAGTTTTGCGCGTGGCGAGTTTTGAGCGGTGACTTTTGTGTTTCGACTTTTATGTGGCGAGGTTGGTGTATGTGTGGTGAAATGTGTGCTGAGGGTGGTATATGTGTTCAAGCACGTGGTAGTGTGTGGTGCATTTTGTGTGTGTGTTCATATCCCTGTGTGTGGTGAGTATCCCATGTCGGGGCCCCACCTTAGCCACTGATTGGTATATACTCTTTGGCGCCATCGCTCTCATTCTTTAAGTCCCCCTTGTTCACATCTGGCAGCTGTCAATTTGCCTCCAACACTTTTCCTTTCACTTTTCCCCATTATGTAGATAGGGGAAAAATAGTTTGGTGAATTGGAAAGCGCGGAGTTAAAATTTCACCTCACAACATAGCCTATGACGCTCTCAGGGTCCAGACGTGTGACTGTGCAAAATTTTGTGGCTGTAGCTGCGACTCCTCCAACACTTTTCCTTTCACTTTTTTCCCCATTATGTAGATAGGGGCAAAATTGTTTGGTGAATTGGAAAGCGCGGGGTTAAAATTTCACCTCACAACATAGCCTATGATGCTCTCAGGGTTCAGACGTGTGACTGTGCAAAATTTTGTTGCTGTAGCTGCGACGCCTCCAACACTATTCCTTTCACTTTTTTCCCCATTATGTAGATAGGGGCAAAATTGTTTGGTGAATTGGAACGTGCGGGGTTAAAATTTCACCTCACAACATAGCCTATGACGCTCTCGGGGTCCAGACGTGTGACTGTGCAAAATTTTGTGGCTGTAGCTGCGACGGTGCAGATGCCAATCCCGGACATACATACATACACACACACACATACACACATTCAGCTTTATATAGTAGATTTACTTTCAGTACTTTGAGTCCAGGTACTTCTGTCATGCATTTTTTAAATTCAGTATTTCCAATTTGTTTTCTTAAACTCATTTGTTAAAACTAGAGATGTGAGGATTGATTTGAGTAGATTTCCTGAAAATCACAGATCCCTGTGAAGTTGAATAATTACATGGTCTATCGCAGCCAATCACGGAGAAATATCACAGTCACTATGGAAAATGAAGGTCAACCAAAAACCACCATTTAGGATTTAATACACTAAGGATTGGCAATTAGAACACACACAGCTCTTTAGACATAGGGATAGAAAAAGCCCATAATCTGTTTGTCGTGTACAACTATAGCAGAGAAGCATATTAATAATAGGTATGGAAGTCTCAGTCTGTGAATAGTAATCCAATAATAATCCAAAGATGTAAGTGATAAGGAGATGATGTGTGACGCAAATTGATTGACCTGTGATATGCACCAGTAAACAAATCTTAATATCATCATTTTTTTTCCAAACATTGCAGTTTAATTATATATCAGTCTTAACTGATTTACTTCTAAGGAGAAATTGCCAAATCTAAATTTATGAGTAGCACAGAGTATGCTTCCTAGCTTGAGATAGCAAGCCATAATTTTTTTTTTTTTAGTTACAAAAGAAAAATCTTCACATTCCAGAAATTAAAACACGACTATGTAATTCACAGGTTTTGTGCTTTACAGAATAAATAAATGAATAATTCTGCACACTATTTTGTTGTATTAGTGTAATATCTTATCTGAACACACCACACAAATACAGTAGGACTGTTGCAGGTGCTTGCAATTGAGATGTTAAGCTACCTAGCTGTCCAGTCCTTTTTGGTAAAGGCCCAGTGGAGGTGTTGTTTTATTTATTTATTTAGTTTAACCTTTAACCCTTTAACCCCCCCCGTAACATGTTTGCACCTTCAATACCAGGCCAAATTTTACAGTTCTTACCAGTGTTATTTTTTGAGGTAATAACGCTTCAACGTATCCCACTGATTTTGAAATTGTTATTTTATGACATATTATACTGCATGACAATGGAAACATTTCTTCAAAATGACTTGCATTTATTTGTTAAAAAATGGAGATTTGGCAAAAATTTGGAAAATTTAGCAAATTTTAAATGTTTAATTTTGATGCCCTTAATTCAGAGTTATGTCACACAAAATAGTTCATAAATAACATTTCCCACATGTCTACTTCACACAATTTTTGAAAGACATATTTTTTTTTGTTAGGAAGCTCTAAGGGTTAAAAGTTGACCAGCTATTTCTTATTTTTTTAACACAATTTACAAAACCATTATGCCTACAAAGCTACGATTTTTCCACCACAGATACACCAGCAGTCAGTCTCAGATAACAGACTGATCTAAATGTGGCTTTGATTTTTTTTGGCACAACTAAATTGTGTCAACAAGTTGGCTATGACGCAAAGAAAAAACTTTTTTTGGCGCACTCATTTTTTGGCGCACTCACATCTGGTGCCTGGGACAAAAAAAAATGGGAGATTTGCACGTTCTTCGATTACAATAACCTGGCTGTAGTAGACAACGTGACCGAGCAAATAAATGTTGAAATAAGGGGGCTATGGATTGCTTTTGAATAAAAAGAGAAGGTATACGGTGAAGAAAAAAAAAGCCCCAGAAAACTGCAGCTAGGTATATCTTTGTATATAATAGCCTAAGGGGTACTTCCATCTGTCTATTGTGGAAATCCCGGGTCGCTGATTGGTCGCGGCTGGCTGGCCGCGACCAATCAGCGACAGGCACAGTCTAGCCGCAAATTGGCCCCTCCCTACTCCCCTCCAGTCAGTGCCCCCTCCATACTCACCTCCAGTCAGTGGCCACATAGGGTTTTAGCAGTCCATTAAACGGACTACGTTACACCGCAGCAGAATGTGGTGTAATGCAGTCCGTTAATGCTGCTATTATCCCTGTGTGACCAACTGTTAGGAGTCGAGTTTCCTCTGCTGCACAGGGGAAATCTCGATCCGTGTCTGCTGCGGTCTCCCATTCTGCTTCAGCCGCAGTGGGGTCTGCTCAGCGGAGGCGTCACTCCCAGCGTCTCGCTGGGACTGATTCTGTGCAGAGGGTTACTGCTGCCTTTTCTGGCTCTCCTGTTGTACCCTGCACTGATCTGCGGCGAGCGGGCTTCTCTGGGACTAAGTCCTTATTTGCACACACTGAGCATGCCCAGGGCAAGATCTCCCATTGGAGATCGAGGGTCACATGCTCAGGTACTGCAGCACGTCCCATTGTTCCTCCAGGAAGGTCCTGAAAGGGCAAAACTTCGGTAGCAGCTTCCTGTGCTGCAACTATATAAGCTGCGCATGACCGCACGGCCATGCGCTAGTATTGTCTTGATAATATGTGTGTGTGTTGTGAGTGAAAGTCGCTCTTTAAATAACCCTCCCTATTGGATGACTGTTTGCGGAAGGTGTATGTTTGCTATCTAGCGCCCGACTTATCCAACAGCACGTTACACACATAACAGCGTCTAGTTGCTGTGACCGCCTGTACGGCGCCATGCGCTTACCTGACCCAAGCCTGGGTGGTTAGCGGCGTCCGTTTGTGCGGCACCGCACGCACTCTTGTGCCACTTAATTATATTATTTCTGTCACTCTGACACCCCAGTAGTGGTGTCGAGCGCATGAGGTCTTTATGAACTCAAATCCTAAGTCTTGGGATTGAGTTCTGAGACTCTTTGCTTGCGCTCTTTGTGCAGTACCGCGGCCCTGTGACGCAACAGGGTTCGCTTCCTTCACACAGGGTGAAGTTAACCCATGTGTGTATACTTATTGTACCGCCATATCGTCTGTCTCTACTAGCAGCAGGGTTTTCACCTGCACGGTGGACCTCGGACTGCGAACGCACCTAATACCATAACATCTGATTCTTGGTGCGTTCCGCCAGTCCTTAACACCAACTATTTACTATTTATGGTGCCTATGCAGCATCAATAGTAAAAACATATAATGATAAAAATAATAAAAAAAATAAAAAATCATTATATTCTCACCTTGTGGCGCCTTTCCCGCTCCTCGCGACGCTCCAGTCCCAAGAATGCATTTCGGCAATGACCAGAGATGACGTAGAGGTCTCGGTAGACAGCTACATCATCACGTGTTATTGCCGCAATGCATTCTTGGGACCGGAGCGTCACGAGGATCATCGCTAAACGCCTGGCCTGGATCCGGGGGCCGGCGGAAGGTGAGTATATAACTATTTTTTATTTTCTTTTTTAACATGGATATGGTGCCCACATTGCTATATACTGTGTGGGCTGTGTTATATACTATGTGGTGTGTGTTATATACTGCGTGGCCTGTGTTATATACTACGTCTCTGTGCTATATACTACGTGGCCTGTGCTATATACTATGTGGCTGTGCAATATACTACGTGCCTGTGTTATATTCTACGTGGGCTGTGTTATATACTACGTGGGCTGTGTTATATACTACATGGGCTGTGTTATATACTACGTGGCTGTGTTATATACGTTGTGTCTGTGCAATATACTACGTGGCTGTGTTATATACTATGTGGGCTATGTTACATACTGCGTGGTCTGTGTTATATACTACATGGCTGTGTTATATACTACGTCTCTGTGCTATATACTACATGGCCTGTGCTATATACTACGTGGCTGTGCAATATACTGCGTGGCTGGGCAATATACTATGGCTATGTTATATACTACGTGGGCTGTGTTATATACTACGTGGGCTGTGATATATACTATGTGGGCTGTGCTATATACTACGTGGACTGTGCTATATACTACTATACATATTCTAGAATACCCGATGCGTTACAATCGGGCCACCATCTAGTATTACATAAGCAGCAGACAGTAATGGAGCCTTTATATGTATGCAGTGAGAGCTATGTACTCACATACAGTGCCTGCAGGCCTTGCACTGATGTGGACATGTGCACATAGACTCCCCTGCCTACATAGTGCTGCAATCTCTGGACCCTCGAATTAGCCCTAAAAAGGACTGTTGGTTTCTAAGGAGATGTGGACTGAACAGTTGCAGACCTACACTAATTATTAACCCCCTTACCCTAAAGGTACCGTCACATTAAGTGATGCTGCAGCGATATAGACAACGAGCCGATCGCTGCAGCGTCGCTGTTTAGGTCGCTAGGAGATGTCAAACACCGGCAACAGCTGAGCGATGCAGGAGTGATCCAGTGACGTACTTATCGTTCTCGCTGGTTGTTAGCTCCATGAAAAACCATTGCAGGCATCGTTGCTTTTGCTGTCAAATATGACGAATCACGCTGACCTGACGACCAAATAAAGTTCCGGACTTCTAGCTACGACCAGCAATGTCACAGCAGGATCCTGATCGCTGCTGCATGTCAAACACAACGAGATCGCTATCCAGGATGCTGCAACATCACGGATCGCTGTCGTTCTCGTTGGAAAGTTGCTCAGTATGAAGGTACCTTTAGGGTGGTTTGCATGATAATGACCGGGACAATTTTTACAATTCTGACCACTGTCCCTTTATGAGGTTATAACTCTGGAATGCTTCAACAGATCCTGGTGATTCTGACACTGTTTTCTGGTGACATATTTTACTTTATGTTAGTTGTAAAATTTCCTTGACATTACATAAGTTTATTTGTGAAAAAAAAAACTGACAATTTTTCAATTTTCATGCCTTTAAATCACAGAGATATGTCACACAAAATACTTAGTAAGTAACATTTCCCACATGTTTACTTTACATCAGCACAATTTTGGAACCAACATTTTTTCTTGTTAGGGAGTTATAATGGTTAAAATTTGAGCAGCAATTTCTCATTTTTACAATGCCATTTTTTTTAGGGACCACATCACATTTGAAGTCACTTTGGCTCAGAAGGTAAGGAGCGACATTTGACTTTTCAATGCAATATTGGCTGGAATTGAGATGGGACTCCATGTCTCGTTTGGAGAGCCCCTGATGTGCCTAAACAGTGGAAACCCCCCCAAAGTGACCCCAGTTTGGAAAGTAGACCCCCTAAGGAACTTATCTAGATGTGTGGGAGCACTTTGAACCCCTAAGTGCTTCACAGAAGTTTATAATGTAGAGCTGTGAAAATTAAAAAAATCATTTTTTTCCACAGAAAAGATAGCCTGCAATTTTGTATTGTCCTAAGGGTATCTGGAGAAATTGGACCATAAAAGATGTTGGGCAATTTGTTCTGAGTATGCTGATACCCCATATGTTGGAGAAAACTACAGTATGGGTGCATGGCAGAGCTCGGAAGGGAAGAAGCGGCGTTTTGGAATGCAGACTTTGATGAAATGGTTTGCGTGCTTCACGTTGCGTTTGCAGAGCCCCTGATGTGCCTAAACAGTAGAAACTCCCCACAAGTGACCCCATTTTGGAAACTAGACCCCCCAAGGAAATTATCTAGATGTGTGGTGAGCACTTTTAACCCCCAAGTGTTTCTCTAAAGTTTATAACGCAGAGCCATGAAAATAAAAAATCTTTTTTTTCCACAAAAATTGTTTTTTAGCCCCCAGTTTTGTATTTTTCCAAAGGTAACATGAGGAATTGGATGCCAAAAGTTGTTGTCCAATTTGTCCTGAGTACGCTGATACCCTACATGTGGGGGTAAACCACTGTTTGGGCGCATGGCAAAGCTCGGAAGGAAAGGAGCACCATTTTAATTTTTCATTGCAGAATTGTATGGATTGAGATCGGACGTCATGTTGAGTTTGCAGAGCCCCCTGATGTGCCTAAACAGTGGAAACCTCCCAATTCTAACTCCAACCCTAATCCCAACACACTCCTAAACCTAATCCCAACCCTAACCACACCCCTAACCCCAACACACCCCTAACCCTAATCCCAACCCTAACCACACCCCTAACCCCAACACACCCCTAACCCTAATTACAACCCCGACACACCCTTAACCTCAACACACCCCTAACCCTCTTCCCAACCCTAACCATACCCCTAACCCTGATACACCCCTAACCCAACTGTAAACATAATCCAAACCCTAACCCCAACTCTAGCCCTAACCCTTACTTTAGCCCAACCCTAACTTTAGCGCCAATCCTAACCCTAACTTTAGCCCCAACCCTAACCCTAACCCTAATGGGAAAATGGAAATAAATACATTTTTTATTTTTCCCTAACTAAGGTGGTGATAATTGGGGATTTGATTTACTCTATATATCGGGTTTTTATAGCGGGTTTTTATGTTTGGCAGCTGTCACACATTAAAAGACGCTTTTTACTGGAAAAAATATTTTTTGCGTTACCACATTCTGAGAGCTATAATGTTTCCATATTTTGGTCCACAGAGTCGTATGAGGTCTTGTTTTTTGTGGGACGAGCTGATGTTTTTATTGGTAACATTTTCGGGCACATGACTATTTTGATTGCTTTTTATTCCGATTTTTGTTAGGCAGGATGAATAAAAGCCAGCAATTTGTGAATTTCTTTTGCGGGAACGTTTATACCGTTCCTCGTTTGGTAAAATTGATAACGCATTTTTATTCTTCAGGTCAATACGATTACAGCGATACCTCATTTATATAATTTTTTTATGGTTTGGCGCTTTTGTACAATAAAAACTATTTTATAGAAAAAATAATTATTTTTGCATTGCTTTATTCTTAGGGCTATAATTTATATATTTTTTCGCTGATGGCGCTGTATTGTGGCTCATTTTTTGCAGGACAACATGGCATTTTCGGCGGTACAAAGTTTATTTATATCTGTCTTTTTGATTGTGTGTTATTTCACTTTTTGTTCGGCGGTATGATGTTAAAGCATGGTTTTTGCCTAGTATTTTTTTCATTAACTAGTGGGACAGTTTTATAGGTCAAGTCATTACGGACATGGCGATACTAAAAATGTGTACTTTCATTGTTTGTTTTTTTATTTACATAAAGAAATGTATTTATTGGAACAATATATATATATTTTTTATTTATTTAGTTTTTTTTTTTTGTTTTACATGTAAATTAAATTTTACATGTTAATATTTTTTTTTTACTTTTTTACTTTGTCCCAGGGTGGGACATCACTATATATTGTCAGATAGCTGATCTGACACTTTGTAATGCACTGTGTCAGTTAAACGATCTGACAGGCAGTGCTGGAGGCTTGCTGGTGCCTGCGCTGAGCAGGCGCTTGCAAGCCACCTCCCTGCAGGACCCGGAAGAAGCCCGCGGCCATCTTGGATCTGGGGCCTGCAGGGAGGAAGATGGAGGAGACGCTCGGAGCAATGCAATCACATCGCGCTGCTCTGAGTGTCTCAGGGAAGCACGCAGGGACCCCCCTCCCTGCGTGATGCTTCCCTATGCCGCCAGAACACTGTGATCATGTTTGATCGCAGTGTTCCGGGGGTTAATGTGCCAGGAGCGGTCCGTGAGTGCAGCTGATCACGTTAGATGTACTATTCCGTCGATGGTCATACGGGCCCATTCCACCTCGACAGGATAGTACGTCTAATGTCAGAAAGGGGTTAAAAGGACGATTCTGACCATATCTCAGCAGCAGCTCTCCTTATACTCGCTAAGTCCGGAGCAGAATGCGATGAGCAGGGAGGCGCCAGCTCTCTTTTGGCCTGATGACGCTGTGCGGCCAGCCAATCGCTGTAATACCATAACAAAGATGGCCATGGCATTACAGTGCATGGCTGACAATCCCTGCACTGTCACTGGTGCTCTAAAGAGCGCCAGAATTGCAGGGTGGAGAACCTAGCTACTGACGAATGTTCCCAGAAATACTCGGTGCTCGCTGAATACACTGAGCATAGTGATACTCGGGCGAGTACCAAGTAGTGGAGACTGGTGAGCACGTTCGCACATCACTACTTTTCACTAATTACAAACTTTGACGATCATGTCGCAGCTGGAATTACATGTACTGTAATTTTGGTCTTTATCCTTGTACAGTGTTATTTTATTCAGTAACAGCAATGTTATTTGTATAGATGCTTACTATAGTCACTATAATTAGAGTGTACCTATATCATTGCAAATATGCATTTCATTAATTGAAGGTACTTTTAGATATGTTTCCTCTGTTCTAGACCCCTAGTTAGGCTGGAGTCACACTCAACGTATAAAAAATCAGTCCAATTTTGACTTCCGAGATTCACATCAATGTTCTCCATATGGTGATCTCTGTGTAATCCGTTTGCAATATGATGATGCGATTTCATCGCATCTAGTATCCTTATGACATCTGTATGCGAACCGTATGCAAAGTGATTTTAACATAAGCTTTTACATACAGCAGTTCTCTGTCATTTACACATCGTTTTAAAACAAAATATTCTTCAAAACATATATATATATATATATATATATACTTTATATAAATATTAGATAGATAGATAGATAGATAGAAGTACAATAAATACAATTCTGGCTGTGTCTTTATTTAACCTGTAACTACAATAGGATTAGTAATAGAGAGTTGTATTTTGACACCTCTCCATTACTAAGCCATGAACTTAATGTCACCAGACAAAACAAAGGTGACATCAACCCCACAAATATTACCCCACTTGCCACCGCTACCGGGAAAGTGGGAATAGAGAGACTAATTGCCGGAACTGGAGCATCTCAGAGATGCGCCATTTCTGGGGTGACTGAGAGCTGGAGTTTGTAGCGGGGGGGAATATCCATGGCCCTTCCTAGGCTATGAATATCAGTCCGCAGCTGTCTGCATAGCCTTTTCTGGTTATTAATTATAGTGGGACCCCACCTCATTTTGTTTTGGGTTCCCTCTATTTTAATACCCAGTAAAGGCTTAATATACAGCTGTGAGCTGATATTAATGGCCTGGTAAGCTCCATGAATATTACCCTCTTCCCAGGCTATAAACATCTACCCCCAGTCGCTGGCTTTCCCTCTCTGGTTTGGAATATTGCACAGGAGACCACACCATTTTTTCCCCAAAAAAATCATTTATTAATAGCGATGAGCGAATATACTCGTTACTCGAGATTCCTCGAGCATGCTCGGGGGTCCTCCGAGTATTTTTTAGTGCTCGGAGATTTCATTTTTCTTGCCGCAGGTGAATGATTTACATCTGTTAGCCAGCATAAGTATATGTGGGGGTTGCCTGGTTGCTTGGGAATCCCCACATTCACAATCATTCAGCTGCGGCAAGAAAAACTAGATCTCCGAGCACTAAAAAATACTCAGAGGACCCCCAAGCATGCAGGAGAAATCTCGAGTAACGAGTACATTCGCTCATCACTATTTGTTAATTAAATACATGTCCCCTAATTTGCACACACACTGCTAATTGTGTTGGTCACTGACATCTACTTACTGTATCTACCTATTCTGCATCTGTTTACTGTATGTAATCCATCTTTTTTATCCTGTCAGCTCCTGCAGTGATTTTACAGAAGCAGACAAATGAATTAAAGGCTATTCTGCTATCTATCCTTAACAGTGGTTCGAGTGCTATGCGATGTTTTCTCGCATAGCACTCGTCCGCATTATAGTGTGACTCCAGCCTTACACCTATGGGTGCACTAAAGACAGAACATCCCAGAAATATGTCACATTCAAATGCACATTTGTAAGCAGTATATGCCAGCTGTCTTGTAATGCTGCATAACCACCAAAAGGATGCAGGAGGTCAGTGTTGGAGTGGTGAGTAGTGCTTATAGCTTTTTTCTCTTTTAATATTTTAGTACACAACAGTAAACAGTCTAAGCTACAGTTCTTGAAAATGCAGAAGTATCAATTGATCTAAATGTAGGTTAGTCACAATGAGAGTTGACTTCTTTAATCAAAAATGACAACGTAAGACTTCCAGAAAAAAAGTAAAGTTTACTTTTCTGTGACTTGTGTGACTGTCAGCCCTATGATAAGTGGCGTTCAAGACCTAAGGCAATTACTGACCTGCTTTTTCCATCCTATGAAACTGAGACATAAATAGCATCTTTTTTAAAACATCATCTGTACCACTGAATTTCTACCAGACAGATTATTTGAGGACATGCAAAATGACAAGCCTAAAAATGTTCCAAGTTGTTACATATAATTTTTGTCAAGCTATATTACATCTGGCCAGTATTTGGAAAATGAAAACAGGTTTTTAGCTCTAATTAGTTTATATAATACCAAACTCCTACACACATACAGTACGTCTCTGTGACTTTGTACTTATTGACACCAGGATATTTCCCTGTGATTTTGCGAACACAGAGGCTGTGTGCGCAATCACATTCGAGTATCAGCTCATTCTGACAGCTGACGCCCAGCACTCAGTGCTAGGAGTGGTCCCGCACTGCTCCCAGCACTTTTTTACCTACCCCCAAATGCTGCCATCAAACTCGATCTCAGCATTTATGAAGAAGTCAGAGGGAAGAAAGCCCCTCTGCCCTTGGATCGGAGACCCTGCGACATCATCGCAGAGTCCCGATCATTGCCATGGTGACCCGATGTCGTCATGACAACATCCAGGTCACCAGAGCTGAATAAATACAAAGAATGAAGTGCAATTGCAACCCGGGGTCCACCATGCAGAGATGGATAACTGCTGCTTGTAAACAATCGTACTGTGTTAAACGCCACACAGTGTGAACAGAACTCAGCGTACCCAGCTCAATTACTGCACAGAAAGGTACTGCTGAAAGTAAACAGGATGCTAAACCCTGAGAAACGTCACAGAAGAAATAGCCCATGGATAGTACTCGCTCTGCAAGTAAATTGGACTAACTGCACACGTGTAATAAAGCAGATACCAAGTCAAGGGAAAGAACTCATGTGACGCTAGGTGCAAAGCCCTGACTCTCACCCTGAATGGTGTAGCCTAAGGGTTAGACTTGCTCTATAACTCAACTGTGCTCACCACACACATGAAGTAGACAGATGCTAAGCCAAGAAGTAGTTATCCAGTCCTAACTCTACATGCCAACATAACTACTATCAGAGTATAGAGGGACGCGTGCAAACAGAGTGATAAAGTATCCACTCACATACACCTCACATAAGTGACACTAGCATGCCCACATGCACCGCTGGGGGCTTTTTATACAGTAGGCTTCACCCCAAACAGTCACACCCAGTTAACTGACACATCGCTCGCTGACCAATCCGGGACTGTCACCTCACCAGAGCAGCAAACGTCCGACCACCAATGAGCAGATGCCACATCACGGAAATGCTCAGTCTGGAGAACTCCAGACTTAGACTCCCAAGTGTTACGCTGCACCTGCCAGTAGTAACCACACAAATATTTGAGCCTGAGCAAGATGCTGGGACCGATGTCTGTGCTAAGCAGCACTCACAGTGGCTGGGCCAGAACGAGAGACCACAGCACTAGGCAATGCCTGGGATCTATTCTGCACAGCGAGACTAACAGGGGGCTTTTTGGACTATTACTCCCATAAACCTACACCTGCTGCCACTAATGACAGTGACAGTAGGAGCAGATGATGGGGGTTTTCCTCACCCACTGCCTGCAATATAACTCAATGAATGAAAAACCCGGCGTAGGTTCCCCTGTATTATCTACAACCAGCCAGGCAAAACTTACAGCTGGGAGCTGCAACCCTCAGCTGTCAGCTTCAGCAAGGTTGTTTATCAAGAAGAGAGAGGTCACCTGCCTTATTTTTTATTATTTAAATACACACACAAACATAAAATGAGTTTGATTAGTGACCGTGGTAGGCCGCTCTGAACAAATGTGTTTTGAGCGAGCGCCTAAAACTTTGCAAATTGTGGATGGTCCTAATATCTTGGGGTAGAGCATTCCAGAGGATTGGTGCAGCACGGGAGAAGTCTTGGAGTCGGGAGTGGGAGGTACTGATTAGCACAGAGGTTAGTCGAAAGTTATTTGCAAAGCGCAGCGGTCGGTTAGGCCGATAGACAGAAATGAGGGAGGAGATGTAGGGGTGGTGCCGCACTGTGGAGAACTTTGTGGGTGAGAACAATTACTTTGACTTGTATCCTGTTATTTCAAAAAAATAAATAAAACTCAGAAAATAGGCCTTTGTTCTTTTTCATAGATTTTTTTAATTTATTATTACTTTTGTCAGTTTCAAGTAATTTCTGTGACCATTGTGAGCTTTTCTGTCATTATACAAGGGGTACCAATAATTTTTAATATGTGAATTGCTGGTTTTTGGGTTTTTTTTGCTATCAGAATAGAAAGCAAAAAAAAATAATAAAATTAAAAAATGGTGTTTTTTTCCATTCTTTGGGTTAGGGTTGGGGCTAGGGTATTGGTTGTGTTGGGGTTACAGGTGTGGTGTTGGGGTTACAGTTGCGGTGTTGGGGTTAGAGTTAGGGTTGGGGTTGAGGTAAGAGCTGTGTTAGGGTTGGATTTAGAATTGAGAGGTTTTGACTGTTTAGGCACATCATAGGGTCTACAAATGCGACATGGTGCCCACCATCGATTCCAGCCAAGTTTGAGTTCAAAAATTCAAATGGTGCTCCTTCCCTTCTGAGCCTTGCCATGCGCCCAAACAGTGACTTTCCCACACGTAGGGGCTATTGGCATACTCAGGAGAAATTGCACAGCAAATGATGAGGTCAATTTTCTACTGATACTCTTGTGAAAATAAAGTTTGGGTATAAAGTAAACTTTTTGTGAAAAAAGTTAAATGTTCATTTTTTCCTTCCACATTTCTTTAGTTCTCGTGCAGCACCTGAAGGGTTAATAAACTTCTTGAATGTTGAATGGTGTCACGTTTGTGTATTTTCTGTCATACTGACCCTCCAAAGTCAGTTCAAATGTGAGGTGGTCCATAAAAAAAATGGTTTTGTAAATTTTGTTGGAAAAGTGAGAAATCGCTGGACATCTTTTAACTGTTATAACAGCCTTAAAAAATGTTTCCAAAATTGACATGTGGAAAATATTATTTATTAATAACTATTAACTATTAACTATTTTGTGACATGATTCTCTGATTTAAGGGCACAAAAATTAAAAGTATAAAAATTGCAACATTTTCAAAATTTTGGCCAAATTTTAATTTTTTTCATAAATAAACGCAAGTCATATCAAATAAATTTTACCACTAACATGAAGTACAATATGTGATGAAAAAACATTCTCAAAATCAGTGGATTCCGTTAAAGCATGCCAGAGCTCTAATCTCAAAGTGACATTGGTCAGAATTGTAAAAATTGGCTTGGTCATTAAGCCTAAAATTGGCTTGGTCATTAAGGGGTTAAACTTACATTAGCCTAATTTTCAAATTTTCCAATTTTTTTGTGTTGAATCAACTTTTTTCTGATATTTACTGATTGTATAATTCTGCTGCACTTGTCACTTTATTTGCTTAGGATTTAGGACAACATTGTACACATTTGTATATCAAAAGGGTTGAATGCTATACCTTATGATAATGTTCTTTGCACTTGCACTTTTTCTATATACAGATTTGAGATATAATTTTGTCTAACTGACATTGTCACATAATTTATGCTGGCTTTGGATGTTCATTTGTGCATAATATTTCTGACTTTACTAATTTCATGTGAGGATCATAGTAACATAGTAACATAGTTATTAAGGTTGAAGGAAGACTTTAAGTCCATCTAGTTCAACCCATAGCCTAACCTAACTTGCCCTAACATGTTGATCCAGAGGAAGGCAAAAAAAACCCATGTGGCAAATAGTAAGCTCCACTTTGGGGAAAAAAATTCCTTCCCGACTCCACATATGGCAATCAGACTAGTTCTCTGGATCAACGCCCTATAAACGAATCTAGTGTATATACCCTGCAACATTATACTTTTCAAGAAAGGTATCCAATCCCCTCTTAAATTTAAGTAATTAATCACTCATTACAACATCATACGGCAGAGAGTTCCATAGTCTCAGTGCTCTTACAGTAAAGAATCCGCGTCTGTTATTATGCCTAAACTTTCTTTCCTCCATTCCTAGAGGATGCCCCCTTGTCCCTGTCTTAGGTCTATGATTAAAAAGATCATCAGAAAGGTCTTTGTACTGTCCCCTCATATATTTATACATTAACATAAGATCACCCCTTAGTCTTCGTTTTTCTAAACTAAATAGCTCCAAGTGTAATAACCTATCTTGGTATTGCAGACCCCCCAGTCCTCTAATGACCTTGGTCGCTCTTCTCTGCACCCGCTCTAGTTCAGCTTTGTCTTTCTTATACACCGGAGACCAGAACTGTGTACAGTATTCTAAGTGTGGTCGAACTAGTGACTTGTATAGAGATAAAATGATGTTCTCCTCATGAGCATCTATGCCTCTTTTAATGCATCCCATTTATTTGCCTTTGTAGCAGCTGCCTGACACTGGCCACTGAACATGAGTTTGTCATCCACCCATACACCCAGGTCTTTTTCATTGACGGTTTTGCCCAGAGATTTAGAATTAAGCACATAGTTATACATCTTATTACTTCTACCCAAGTGCATGACCTTACATTTATCCCCATTAAAGCTCATTTGCCATTTATTCGCCCAAGCTTCTAGTTTACATAAATCATCCTGTAATATAAAATTGTCCTCCACTGTATTGATTACCCTGCAGAGTTTAGTTCATCTTGTTCAGTGACTGTAGAATATTCCCCTTTTTCTTTCTGCAAATATACAGTTAGGGCCAGAAATATTTGGACAGTGACACAAGTTTTGTTATTTTAGCTGTTTACAAAAACATGTTCAGAAATACAATTATATATATAATATGGGCTGAAAGTGCACACTCCCAGCTGCAATATGATAGTTTCCACATCCAAATCGGAGAAAGGGTTTAGGAATCATAGCTCTGTAATGCATAGCGTCCTCTTTTTCAAGGGACCAAAAGTAATTGGACAATGGACTCTAAGGGCTGCAATTAACTCTGAAGGCATCTCCCTCGTTAACCTGTAATCAATGAAGTAGTTAAAAGGTCAGGGGTGGATTCCAGGTGTGTGGTTTTGCATTTGGAAGCTGTTGCTGTGAGCAGACAACATGCGGTCAAAGGAACTCTCAATTGAGGTGAAGCAGAACATCCTGAGGCTGAAAAAAAAGAAAAAATCCATCAGAGAGATAGCAGACATGCTTGGAGTAGCAAAATCAACAGTTGGGTACATTCTGAGAAAAAAGGAATTGACTGGTGAGCTTGGGAACTCAAAAAGGCCTGGGCGTCCACGGATGACAACAGTGGTGGATGATCGCCGCATACTTAATTTGGTGAAGAAGAACCCGTTCACAACATCAACTGAAGTCCAGAACACTCTCAGTGAAGTAGGTGTATCTGTCTCTAAGTCAACAGTAAAGAGAAGACTCCATGACAGTAAATACAAAGGGTTCACATCTAGATGCAAACCATTCATCAATACCAAAAATAGACAGGCCAGAGTTACATTTGCAGAAAAACACCTCAAGAAGCCAGCTCAGTTCTGGAAAAGTATTCTATGGACAGATGAGACAAGGATCAACCTGTACCAGAATGATGGGAAGAAAAAAGTTTGGAGAAGAAAGGGAACGGCACATGATCCAAGGCACACCACATGCTCTGTAAAACATGGTGGAGGCAACGTGACGGCATGGGCATGCATGGCTTTCAATGGCACTGGGTCACTTGTGTTTATTGATGACATAAGAGCAGACAAGAGTAGCCGGATGAATTCTGAAGTGTACCGGGATATACTTTCAGCCCAGATTCAGCCAAATGCTGCAAAGTTGATTGGACGGCGCTTCATAGTACAGATGGACAATTGTTGTGAATTCTGTGGCTGAGTTCACTTCTGTGGTCACAAGTGGTATTGCAGTCTCTGGGCTTCCTCCCTCAGGTGTTTTGGTGAGCTCGTTGGCTGCCTTGCTATTTAGCTCCACCTGAGTCTGTCTTCCTTGCTCCTTGACAATGTTCCAGTGTTGGATCTGAGCTACTGCATCTTTCCTTGGGCCTGCTGCTCTGCTAGATAAGTGCTTCTAGTTTGTTTTCTGTTTTTTTCTGTCCAGCTTGCTATTGTCTTTTGCTGGAAGCTCTGAGAAGCAGAGGGGTGCACCGCCGTGCTGTTAGTTCGGCACGGTGGGTCTTTTTGCCCCTTTGCGTGGTTTTCGTTTTAGGGTTTTTTGTAGACTGCATAGTTCTCTTTGCTTTCATCGCTCTGTCTAGAATATCGGGCCTCACTTTGCTGAATCTATTTCATTCCTACGTTTGTCTTTTCATCTTGCTAACAGTCATTATATGTGGGGGGCTGCCTATTCCTTTGGGGTTTTTCTCTGAGGTAAGTCAGGCTTGTATTTCTATCTTCAGGCTAGTCAGCTCCTCAGGCAGTGCCGAGTTGCATAGGTAGTTGTTAAGCGCAATCCACTGCTGCTTATAGTTGTGTGAGGATAGATCAGGTACTGCAGTCTACAGAGATTCCACGTCTCAGAGCTCGTCCTATTGTTTTTGGTTATTGCCAGATCTCTGTATGTGCGCTGATTACTGCACGCTGTGTTGCCTGATTGCCAGCCATAACAGTACAAGGAGCCACACCAATGATTCCCAATAGAGGGAAAAAAGAAATCCTGACATCATTTTTTTTTCTTAGCTCTGTCTTCAGTCTTTTTTTTCCCCTAGACATTAGAGTGCTTCAGGACACAGCTGTGGACATGGATATTCAGGCTCTGTGCTCCTCAATGGATAATCTCGTTGTAAATGTACAAAAGATTCAAGATACTATTGATCAGAAATCGATGCTAGAACCAAGAATTCCGATTCCTGATTTGTTTTTTGGTGACAGAACTAAGTTCCTGAGCTTCAGAAATAATTGTAAGCTATTTTTGGCCTTGAAACCTCATTCTTCTGGTAATCCTATTCAACAGGTTTTGATTATTATTTCTTTTTTGCGCGGCGACCCACAGGACTGGGCGTTTTCTCTTGCACCAGGAGATTCTGCATTGAGTAATGTTGATGCATTTTTCCTGGCGCTCGGATTGCTTTACGATGAGCCTAATTCAGTGGATCAGGCTGAGAAAAATCTGCTGGCTTTATGCCAGGGTCAGGATGATGTAGAAGTATATTGTCAGAAATTTAGGAAATGGTCAGTACTCACTCTGTGGAATGAATCTGCACTAGCGGCTTTGTTCAGAAAGGGTCTCTCTGAAGCTCTTAAGGATGTAATGGTGGGATTTCCTATGCCTGCTGGTTTGAATGAGTCTATGTCCTTGGCCATTCAGATCGGTCGTCGCTTGCGCGAGCGTAAATCTGTGCACCATCTGGCGGTACTGCCTGAGAGTAAACCTGAGCCTATGCAGTGCGACAGGACTATGACTAAAGTAGAACGGCAAGAACACAGACGTCTGAACAGACTGTGTTTCTATTGTGGTGATTCTACTCATGCTATTTCTAATTGTCCTAAACGCACTAGGCGGTTCGATAGCTCTGCCATTATTGGTACTGTACAGTCCAAATTCCTTTTGTCCATTACCTTAATGTGCTCTTTGTCATCGTATTCTGTCATGGCGTTTGTGGATTCAGGCGCTGCCCTGAATCTGATGGATTTGGATTATGCTAAACGTTGTGGATTTTTCTTGGAGCCTTTGCGGTGTCCTATTCCGTTGAGAGGAATTGATGCTACACCTTTGGCCAAGAATAAGCCTCAGTACTGGGCCCAGCTGACCATGTGCATGGCTCCTGCACATCAGGAAGTTATTCGCTTTCTGGTACTGCATAATTTGCATGATGTGGTCGTGTTGGGGTTGCCATGGCTACAAACCCATAATCCAGTATTGGATTGGAACTCTATGTCGGTAACCAGCTGGGGTTGTCAGGGAGTACATGGTGATGTTCCATTTTTGTCTATTTCGTCATCCATTCCTTCTGACATCCCAGAGTTCTTGTCGGACTTTCAGGATGTATTTGAAGAGTCCAAGTCTGATGCCCTACCTCCGCATAGGAATTGTGATTGTGCTATCGATTTGATTCCTGGTAGTAAATTCCCTAAGGGTCGTTTATTTAATTTGTCCGTACCTGAACACACCGCTATGCGCAGTTATGTGAAGGAGTCCCTGGAGAAGGGACATATTCGCCCATCGTCGTCACCATTGGGAGCAGGGTTCTTTTTTGTAGCCAAGAAGGATGGTTCGCTAAGACCGTGTATTGATTACCGCCTTCTTAATAAGATCACTGTTAAGTTTCAGTATCCCTTGCCATTGATTTCTGACTTGTTTGCTCGGATTAAGGGGGCTAGTTGGTTTACTAAGATTGATCTTCGTGGTGCGTATAATCTGGTGAGAATCAGGCAGGGAGATGAATGGAAAACGGCATTTAATACGCCCGAGGGTCATTTTGAGTATCTGGTGATGCCGTTCGGACTTGCCAATGCTCCATCTGTTTTTCAGTCTTTTATGCATGACATTTTCCGTGAGTATCTGGATAAATTCTTGATTGTTTACTTGGATGACATTTTGATCTTCTCAGATGATTGGGAGTCTCATGTGAAGCAAGTCAGAATGGTTTTCCAGGTACTGCGTGCTAATTCCTTGTTCGTGAAGGGATCAAAGTGTCTCTTCGGTGTGCAGAAAGTTTCATTTTTGGGGTTCATCTTTTCCCCTTCTACTATCGAGATGGATCCGGTTAAGGTTCAGGCCATCCAGGATTGGACTCAGCCGACATCTCTAAAAAGTCTGCAGAAATTCCTGGGCTTTGCTAATTTTTATCGTCGCTTCATCTGTAATTTTTCTAGCATTGCCAGACCATTGACCGATTTGACCAAGAAGGGTGCTGATTTGGTTAATTGGTCTTCTGCTGCCGTGGAAGCTTTTCAGGAGTTGAAGCGTCGTTTTTGCTGTGCCCCTGTGTTGTGTCAACCTGATGTTTCTCTTCCGTTCCAGGTCGAGGTTGATGCTTCTGAGATTGGTGCAGGGGCGGTTTTGTCACAGAGAGGTTCTGGTTGCTCAGTGTTCAAACCATGTGCTTTCTTTTCCAGGAAATTTTCTGCTGCTGAGCGTAATTATGATGTGGGCAACCGAGAGTTGCTGGCCATGAAGTGGGCATTCGAGGAGTGGCGTCATTGGCTTGAGGGTGCTAAGCATCGCGTGGTGGTATTGACTGATCATAAGAACTTGACTTATCTCGAGTCTGCCAAGCGCTTGAATCCTAGACAGGCCCGTTGGTCGTTATTTTTTGCTCGTTTTGATTTTGTGATTTCATACCTTCCGGGCTCTAAAAATGTGAAGGCGGATGCTCTGTCTAGGAGTTTTGTGCCCGACTCTCCGGGGTTATCTGAGCCGGCGAGTATCCTCAAGGAAGGAGTCATTGTGTCTGCCATCTCCCCTGATTTGCGGAGAGTGTTGCAGAAATTTCAGGCTAATAAACCTGATCGTTGTCCGGCCGAGAAACTGTTCGTCCCTGATAGGTGGACTAGTAAAGTTATCTCTGAACTTCATTGTTCGGTGCTGGCCGGTCATCCAGGAATCTTTGGTACCAGGGAGTTGGTTGCTAGATCCTTCTGGTGGCCATCTCTGTCACGGGATGTGCGTGCTTTTGTGCAGTCCTGTGGAATTTGTGCTAGGGCTAAGCCCTGCTGTTCACGTGCCAGTGGGTTGCTTTTGCCCTTGCCGGTCCCGAAGAGGCCTTGGACACATATTTCGATGGATTTCATTTCTGACCTTCCCGTTTCTCAAAAAATGTTGGTCATTTGGGTGGTCTGTGATCGCTTTTCTAAAATGGTCCATCTGGTGCCCTTGGTTAAATTGCCTTCCTCCTCTGATTTGGTGCCTTTGTTCTTCCAGCATGTGGTTCGTTTACATGGCATTCCTGAGAATATTGTTTCTGACAGAGGTTCCCAGTTTGTCTCGAGGTTCTGGCGAGCCTTTTGTGGTAGGATGGGCATTGACCTATCTTTCTCCTCGGCCTTCCATCCTCAGACTAATGGCCAGACCGAACGAACCAATCAGACCTTGGAAACATATCTGAGATGTTTTGTTTCCGCTGACCAGGATGATTGGGTGTCATTTTTGCCGTTGGCTGAGTTCGCCCTTAATAATCGGGCCAGCTCGGCTACCTTGGTCTCTCCATTTTTCTGCAATTCTGGGTTCCATCCTCGTTTCTCTTCAGGACAGGTTGAGTCTTCGGACTGTCCTGGTGTGGATTCTGTGGTGGACAGGTTGCAGCAGATCTGGACTCAGGTAGTGGACAATTTGACCTTGTCCCAGGAGAAGGCTCAGCTTTTCGCTAATCGCAGACGCCGTGTGGGACCCCGACTTCGTGTTGGGGATTTGGTTTGGTTATCTTCTCGTCATATTCCTATGAAGGTTTCCTCTCCTAAATTTAAACCTCGTTTTATTGGTCCGTATAGGATTTCTGAGATTCTCAATCCGGTGTCTTTTCGTCTGACCCTCCCAGACTCCTTTTCCATACATAATGTATTCCATAGGTCGTTGTTGAGGAGATACGTGGCACCTATGGTTCCATCTGTGGAGCCTCCTGCCCCTGTTTTGGTGGAGGGGGAATTGGAGTATATTGTGGAGAAGATTTTGGATTCTCGTGTCTCTAGACGGAAACTCCAGTATCTGGTCAAATGGAAGGGTTATGCTCAGGAAGATAATTCCTGGGTTTTTGCCTCTGATGTCCATGCCCCAGATCTTGTTCGTGCCTTTCATGTGGCTCATCCTGGTCGGCCTGGGGGTTCTGGTGAGGGTTCGGTGACCCCTCCTCAAGGGGGGGGTACTGTTGTGAATTCTGTGGCTGAGTTCACTTCTGTGGTCACAAGTGGTATTGCAGTCTCTGGGCTTCCTCCCTCAGGTGTTTTGGTGAGCTCGTTGGCTGCCTTGCTATTTAGCTCCACCTGAGTCTGTCTTCCTTGCTCCTTGACAATGTTCCAGTGTTGGATCTGAGCTACTGCATCTTTCCTTGGGCCTGCTGCTCTGCTAGATAAGTGCTTCTAGTTTGTTTTCTGTTTTTTTCTGTCCAGCTTGCTATTGTCTTTTGCTGGAAGCTCTGAGAAGCAGAGGGGTGCACCGCCGTGCTGTTAGTTCGGCACGGTGGGTCTTTTTGCCCCTTTGCGTGGTTTTCGTTTTAGGGTTTTTTGTAGACTGCATAGTTCTCTTTGCTTTCCTCGCTCTGTCTAGAATATCGGGCCTCACTTTGCTGAATCTATTTCATTCCTACGTTTGTCTTTTCATCTTGCTAACAGTCATTATATGTGGGGGGCTGCCTATTCCTTTGGGGTTTTTCTCTGAGGTAAGTCAGGCTTGTATTTCTATCTTCAGGCTAGTCAGCTCCTCAGGCAGTGCCGAGTTGCATAGGTAGTTGTTAGGCGCAATCCACTGCTGCTTATAGTTGTGTGAGGATAGATCAGGTACTGCAGTCTACAGAGATTCCACGTCTCAGAGCTCGTCCTATTGTTTTTGGTTATTGCCAGATCTCTGTATGTGCGCTGATTACTGCACGCTGTGTTGCCTGATTGCCAGCCATAACAGACAATGACCCCAAGCATACAGACAAAGCTACCCAGGAGTTCATGAGTGCCAAAAAGTGGAACATTCTGCAATGGCCAAGTCAATCTCCAGATCTAAACCCAATTGAGCATGCATTTCACTTGCTCAAATCCAGACTTAAGACGGAAAGACCCACGAACAAGCAAGACCTGAAGGCTGCGGCTGTAAAGGCCTGGCAAAGCATTAAGAAGGAGGAAACCCAGCGTTTGGTGATGTCCATGGGTTCCAGACTTAAGGCAGTGATTGCCTACAAAGGATTTGCAACAAAATATTGAAAATAAAAATATTTTGTTTGGGTTATGTTTATTTGTCCAATTACTTTTGACCTCCTAAAATGTGGAGTGTTTGTAAAGAAATGTGTACAATTCCTACATTTTCTATCAGATATTTTTGTTCAACCCTTCAAATTAAACGTTACAATCTGCACTTGAATTCTGTTGTAGAGGTTTCATTTCAAATCCAATGTGGTGGCATGCAGAGCCCAACTCGCGAAAATTGTGTCACTGTCCAAATATTTCTGGCCCTAACTGTATATGAGTAAAAATGATTATACTTATAAGATCTATGTACCCACTAAATCAAGTGTGTTTTTTAAATTCTGCCTTAAGACACGTGTTAATGTATGTGTTTCAACTCCTCCTTTTACGCGATTTTATGGTGGACCTTGTTGGTAAAAAAACAAAACAAAAGAAAACCAAACTGGAACAATGAGTGATCTCTGTGTCAGTCCATCGTCCTACATAAAGAAGCGACAGCGAAACGCGCTTAAGGGTTTTTCCCTCCTAAAACGTCTTCACTTATACAGGTACTGGCAGCACTTCTTTTGGCAACTTCTTTGCTCTGATCCCATTGTTGCAATGGTCTCTATGCACTTTCAAGCACTTGCACCTTAATACATTTACTCTGTTGGGCGTATTTGTCCCTTACCTTTTCATGTGCAATCCAATATTTTAAACCTATTGCCCGGGTATTGTATGAGTCCACACTCAACAGGTATTCACATAGACCTTGCATCAATATACTGCCAGCACACTCAAATATCTATATGTCTTTGTAAATACCGTATCTGTGTTGTAAATAATTTTTCCACTGGGTTGACATAATAAATTCACTCACAGTATTCGGTTAATATTTTTCTTTGATATAATGTGTGTATTTATCTGTTTCAATTGAATGTTAATTGGTTGCTTGGAGGTCACTCTGCTTAGGATTATTCACCCCCCTGCTGTTATTCACATATTTTCTCTAGAATTTGTTTTTATCTGATTTATATTAATAAAAGTCTTCATTTTATCTAGGGTTGTGCACTGTCCTTCTTTTGGGTACATCTTCCTTCACAACTCTGTTCCTTTGCTGTGGAGATTGGTTATCAAAACACTAGTGGTTTCTTTTAGCAGTTGCCTTCTTGTTGTAATCCAGTACATTGCTTGTAATTTCAGCATATTTTTCTAACGCTACATGGTTAGCCTTTAGTTTTGTGTGCCTGCACAGGTTTTCCTTGTTATCGTGAAACCTGTGGAATTGAAATTCCATATATGATGTTCGCACCTTGGTTCACCCTGCCGACCCACTGCCTTGCTACAGCCAGAAGTAATGCCTCATATTGGGGTCATTTTTTTATTGAAGTAGTGTGCCAGGCTGTCCAGCTTCAGGTATCCAGGTGTGTCCAGCTGTCCTGCTTTGAAGCAGAGCCATGCAAGCAGACATAATTGGGTCTTGTGCATGTTCATATATACAGTACTTCATGTGCTATGTAGACAAAGATGGCCAGGCCTAAAAAAGCTAGGCAAAAGGAAGCAAAAATCACATCACTGGATGTGGTCCTCATATGAACAACCCCAGTCATATAATTATGACCAGAATCCCTGTATAGTATGCACTCAGACTGATGTCTCTACTCCTTCTCAAAGCTCAGCAGTACATACAGGGCCGGTTTAAGACAAATTGGGGCCCTAGGCAAAATTCAAAATGTGGCCCCTATGTCCATTTAAAACACGTACATGTTACACCGATATTGGTGTCACCAGTGTTTTTTAATCAGTGTGCCATCCATGTGCCATCGTGTTTTTCAGGTATGGATAATGGAAATGAAATTACAAAGCTTCTCATATACTTTCCATGTTAAACACGGACAACACATGGACGGCACACATACAGCACCTGTACATTACACGTACGACACACTTATGGCACACGGATGAATCGTATTGGCTCTTGCCATCTGTACTGTTGAGAAAACCAGGACATGAGTGCAGCACCATAGGTCAAATAGGGCACACGTGGCATCTGTGAAAAACAAGATAGGTAGTGTGAAGAGGGCTGTACAGTCACATAATAGAAAACAGCAGAATTGCCATCTTTTTCTACATACCACCTCACAAACAGCAGAATAACAAGTGATTAACAAAAGTCCTACATGTCCCCCAACCTACTCTGCTAAATCCCCTCTGGCTCCATGGCAGATGTTTTGGTGCCCCTGATGGTTATTATTTACTTCGCAGCTATAATATAAGGTGAAGCCACAAGACCCCAGCAGCCCAGTGCTAAGACTGGCAGAGAACCCCCGGAGCCACAAGACCCCTGCAGCCCATGCTAATTATTTTTACATTCTCAGAAAATCCCTGTAGACATGGTTCACACGCACCATTTTTGCTGTGGATTGATCTGCAGTGTTGGCAGGAAATATTTAGAGTTTTTGCAGCCTCTTTACTTGCATTTTTGTGTCCCATTCATTTGAATAGGGAAAGAAATGCTGAAAGACAACAGCAACAGATTAATAAAAAAAAAGTGTCTTCTGGCCGCTGTCCGTGTCTGGTTGCTGTACTGGGAGAGCGCGGAATAGTATAGTAGACTGCACTATTCCACTCAATAGTATATCAAGCCCTGTTCACAGTGCGCTTCTGCAGTGCATCCGGGTGCTTTGCCTGAATTCCTCCTAAGGCCGGTTTCACACATCCTGATATTTCCAGTACCGGTAAACACGGTACCGGAGATATTGTGTCTGTGTGTCTGTGTGATACGTTCGTGTGCCAAATGTGTGGCAACCATGTGCTGCCTGTATGCCGTATCTGGACCACTCGGATGGCCGCCTGGAAGCAGTGCTAAAGTAAGCGCTGTTCCCCTGCGTGTGGTGCTGAAGCTGGCTGTCATCCATTCTCCCCTTATTGACACCTCTCCATTACTAATCTGGCTTAATGTCACCTTACAATAGGAAGGAGACATTAACCCCTCATTAACCCACTTGCCACCGCTACAGGGCAAGTGGGAAGAACTGGGCAAAGCTCCAGAATTGGCACATCTAATAGATATGCCTTTTCTGGGCAGCTGCGGGCTGCTTTTTAGCCTGGGGGGCCCATATCCATGGCCCCTTACCAGCCTGAGAATAGCAGCCCGCACCTGTGGGTTTTGCCGGGTTGCTTTATAAATATAGGGGGGACCCCACGTCGTTTTTTTTCTTTCATTCATTGTCCCCTGCTCACGCTGCTGCCGACAGAGCAGGGGACAATGGATGAAAGCCAGGTTCAGCACCAAACGCAGGGGAAAAGCGGCTTACAGTAGCGTTACTTTCCCTGTGGCCATCTTTGCAATCAGAGGAGAGTGTACATTGTTCTCCATGTGCACGTGTGGGGGATGTTTGGCGTCCATGAAAACATGCTGACATCTGCATACACCCATTCATTTACGTGAAAAAACTGTCACTACACGTACTGGAGGCACTGACGTGTGGAACCGGCCTCAGATATGATTCCCATAAATCCTCGACAGGACCACTGACTGCACTGACACAAGCAGAGGGGAAATGATTTTTTTTTCTGAAATTGACTGATTTATTTTCTTAGGCCAGGTGGACACGATCAGGAATTGGCAGCGCTTTGGGTGCAACACATGTCCGCTGCCGGCTATTGAACCCACGTGATTCCACATGTGACGACTAACCGTGTGGATTCACCACATCCAATATATTGCATTTATCGTGTCTCTGCTAGATAAATAGACATGTTGCCATCTGGAAAGATGCGCCGCATGAAAGTCTACACGGGTGAGCCGCAGGCGTCTGTGGACGCATAGTGGACATCGGATTTCTTGAGATCCCATCCATTATGCTGTAACATCAGTGTCCAGTGTTCAGTGTACACAGTGTCCAACCCGCAGCAATTACTGATCATGTACACATACCCTCAGAGTCTGTTTGTGTTTTTTAAAAGTGTCCACTTTTCTGTGGCTGTTGGGACAGACGGACACGTTTAGAAAAAAAAATCACATGTGGAATTCATGTGAACTCCATTCCTGTCATTGCAATCTATGGTTCTATACAGGATTTAGGCAGAACGCACCGGGAGCAGTAAAGAAAGTGTCAACAGGTCCTAATGTAAGACACAGGCATTAGACATACCGTATTTTTTAGATTATAAGACAAAATTTTGGAAAAAAATAGGACTGCGTCTTATAATACAGATATACCTTACCGGCTGCGGTGGAGCAGGGTCCAGAGTCTATGCAGGCCGCAGGCTGGAATGAATGGGTGATTGCATGTGCATTACGCCGCTGCGGGTGTTCGGTGCTGCGGGTGTATGGTGCTGCGGGGGCTCTGTTGACATTTTGTGAAAGGACAGAGCCCCTGTGGTTGCATGGTTTCCTATGGAGTGGACTACGGGAAAATGGCTGCCAAGGGTGGCACATGAGCAGATGGGGATCTCGGCACCAAGATCTCGGGAGATGAGATTTGAGCACTGAGATCACATCTCCTGAGATCTTGGTGCCGAGATCTCCATCTACGCATGTTCCACCACCGGCAGCGATTTTTCCAGGAGTCCACAGCATAGGAAACCATGCCATGCAACTGGGGAGGCACGGTGGGGTCCAAGGTTCAATTCCACCAAGGACAATATTTGCAAGGATTTTGTATGTTCTCCCTGTGTTTGCATGGGTTTTCTCTGGGTACTCAGGTTTCTTCCTACATTCCAAAGATAGGGAATTTAGATCGTGAGCCCCATTGGGGACAGTGGCACTACTGTCTGTAACGAGCTGTGGAATTAATAGTGCTATATAAATGAGCACAAATAAATATTCTGCGAGGGTTCTGGCCCTTCACAAAATGTTGGCAGAGCCCCAGAGCAACGAACACCCGCAGCAACGCACCGCATATCTGAACACCCCTCATCCCAGCCTGCGGCCTGCAGCAATGCTCCAGCAGCGACCCTGGGACCCCACTTCACCGCAACCACCACCCCCTGGAAAGCAATAAGACTCATGTATTATAAGAAGCACCACCATTTTATTAAAAAAAGTTTTTTTTCCTAGTTTTCTCCTCAAAATTTGGGGTGCGTCTTATAATCCGGAGAATTTTACTACAAAATACGGTAAACTACTGATTCCTATTATAGCGACACTACAATTACTGAACTATATATGCAGCACATATACACAGATACACACTATACATGTACACACATTATATATACTTTATAAATATAGAAACACACTATATAAAGTATATATGCAAACTGCCTCTTCAGAGAAAAAGAGGACTTAAACTCTATAGCGCCACCTGTTGGAAGTAGCGATCCTACAAGTCACAATCAACTCTTTAACGAGTCGTGCAATCTGACTTAGGATAAAAGCCAAATTAGTATCTCAATTCGCAGACACGGTGTTTCAGGCTGTTGACCCTCGTCAGTGTGAAGGCACAGGCAGAAACATTCAGTTTATATACAGTATATACATTATGCTCACATACAGTACATATACAGTTTATATATATATTTACACAATATACTGCACATATGCAGTATACAAGTATAATATGCATACACATACTATATACTGTATGCACATGTGTGTGTATATATACAGTATATATATATATATACATATATATATACAGTGGGGCAAAAAAGTATTTAGTCAGTCAGCAATAGTGCAAGTTCCACCACTTAAAAAGATGAGAGGCGTCTGTAATTTACATCATATGTAGACCTCAACTATGGGAGACAAACTGAGAAAAAAAAATCCAGAAAATCACATTGTCTGTTTTTTTTAACATTTTATTTGCATATTATGGTGGAAAATAAGTATTTGGTCAGAAACAAACAAAAAAGATTTCTGGCTCTCACAGACCTGTAACTTCTTCTTTAAGAGTATCCTCTTTCCTCCACTCATTACCTGTAGTAATGGCACCTGTTTAAACTTGTTATCAGTATAAAAAGACAACTGTGCACACCCTCAAACAGTCTGACTCCAAACGCCACTATGGTGAAGACCAAAGAGCTGTCAAAGGACACCAGAAACAAAATTGTAGCCCTGCACCAGGCTGGGAAGACTGAATCTGCAATAGCCAACCAGCTTGGAGTGAAGAAATCAACAGTGGGAGCAATAATTAGAAAATGGAAGACATACAAGACCACTGATAATCTCCCTCGATCTGGGGCTCCACGCAAAATCCCACCCCGTGGGGTCAGAATGATCACAAGAACGGTGAGCAAAAATCCCAGAACCACGCGGGGGGACCTAGTGAATGAACTGCAGAGAGCTGGGACCAATGTAACAAGGCCTACCATAAGTAACACACTACGCCACCATGGACTCAGATCCTGCAGTGCCAGACGTGTCCCACTGCTTAAGCCAGTACATGTCCGGGCCCGTCTGAAGTTTGCTAGAGAGCATTTGGATGATCCAGAGGAGTTTTGGGAGAATTTCCTATGGTCTGATGAAACCAAACTGGAACTGTTTGGTAGAAACACAACTTGTCGTGTTTGGAGGAAAAAGAATACTGAGTTGCATCCATCAAACACCATACCTACTGTAAAGCATGGTGGCGGAAACATCATGCTTTGGGGCTGTTTCTCTGCAAAGGGGCCAGGACGACTGATACGGGTACATGAAAGAATGAATGGGGCCATGTATCGTGAGATTTTGAGTGCAAACCTCCTTCCATCAGCAAGGGCATTGAAGATGAAACGTGGCTGGGTCTTTCAACATGACAATGATCCAAAGCACACCGCCAGGGCAACGAAGGAGTGGCTTCGTAAGAAGCATTTCAAAGTCCTGGAGTGGCCTAGCCAGTCTCCAGATCTCAACCCTATAGAAAACCTTTGGAGGGAGTTGAAAGTCCATGTTGCCAAGCGAAAAGCCAAAAACATCACTGCTCTAGAGGAGATCTGCATGGAGGAATGGGCCAACATACCAACAACAGTGTGTGGCAACCTTGTGAAGACTTACAGAAAACGTTTGACCTCTGTCATTGCCAACAAAGGATATATTACAAAGTATTGAGATGAAATTTTGTTTCTGACCAAATACTTATTTTCCACCATAATATGCAAATAAAATGTTAAAAAAACAGACAATGTGATTTTCTGGATTTTTTTTTTCTCAGTTTGTCTCCCATAGTTGAGGTCTACCTATGATGTAAATTACAGACGCCGCTCATCTTTTTAAGTGGTGGAACTTGCACTATTGCTGACTGACTAAATACTTTTTTGCCCCACTGTATATATATATATATATATATATATATATATATACACTCACATGCACTACAGATATACACAATCATGCTATATACTGTATATATGCACGCGCATACTATATACACACATACAGACACACACGCTGTATACTGCACATGTACACACACAGATACACAGTTACATGTATACTTACCAGGTTCTGCTGCTTCACTTGTACATATCCATTCCCAGGACAGTGCTAGGAGCAGCCATGATGAGGACTCACAGACACACGGGGCTGCAGGCATCTTCCTGGCCTGGCTCTGACCTTTGTCTGCTGTGCTGTAATCAGGCCCCTCTCCTTCAACTTTTCCAATGTTTTTATTTTCATTTTAGCAACATAACAAGATTCAAGTTTGAAGGCATTGTTTGTCATTAGGTAACATATAACATATAATATTCCATATTATAATAGACATTTGACATATAATGGGTGTCTATAAGACTTTGTATTGTTTCATTAACAATTTTAAGCGTATCAAACGCTTCATATCGTTTTAAAGATATAGAAAAAGTACATTCCAATATTTTCGTTTTCGTAACAAAACATGACTCATTTTTATAGGCATTTTTGCCGATATGTAACATAACATACCATATAATATTTTTATATTTAATCATTCTCTATAAAGCTTTATTTTGCTTCAATATCAATTTTGGGTATTATAAACGTTTTATATCACTTTATAGATATACAGGTCCTTCTCAAAAAATTAGCATATAGTGTTAAATTTCATCATTTCCCATAATGTAATGATTACAATTAAACTTTCATATATTATAGATTCATTATCCACCAACTGAAATTTGTCAGGTCTTTTATTGTTTTAATACTGATGATTTTGGCATACAACTCCTGATAACCCAAAAAACCTGTCTCAATAAATTAGCATATTTCACCCATCCAATCAAATAAAAGTGTTTTTTAATAACAAACAAAAAAACCAACAAATAATAATGTTCAGTTATGCACTCAATACTTGGTCGGGAATCCTTTGGCAGAAATGACTGCTTCAATGCGGCGTGGCATGGAGGCAATCAGCCTGTGACACTGCTGAGATGTTATGGAGGCCCAGGATGCTTCAATAGTGGCCTTAAGCTCATCCAGAGTGTTGGGTCTTGTGTCTCTCAACTTTCTCTTCACAATATCCCACAGATTCTCTATGGGGTTCAGGTCAGGAGAGTTGGCAGGCCAATTGAGCACAGTAATACCATGGTCAGTAAACCATTTACCAGTGGTTTTGGCACTGTGAGCAGGTGCCAGGTCGTGCTGAAAAATGAAATCTTCATCTCCATAAAGCATTTCAGCCGATGGAAGCATGAAGTGCTCCAAAATCTCCTGATAGCTAGCTGCATTGACCCTGCCCTTGATGAAACACAGTGGACCAACACCAGCAGCTGACATGGCACCCCACACCATCACTGACTGGGGGTACTTGACACTGGACTTCAGGCATTTTGGCATTTCCTTCTCCCCAGTCTTCCTCCAGACTCTGGCACCTTGATTGCCGAATGACATGCAAAATTTGCTTTCATCAGAAAAAAGTACTTGGGACCACTTAGCAACAGTCCAGTGCTGCTTCTCTGTATCTCAAAAGTGGCTTTACCTGGGGAATGCGGCACCTGTAGCCCATTTCCTGCACACGCCTGTGCACGGTGGCTCTGGATGTTTCCACACCAGACTCAGTCCACTGCTTCCTCAGGTTCCCCAAGGTCTGGAATCGGTCCTTCTCCACAATCTTCCTCAGGGTCCGGTCTCCTCTTCTCGTTGTACAGCGTTTTCTGCCACATTGTTTCCTTCCAACAGACTTACCATTGAGGTGCCTTGATACAGCACTCTGGGAACAGCCTATTTGTTGAGAAATTTCTTTCTGGGTCTTACCCTCTTGCTTGAGGGTGTCAATGATGGCCTTCTTGACATCTGTCAGGTCGCTAGTCTTACCCATGATGGGGGTTTTGAGTAATGAACCAGGCAGGGAGTTTATAAAAGCCTCAGGTATCTTTTGCATGTGTTTAGAGTTAATTAGTTGATTCAGAAGATTAGGATAATAGGTCGTTTAGAGAACCTTTTCTTGATATGCTAATTTATTGAGACAGGTTTTTTGGGTTATCAGGAGTTGTATGCCAAAATCATCAGTATTAAAACAATAAAAGACCTGACAAATTTCAGTTGGTGGATAATGAATCTATAATATATGAAAGTTTAATTGTAATCATTACATTATGGTAAATAATGAAATTTAACCCTATATGCTAATTTTTTGAGAAGGACCTGTACAGTAAAAATAAATTGAAATGTACAAAAATAAAGTAAACTTTATACAACAATTTTTAAGGTACGTATATTAGATATATATCTATGAGAATAGATGTTATGGATATATATTGTCCCAGTGAGACCACTTATTTGTATATTTCACCAGTTGGTTATTCGCTAGGGCGAAGGATAATTCATATGTCCTATGGAGAGATAGTTGTTCTATTATGTCTGAAAATGAAGGAGGGAGATGATGTTTCCAATTAAAAGCTATGCTGTTTTTTACTACCAGTAGTATTTGTATAATCATATTCCTTTTATCTAGACAAAGGTCCTCGAGGCCCAGGGAAAGCAAAGCTATATGGGGAGTTAAATTTAGTGGTTTGCCATAAATGTTGTCAATAAGGGTAGATATTTGTGTCCAGAGAGGTTTTAGTTTTGGGCAATGCCAAAACATGTGAAGGAGGTCCCCTTTAATGCCACATTTTCTCCAACAGGAGGCAGATCCATCTTGGTTAATATGAGCTATCTTGCTGGAATATAGTACCAGCGGGTATTTACTTTGAAATGACATTCTTGAAGAGACATAGATAACGTGGAATCATATGTGGAAGACAGAGCGTCCTCCCAATCTTCTCTGGTAAAGGTAGACTGCAGTTCCCTTTCCCACTTGCGTATATAGGGGTGTTTAGGCATTTCCCAATCATGATTAAACCAGTCATAAATATATGTGTGTCTCCAAAAGACTCCGTGTTCCGTGTTACTTACTAAGTTTAAGGATGCTTCGGAGAATTGTGGACCCTTCTGGAGAAACTTCATGACTTGTTCTTTTAACATTACAAATTGTAAAAACGTCGATGACGGGAGTCTAAACTTCTCTTTTAGGTTGCTAAATTTTATGAAAGAGCTACCGTCATAGACGTCTCCCAATCTCGTAATTCCCCTTTCTTCCCATAGAGTTGGAAGTGTAATATTGTTACATGTAGAAATAGTGGAGAGAGGAATTTTAACCAAGATAGATTTTTTGGATGTTCCCTTTCTTGATCTGGACAATTTTTCCCAAGCATGTATGGTGGCCTGGAATATTGGGTGAGTCACTGAGTTGAGTTGATGACCAGTTAGTGTTTTTATAATTAAATTTTTGGGGTGGTTGTTTTTATTTAGAAGGGTTTCCATATCTAACCACGCTGGGGGTTTTGATACTGTTAGCCAGAATCTGCTTTGTTTTTTCAAGGATGTATAATAATGGGCAGCTATATTGGGAATCCCCAAGCCCCCATATGCTCTTTTTTTGTAAGTGATACTTGAGGGTGCCTCCCCTTCAACTTTTAAAACTTCTAACCTGACTGCAGAGAGACAGAGAGAGAGGGGTGCTGGAGGGGGGTTTGGGAGAGATGATCCGGGACTACAGAAGATGCACAGTGTCATTGCTGTACATCCTCTGGGCACTTCATAAAAGCGCTCCAGATGCAGGGGGCCCCCTTTGTGAGTGGGGGCCCAAGTATCTGTCTGCCCCAAATGCCAGCCCGGAGTATAGATCCTGAGTTGGCTTAAAGTTCAGCTCCTTGATATCTACCAGTCTTTTGCTCCTATACCAGAAAAACGAAATGACCTGTTTATAAGTCATGAGAAGAATCAGATGTGACTGTTCGCTCTGAAAGTGAAAATCTTACCTACAGTAGCATGTAAAAGTTTTGGCACCCCTGGTCAAAATTATTCTTACTGTGAACAGTTAAGCAAATTGAAGTTGAAATGAACTCTAAAAAGGCCAAAAGTAAAACATTGCACATTTCATTTGTATTTTAGGCATAAACATATATATGCACTTCAATTTTTGGGCAAGGGCGCTTATGATCCCCATAAATATTTTTTTTTGTAACCCCCATGGGGAAATTTTTGTCAGCCCATGCAATTAGTGTATGGGCATTACAAGTCTAGGAGACATGCTCCTTAACATTGGGCCTAGTTTTTAATAATGCCTTCCTCCAGATATCATCACTCTCTGCCACTAGAACACCATGGTGAATATGTTCTGTGCTGCTACAGCCATTCAATTGTGGGCAAGGGTGTCTATGATCCCCATAAATATTTTTTTAATAATGTACCCCCCATGGGGACATGTTTGTCAGCCCATACACTTAGTGCATGGGCATTACGAGTCTAGGAGACCTGCTCCTTTCTAATGGGAACATTTTTTTTATGAGGCCCTCCTCCATGATTCTTCCAAGGGGGGATGGTGTTGCATACAAATTTGGGTCAAGGTGGCCCTTGCATTCAATGCATAAGGAAACAGTGTGGCAGGACCTACTAAAGAATGTGAAGTGGGTTTCCCTGTGGCCAGCCAGTACTTGGGTTCAAAGGCTTATTGGGGTGCATATGACTTGGCAGCAGGGCAGACCTTGCAGGTAATACATAAGAAAACAGTATGGCAGTACCAACTGAAGAAAGTGAAGTGGGTTTTCCTGTGGCCATCCAGTACCTGGGTGCAAAGGCTTATTGGGGGGCATATAACTTGATAGCAGGGCAAGCCTGGCATTCATTGCAACTTTTTTCTGGAGGCCCTCCTGTACTGCTCGTGAAAGGGGTATTGGGGTGTGTTGTAATTCTTGGCAGCCCAGCTACTCACTGCATAGGCAATAACAGCATAGGAGACCCAATGCTTAATAATGGCACTTTACGAATATTAATGCCGCCTGATGCCCCTCTAAAAATAGGCTTTAAGACTGAGTCCCTCTTTCATAAATGAAACAAGATGTGTCTTCTTATGTGTCACACACCACATGGCCAGCTAGGGTTGTTAAATGTTACAATGACATTTCCCAGTGAATGCATTTGTATTGGTTGAAAGCAATGTAAAAGTTAAAAAAAAGCATCAAAAACGCTGCGTGTGAACATAGCCCAAGTCTTTGGTTAATTATTTTGCCTTATATACAAGTCATTACCCTGGAAAGGATGTACCTTAACATATTTACAGGCAAAATCCATTTTGGTTTCGATTTTGTATGTTTTTTGGTGCACCTGTAAAAATGGCGTGAAACTCTTACAACATTGCTATCAGCTGTGACCTTGGAGTCAGAAATGCTTCCAGGGGCGATCCACATGACTTTCCCATGTAATTTCAGCAATGCTTTCATAATTTTCAGATGTATATAGACCTTAAGGACTTCCGGGGGGATCGCGGTAAAAATACTCGAGTTTCCCATAGATTTACATTGAGCTCATTGCTCGAGTCGAGTACCGGAGTATTCCAATTTGCTCGACCCAAGCAACGAGCACCTGAGCATTTTAGTGCTCACCCATCACTATTAATTAATTATCATTTCTGACTCCTAGGTCACAGCTGTAAGCACTGTTGTCAGAGTTTCATGCCATTTTTACAGGTGCACCAAAAAACATACAAAAATGGAATCAAAATGGATTTTGCTGGGAAATATGTTTAGGTACATCCTTTCCTGGGTAATTACTTGTATATAAGGCAAAATAATTTACCCCAGACCAAAATGTTCCTCCACCACTTGGGCTATGTTCACATCCAGCGTTTTTGATATGTTTTTCAAATTTAACATTGCTTTCAACCAATACAAATGCATTCACTTTGAAATGTCATTGTAACATTTAACAACCCTAGCTGGCCATGTGGTGTGTGATACATAAGGAGACACATCTTGTTTTATTTATGAAGGAGGGACTCTTAAAGTCACAAAGCTTATTTTTAGAGAGGCATCAGGCAGGATTAATATTCTTAAAGAGCCATTATTAAACAGTGTGTTTCTTATGCTGTTATTGCCTATGCAGCGAGTGGCTGGGTTGCCAAGAAATACAATGCATCGCAATACCCCTTTCAAGAGAGGTACAGGAGGGCCTCCTGAAAAAAAATTGCATTGATTGCAAGGCCTGCCCTATTTTCAAGTCATATGCAACCCAATAAGCCTTTGAACCCAGGTACTAGATGGCCAAAGGAAAACCCACTTCACATTCTTCAGTTGGTCCTGCCATACTGTTTCCTTATGCATTGAATGCAAGGGACGCCATGACCCAAATTTGCACCCAACGCAATCCCCCTCTTGGAAGAATCATGGAGGAGGGCCTCATAAAAAAAAATCCCATTACAAAGGAGCAGGTCTCCTAGACTTGTAATGCCCATACACTAAGTGCATGGGCTGACAAACCCCATGGGGGGTACATTTTTTTAAAATATTTTATTTGGATCATAGACACTCTTGCCTAAAAATTTACTGGCTGTAGAAGAAAGGAAAATGTTAACCTAGTTAATCTAGTGTTAATCTAGTGGCAGAGAATGATGAGACGTGGAAGAAGACCTCATTAAAAACTATGCCCAATTTAAAGGAGAGGGTCACCTACACTTTTAATGCCCATATACAAAGTGCATGGGCTGAGAAACATTTCCCCATGGGGGTAATTTTTTTTTTATTGTTTATGGGTATCATAAACACCTTTCAAAACTGGAAAGTGCTTTCCTAATCAGTTGCTGCTGTGAAGGTGCAGGTTTTTAGTAAAAACATGGTGGACGAATGGTTGGATGAAGTGATCAGGAAAAGGGCCATGGTGATGACATGAATGTTAACGTACATGATTAACCCCTTCATGACCCAGCCTATTTTGACCTTAAAGACTCATGACCCAGCCTATTTTGACCTTAAAGACCTTGCCGTTTTTTGCAATTCTGACCAGTGTCCCTTTATGAGGTAATAACTCGGGAACGCTTCAACGGATCCTAGCGATTCTGAGAATGTTTTCTCATGACATATTGGGCTTCATGTTAGTGGTAAATTTAGGTCAATAAATTCTGCGTTTATTTGTGATAAAAACGGAAATTTGGCGAAAATTTTGAAAATTTCGCAATTTTCACATTTTGAATTTTTATTCTGTTAAACCAGAGAGTTATGTGACAAAAAATAGTTAATAAATAACATTTCCCATATGTATACTTTACATCAGCACAATTTTGGAAACAAAATTTTTTTTTGCTAGGAAGTTATAAGGGTTAAAATTTGACCAGCGATTTCTCATTTTTACAACGAAATTTACAAAACCATTTTTTTTAGGGACCACCTCACATTTGAAGTCAGTTTGTGGGGTCTATATGGCTGAAAATACCCAAAAGTGACACCATTCTAAAAAATGCACCCCTCAAGGTACTCAAAACCACATTCCAGAAGTTTATTAACCCTTCAGGTGCTTCACAGCAGCAGAAGCAACATGGAAGGAAAAAATTAACATTTAACTTTTTAGTCACAAAAATTATCTTTTAGCAACAATTTTTTTATTTTCCCAATGGTAAAAAGAGAAACTGAACCACGAAAGTTGTTGTCCAATTTGTTCCGAGTACACTGATACCTTATATGTGGGGGTAAACCACTGTTTGGGCACATGGTAAGGCTCGGAAGGGAAGGAGCGCCATTTGACTTTTTGAATGAAAAATTATCTCCATCGTTAGCGGACACCATGTCGCGTTTGGTGAGCCCCTGTGTGCCTAAACATTGGAGCTCCCCCACAAGTGACCCCATTTTGGAAACTAGACCCCCCAAGGAACTTATCTAGATGCCTAGTGAGCACTTTAAACCCTCAAGTGCTTCACAAATTGATCTGTAAAAATGAAAAAGTACTTTTTTTTCACACAAAAAAATTTTTTGCCTCAATTTTTTCATTTTCACATGGGCAATAGGATAAAATGGATCATAAAATTTGTTGGGCAATTTCTCCCAAGTACGCCGATACCTCATATGTGGGGGTAAACCACTGTTTGGGCACACGGCAGGGCTCGGAAGGGAAGGCGCGCCATTTGACTTTTTGAATGGAAAATTAGCTCCAATTGTTAGCGGACACCATGTCGCATTTGGAGAGCCCCTGTGTGCCTAAACATTGGAGCTCCCCCACAAGTGACCCTATTTTGGAAACTAGACCCCCCAAGGAACTTATCTAGATGCATATTGAGCACTTTAAACCCCCAGGTGCTCCACAGAAGTTTATAACGCAGAGCCATGAAAATAAAAAATAATTTTTCTTTCCTCAAAAATCATTTTTTAGCCTGGAATTTCCTATTTTGCCAAGGGTAATAGGAGAAATTGGACCCCAAATGTTCTTGACCAGTTTGTCCTGAGTACGCTGATACCCCATATGTGGGGGTAAACCACTGTTTGGGCGCACGGCAGGGCTCGGAAGGGAAGGCACGCCATTTGGTTTTTTAAATGGAAAATTAGCTCCAATCATTAGCGGACACCATGTCACGTTTGGAGAGCCCCTGTATGCCTAAACATTGGAGATTCCCCACAAGTGACCCCATTTTGGAAACTAGACCCCCCAAGGAACTTATCTAGATGCATATTGAGCACTTTAAACCCCCAAGTGCTTCACAGAAGTTTATAACGCAGAGCCATGAAAATAAAAAATAAAAATTATTTTCTCAAAAATGATCTTTTAGCCTGCAATTTTTTATTTTCCCAAGGGTAACAGGAGAAATTTCACCCCAAAAGTTGTTGTCCAGTTTCTCCTGAGTACGCTGATACCCCATATGTGGGGGTAAACCACTGTTTGGGCACATGCCGGGGCTCGGAAGTGAAGTAGTGACGTTTTGAAATGCAGACTTTGATGGAATGCTCTGTGGGCGTCACGTTGCGTTTGCAGAGCCCCTGATGTGGCTAAACAGTAGAAACCCCCCACAAGTGACCCCATTTTGGAAACTAGACCCCGAAAGGAACTTATCTAGATGTGTGGTGAGGACTTTGAACCCCTAAGTGCTTCACAGAAGTTTATAACGCAGAGCCATGAAAGTAAAAAAAAAAAATTATTTTCTCAAAATGATCTTTTAGCCTGCAACTTTTTATTTTCCCAAGGGTATCAGGAGAAATTTCACCCCAAAAGTTGTTGTCCAGTTTCTCCTGAGTACGCTGATACCCCATATGTGGGGGTAAACCACTGTTTGGGCACACGTCGGGGCTCAGAAGGGAAGTAGTGACTTTTGAAATGCAGACTTTGATGGAATGGTCTGCGGGCGTCACGTTGCGTTTGCAGAGCCCCTGGTGTGCCTAAACAGTAGAAACCCCCCACAAGTGACCCCATTTTAGAAACTAGACCCCCCAAGGAACTTATCTAGATGTGTGGTGAGCACTTTGAACCCCCAAGTGCTTCACAGAAGTTTATAATACAGAGCCGTGAAAATAATAAATACGTTTTCTTTCCTCAAAAATAATTATTTAGCCCAGAATTTTTTATTTTCCCAAGGGTTACAGGAGAAATTGGACCCTAAAAGTTGTTGTCCAGTTTCTCCTGAGTACGCTGATACCCCATGTGTGGGGGTAAACCACTGTTTGGGCACACGTCGGGGCTCAGAAGGGAAGTAGTGACTTTTGAAATGCAGACTTTGATGAAATGGTCTGCGGGCGTCACGTTGCGTTTGCAGAGCCCCTGGTGTGCCTAAACAGTAGAAACCCCCCACAAGTGACCCCATTTTAGAAACTAGACCCCCCAAGGAACTTATCTAAACATGTGGTGAGCACTTTGAACCCCCAAGTGCTTCACAGACGTTTACAACGCAGAGCCGTGAAAATAAAAAAATCTTTTTTCTTTCCTCAAAAATGATGATTTAGCAAGCATTTTTTTATTTTCACAAGGGTAATAGGAGAAATTGGACCCCAGTAATTGTTGCGCAGTTTGTCCTGAGTATGCTGGTACCCCATATGTGGGGGTAAACCACTGTTTGGGCACACGTCGGGGCTCGGAAGTGAGGGAGCACCATTTGACTTTTTGAATACAAGATTGGCTGGAATCAATGGTGGCGCCATGTTGCGTTTGGAGACCCCTGATGTGCCTAAACAGTGGAAACCCCTCAATTCTACCTCCAACACTAACCCCCCCACACCCCTAACCCTAATCCCAACTGTAGCCATAACCCTAATCACAATCCTAACCCCAACACACCCCTAACCACAACCCTAACCCCAACACACCCCTAACCCTAACCACAACCCTAGTTCCAACCCTAACCCTAAGGCTTTCTGCCCACGTTGCGGATTCGTGTGAGATTTTTCAGCATCATTTTTGAAAAATACGCGGGTAAAAGGCACTGCGTTTTACCTGCGGATTTTCCGCGGATGTCCAGTGTTTTTTGTGCGGATTTCACCTGCGGATTCCTATTGAGGAACAGGTGTAAAACACTGCGGAATCCTCACAAAGAATTGACATGCTGCGGAAAATACAAGGCAGCGTTTCCGCGTGGTATTTTCCGCACCATGGGCACAGCGGATTTGGTTTTCCATAGGTTTACTTGGTACCGTAAACCTGATGGAAAACTGCTACGAATCCGCAGCGGCCAATACGCTGCGGATCCACAGCCAAATCCGCACCGTGTGCACATAGCCTAATTCTAAAGGTATGTGCACACGCTGCGGAAAACGCTGCGGATCCGCAGCAGTTTCCCATGAGTTTACAGTTCAATGTAAACCTATGGGAAACAAAAATCGCTGTACACATGCTGCAGAAAAACTGCACGGAAACGCAGCGGCTTACATTCCGCAGCATGTCACTTCTTTGTGCGGATTCCGCAGCGGTTTTACAACTGCTCCAGTAGAAAATCGCAGTTGTAAAACCGCAGTGAAATGCGCAGAAAAAACACGGTAAATCCGCCATAAATCCGCAGCGGTTTAGCACTGCGGATTTATGAAATCCGCAGCGGAAAAATCCGCAGAGGACCAGAATACGTGTGCACATACCGAAACCCTAACCCTAGCCCTAACCCTAACCCTAACCCTACCCCTAACCCTACCCCTACCCCTAACCCTACCCCTAACCCTACCCCTAACCCTACCCCTACCCCTAACCCTACCCCTAACCCTAACCCTACCCCTAACCCTAACCCTACCCCTAACCCTAGCCCTAACCCTAACCCTATTCTAACATTAGTGGAAAAAAAAATTCTTTATTTTTTTATTGTCCCTACCTATGGGGGTGACAAAGGGGGGAGGGTCATTTATTATTTTTTTTATTTTGATCACTGAGATAGATTATATCTCAGTGATCAAAATGCACTTTGAACGAATCTGCCGGCTGGCAGATTCGGCGGGCGCACTACGCATGCGCCCGCCATTTTGGAAGATGGCGGCGCCCGGGGAGAAGACGGACGGACCCCGGCAGGACTGGTAAGTATGATGGGGTGGGGGGGGAGCACGGGGGGGGGATCGGAGCACGGAGGGGGTGGATCGGAATGCAGGAGGGGTGGAACGGAGCACCGGGGGGGTGGAACGGAGCACGGGGGGTGGAACGGAGCACGGGGGGTGGAACGGAGCACGGGGGGGTGGATCGGAGTGCAGGGGGGGTGATTGGAGCACGGGGGGGTGATTGGAGCACGGGGGTGAGCGGACAAAAGCACGGGGGGAGCCGGAGCACAGGACGGAGGGGAGCCGGAGCAGTGTACCTGCCAGATCGGAGGGCTGGGGGGGCGATCGGTGGGGTGGGGTGGGGGCACATTAGTATTTCCAGCCATGGCCGATGATATTGCAGCATCGGCCATGGCTGGATTGTAATATTTCACCCTTTATAATAGGTGAAATATTACAAATCGCTCTGATTGGCAGTTTCACTTTCAACAGCCAATCAGAGCGATCGTAGCCACGGGGGGGGTGAAGCCACCCCCCCGGGCTAAACTACCACTCCCCCTGTCCCTGCAGATCGGGTGAAATGGGAGTTAACCCTTTCACCCGGCCTGCAGGGACGCAAGCTTTCCATGACGCCACATAGATTGGCACCGACTTGCATGACGCCTACGTGGCGTCATGGGTCGGGAAGGGGTTAATAAAAGCGGTGGCTATGGGAGGTATGAGAGCCAGGATACAGCCTAACAATGATTAGTCGTTTAGCCACCACCAAGAATGGGTTTCATGCTCATCAGAAGATCGGTGTAACAGATGCGAGTTTGAGACTCGGCCTAAAAAATTACCGTTAAAAATATGATGCCAAAGACGCACATGTCTGTCTAAAGGGCAAAGTACAACATGTTTGTGAGATGCTGAATTAGGGAAAGCAAATCAGTGTTGGAGGAAAACCAAACCAACTGATGGATGCTTGTGAAAAACTAAGTTTAAAGAGGAGTGCACCATCCATAACTATAAACACAACCATATCCCATATCCCATATCTTCTTCATCTTCTCCCATACATATTACCAATAATATCCAAATGTCTCAGTGGAAAATTATTTGTTCTAGTGTAATGAACACTGTTAAAGGAATGTCACAAAACGTAGATAACCACGACCCTTGGAAACACCAGATTTCCTCTTTACAAGATATGACGATGATGGTATTAATGACGATTTTGAACTTTACCACATCCCACCAAGAAGATGAAGATCACAGCTGCAAACAATGTACCAAAAACGGCCGTGAATGTCTGGAAAATCATTTTATCTTGGGCAAACTTTCCCTCTTACTAAAGTGGTACCGAATGATGCATACACAGCTCTCATGTCTACTCAGCATGAGATGGTTGAAGAATGATGTATAGCATTTCGTCCATGTCCACTTTTTGAAAACGAGCAGAAAAGAAGGATTAAATAGCAGGAAGACGTGTTATTTGGGGCAGTAAGGAGGTAATGTCAGGTACACATAGGTAGATCTTTGTGTCATCAGCGTACAGATGATATTGCAAACCGTGCCATTACATGAGCTGTTCCAAGCCGAAGTTATAGATGGAGAAGAGTAGGGGGTCCTAGAACTTAGAACACCAAAAGACAGGGGTCGAGGTGAGGAGGTGAAGACACTGAATGTCCCCATAACAGTCTTGTTGTTTTATAAAGACTCTGCCGATAACCCCAAAAAGGCCGATTGCACAACCGACCATGCCCGCATCAGCAGGAGTAGCAAAACTACCAGCCTAACCACCACCAGCATGCTCATTCACATGGCAGGAAAGCACCCGAGATTGTTGGCTGGGCAACAGGCTCAATGAACAGTGTCTGCGGGTGATACCATTGATTCTTCCGCTGTTGTGTGTGCAAGCCAATCCCCTGTCCATGGTGCATACAAAGATGCCTCCTGCCCTGCATCTGTAGTTGCACACAAACTCAACTAGCACCATAAAGAAGCGCATCTATGTCCTTGTCCCAGCACAGCGTTCAGTTGTCCATACTCCAGTCCTTGGAACACAAGCAGAAATATGCAGCCAACACCACACAGGCCACGGTACTAAATTCACACATTTCTCATATGTTTGCACCTGAAATGTTGCTTTTTAGGCTCATGGTAGATGGAAGCTTTGAGCAACGTGATGGTAGTGACCGTCAAGGTACTTAATCCCCAGCCACCACTATTTCTCCCAGTGTGCCATATCCTGCATTACACTTGTCCCACAACAGCACCCGGGCCATCCACAATGCTGTTCCTGGGAAAGTGCACCTAACCACATACACGTAGACAAGTGCTTGTAGGCAGGGATGGTACACTGAGTTAGTGTAGAGCAAGCCATGACCCAGTCAAACATTGGGAGACCATGTCACAGATGTATGGAGGAGACAGGTTGTAGAAGGCTTTGTATGTCATAGTTAGACTTTTGAACTGTAGCCTCTGGGCAATGGGAGGGCAGTGAAGGACCTGGTAGAGAGGAGTGGATGGGGAATAATGGAGGGACAGTTGGATTACTCAGGCAACAAAGTTTAGTATAGATTGGAGTGGTGCAAGAGTGCTCGTAGGGAGGCCACAGAGCAGGAGGTTGCAATAGTCGAGGCGGGAGATTATGAGTGCGTGCACAAACTTTTTTGCAGTCTCTTGGAATGTACGGATCCAGGAAATGTTTTAGAGTTGTAGTGGGTAGGATTAAGCAAGGGCTTTGATATGCAGCTTGAAAGCAAGGCCAGAGTAGAGGATCACCCTGAGGCCCCGAACATGTGGGACTATTTGTCCAGGTGTGCCATCCCTGCCTTACACAGGCACATATCCCACAACATTAAACGTGCCCTCAAAAATGCTGTTACTGGAAAAGCCCACTTAACCACAGACATGTGGTAAGTGCTTGAGGGCAGGGATGTTACATCTCGCTGATGACACACTGGGTTAACATTGTGGAAGCCGGGGCTTAGTCCGACCTTGGGATTGTGTAAGTCCTCCAAACCCTGAGTATTGTGGGCCCTAGGTCAATCTGGGTTTCACACACAGTCTACAGCTTCTGCACCTCCTCCACCTCTTCAGCCTCCATCTCCAAAAGTAGCTTATCAGTCACAAGCTGGAAGCACTGCAGCACTGCCTCATCCAAGCGGCAAAAGACTGTGCTGAAGCTAATTTGCTTAGGTGAGAAAATGCACAATGCTGAAGATTTGTGGACAGCTCCGATGAGCAGTCAGATCTGCGGCTGACACCGGTGAACTAACAGTATATCCAGGCATGGTCGTGTGTGACAATGGCCTGAACCTGGTGGCTGCTCTGAGGCAAGTCGAGCTCAACACGTGCCATTCCTGGCCCATGTGCTTAATCTCATTGTTCAACACTTTATGAAAAGTGACAAGGTGCTCACGGATCTGCGTACCCATTTTAGAAAGTAAGCTAGAGTTTTATCCACCCTTGCCATGCTTCAGCAGCGTTTGCAGCTTCTGGCTCACCGACTGGTGTGTGATGTCCCCAAGCATTGGAACTCTTAACAGCAGATGTTGGAAAGGATTTGTGAACAGAAGAGAGCAGTTGGTGACTACCATCATCAACAAGGCCGTCGGCATTCAGTTCTGACTTCACACATAAGATCTCTGTAGTGGACATGGATATATATACCATCCTCCAAAACTTTGAGGAATCCAGCAAGATGGTGAGTGGCAATGACACCATAATTCACATCTGTGTCATGCTTATCTGTGCTCTAATAAAAATATTTATATTTGTTTACATAGCATCAACATATTTACATTTTAACAGTTTCGAACACAACTGTTCCAAGTAACAACGCTAACAATAATACAATAATTAAATCAAAATAAAAAGACCCTGCTCATGACAGCTTACAATCTACAGTAAGTAACAATGATAACAATAATTAAATGAAAAAAAAATCCTGCTCCTGACAACTTACAATCTACAATGAGGTGTGGGAGATAAAAACTACAGGGGTGTATTAACAATGATGATGTATTTACAATGATAGTTCTGAGATAAGTCGAAAGTTGTGGAGGCCTGAGGACAAGGAGTGGGAGGAGAGCATAATCACTCATCCTCTTAGTAAGGACACGGAAGTGTTGACTGTTACCAGTCTTGCATGCATGAATGAGTTTATGTTACGCTGCCTTTCCCATCACCCTTGTGTTCTCAAAATGTTTGGTGACAGGCAATACTGACTGGTGACACTTCTAGACCCATGCTACAAGGAGAACATTAGAACTCTTATTCCAGAGGCAGACAGGTGTACTAAAATGTTGGAGGACCAGAGGGCCCTTCTTGCAGAATTATTAAAAAAATTCATATCTGAAAACCCTAGCAGCAGAGATCACAGACACAGTTCATTGGCAACGCAAGGAGTACATGTGAGATAGACACAACTCCAATCCAGCAGAGGTAGTGGAACACTGGCAAACTTCGGAGAGAGTTTTCTCAGACCCTCCCATCTTCCTGGCCCTGAGGCACAGGGGACTCTCACAAGGAGTGCAAAGTTTGGTAGATGCTGAGGGAGTACCTTGCTGACTGTACCAATAACCTCTGTCATTCCTCTGTGCCTTATAATTATTGGTGTGCAAAGCTGAACACGGGGCATGAGCAGACTCTCACTACTCACAAGTGCGTTTTACTCATGGTCATGGAGCACACGTCACCCCACTTTTTGGTGGTCACTGGGCATATGGCACCTCGCTCTCTGGCAGAACCTCTTTTATTAGCGGGACCCAGCGCGAACAGTCCTTTGCGATACCAGTGCTCTACAGATGAAGCACACTGCTCAGCCTCCTATGCGCTTCTTGTCCACACGAAAAATCTTTGCTGTCATACCCGCTTTCTCTTAAGCTGGCCCCCTACCTCTATGTCACCGGGTCTGTCTGCTGCAGTTCATCACAGCTCTGGCACTTCGGGGGTGTAGTACACTGCCCCCCTTGCTGCTCACACATTGACAGCTGGGGAACTCACTCCTGCTTTCCTTTTTTCACTCAGCTTCCGGCCTGGTTCCCTGTCTAAATACTCTCCCTTTTCCTAGGTAATGTGGCCTATCCATTCCCCTATTTTTTCCCCCAGGAAACAGGGGACGCAGCCTTGACATTTCCGGACCAAGCGCAACACAGGTACCTGCAGCCCGGTCATCCTGATTCCATATATATCTGGCCAATCAATTGTTTAATGCAAGCATCATAGAAGGCATGTTCTAATTTTCAAGAGCAAATTGTACAGGACACCCAGTACAGTATTACTTTGAAGGACTTTGTGGCTCATATCAATCCACAAGATGACACTAGGCTCATAATTCAAAATTTCGGTGGTAGATCATTTCTCCACAGATAGGTTGTGTATGTTCTGACTTCTGTAACATCATTTGGGTGGAAATTATTCATAGCTATTTGCTTCACAATATATTCATCTTCTTCAAGGCTTCGGAATATAATGTTGTAAAAGTGAAAGCAAGTAGGTGAAGTGTGTGTTAACAGAAATGTGAAAGTAATTGTCATCTTTACTATATCTCCATTGCATGAGCAGCTAACCACCTCATTGATCTTATTTTGTTTCTTTTGAAAGAAAACAACAGCTCCATCAATGCCACGTGCTTTTTCCATAAATTCATCATCCTGGTGAGAGGTGAGATTAGGGATCTACATAACATCTGTTGACTGTAGTCAACATGACACTGTGACAAGACCCAGTTAGGTCTAGCTGTCAATTTAACATAGTTTGTGCACAAATGAGCAGAGTTGTGAGCCAAAATTTTTTTTGACTCAATAACATGTTCGATGGATTGTCTAGTGGAAACACCTATGTAGTATAAGTCACATCTATGACCACCACGCTCTCCAATTGACACCTCTTGCAATACAGCCGAAATGTTAAAATCTCTAGCTTCTGTTCTAGAAAATGCAGGGGCTACTTTTTTTATATCCTCGATTCCTCATCAAACAAGTTCAGAATTAGTAGGTGTTGGATTGTTAGAATCCGGCCCAGGAAAACAAGGCTTCAGTAGTTGCGAGTCCTGGCCCCATGCTCTTCCACGTGCTTTTGCTCTGCCTTTTCCAGTCTTGATTTAATCAAGAAGATTTTGCCTTTGTAATACAGAGACAGAGTGCAACACCATCCAAACATTTACCCTCTGCTCCTTAATCTTTCTATTTGTGCAGTAACTGGCTCTAGGCAGAAGATGATGATGGTGGTAGTAGTTGGTGCAATTAAGACACCGTCCTGAGGCAGCCATAACAACTTGAAACAGAAGTATTTTTAATGAGATACCACAGTGTTAAATATGTGGCCTGTGTTTTCATTTAGTCCACAAAAATAGTGTCCAGAAATAGGGTCACAGACAGTAAAACAATGGAATGTCGGCCTGAATTGCCGCAATTTGTAGGCTACAAATAGCTCTCCCAAATGACATAGATACCAGACTGTTCAATACATGGCCTATATATTTTAATTATTGACACCAAAATAGTGTTTTGAGCTAGGGTAACACACAGCAAAAAAAGGTAAATCGAAGCCTCAAAAGCACACTTTGTACCCCACAGATAGAGGAGTCGTGTCACAGAGATATCAGACTGTTCAATATATGACCGTTTGTTTTTTTTTTCAAAAATACTGTACACTAGACATAGCATAGCAGACATAAAAACATGGATTGTAGGCCTGAAAAGCAACTATTCGTACAGCACAGATAGACTAGGAGTCAGACGGAGGTACCAGATTCATAGCTATGTGGCCTGTATTTTTTGCAATTTTAAAAACACCAAAATACTGCATACACCATGGGTAAAAGACCAAAAACTGGAATCTATGCCTGAAAAGCAGAGATTTGAAGACCACAGATAGACCAGACGTGTGACTGAGATAACAGACTGTTTCAATATATGGGCTGTATTTTTTAAAATTTTAAAAACAACAAAATACTGTATACGCCAAGGGTAGCAGACCAAAAACTGGAATGCATGCCTGAAACGCCAATATCTCAAGACCACAGATAGACCAGATGTCTGACTGAGATAGCAGACTTTCAATAGGTGGCCTGTATTTTGCATTTTTTTTAACCCCTTCAAGACCTTGCCCTTTTCTATTTTTGCGTTCTCGTTTTTCCCTCCCCTCCTTCCCAGAGCCATAACTTTTTTATTTTTACATCAATATGGCCATTTGAGGGCTTGTTTTTTGTGGGACAAGCTGTACTTTTGAACGACATCATTGGTTTTAGCATGTCATGTACTGAAAAACGGGAAAGAAATTCCAAGTGCGGTGAAATTGCAAAAAAAGTGCAATCCCACACTTGTTTTTTGTTTGGCTTTTTTGCTGGGTTCACTAAATGCTAAAACTGACCTGCTGCTATGATTCTCCAGTTCATTGTGAGTTCATAGACACCAAACATGTCTAGGTTCTTTTTTATCTAAGTGGTGAAAAAAAATTCCAAACTTTGCTGAAAAGAAAGAAAAGTCACCATTTTCCGATACCCATAGCGTCCCCATTTTTCGTGATCTGGGGTCGGGTGAGGGCTTATTTTTTGCGTGCCAAGCTGATGTTTTCAATAATACCATTTTGGTGCAGATACGTTCTTTTTATGGCCCGTTATTGCGTTTTAATGCAATGTTGCCGCGACCCAAAAAAAGTAATTTGGGCGTTTCAAATTTTTTTCTCACTACGTTGTTTAGCGATCAGGTTAATCCTTTTTCTTTTTTGATAGATCGAGTGATTCTGAATGCGGCGATACCAAATATGTGTAGGTTTAATTTTTTGTTTTATTGTTTTATTTTGAATAGTGCAAAAGTGGGGTGATTTAAACTTTTATAGTTTTTTTTAATTTTTTTCATATTTTTTTAAACTTTTTTTTTACTTTTGCCATGCTTTAATAGCCTCCATGGGGGGCTAGAAGCTGGCACAACTCGATCGGCTCAGCTACATGGGAGCGATGCATAGATCGTTCCTATGTAGCTGAATTATAAGCTTGCTATGAGCGCCGACCACAGGGTGGTGCTCACAGCAAGCCGGAATCAGCAACCATAGAGGACTCAAGGAGACTCACCGCCGCATCCCACATCAAAGCGGGGGTACCGACCTCCACTGTAATAGTACGGCGGAGGTCGGTAAGGGGTTAAATTCTGTATACAGCAAGGGCAGCAGACCAAAAAATTCAATGTATGCCTGCAAAGCAAGGATTTAGACACCACAGATGCACCTTGCGTCTTACGGAGATAACAGACTGATCAAAATGTGGCCTTGATTTTTTGGGGACCACCAAATTTGTGTCAATAAGTACACTATGACAGGAAAATAAAAAACTTGGAGTACTAAAATTGTACAATGTTTAGCACAATGATATGCGATTCGTGTGGCGTATAAATCACAGTACTAAATGTAAGAATTGTAGCTAAATATTTTTTTGACAGCTAAAGATTTTTGGTCACCAAAATGTCCAAAAATGTTGTAAGACACTCCAAAAAAAAAACTATAGTACACAAAAAAAGGCCAGAAGTTTATGCTCACTCACGTCTGATGCCTGGGACAAAAACGACCATTTTACATTGTTAGATTTTAATGCTCTTGTACTAAAATTACCTGGCTGTAGTCTGCAGTGTGACCAAGCAAATAAATGTTTAAAAATTAATGGGGCTCTAGATTGCTTTGTACTAAAATTTGCAGGTATAAGGTGCCCCCCCAAAAAAAAATCATGGCCATGGATACCTGCAGCTAGGTATATATAAAATACACAGCAGCAGACAATAATGGAGCCTTTTGATGTATGCAGGGAGATCTATGCTGTCTGCATAGCCTTTCTGGCTTTAAAATATAGGGGGGCCCCATGTCTTTTTTGGGGGGATCCTCCAATCTTTACAGCCAGTAAAGGCTACGCAGACAGCTGCGGGCTGATATAGCCTAGAGAGGGGCCATGGGTATTACCCCCTTCCCAGGCTACAAAAATTGGCCCCCGGCTGTCGACTTTACCCCTCTGGTGCAGAAAATTGCGCAGGAGCCCCTGCCGTTTTTTCCCATTTTTTTTAAATTAAACGTTCATCCATAAACATCGGCCTTGCTATTACATATCTACAAGATGGTGGCCCGATTTTAACGCATCAGGTATTCTAGAATATGTATGTATCTATGTATGTATGTACGTCGCGCTGTGAGTGGGGGTTAAATTTTGCACCAATAACGCTGATTGGTTGCGGCTGGCCACATAGTATATAGCACAGCCATGTAGTAGATAGCAAAGTGATGTAGTATATAGTACAGCCCACGTAGTATATAACACAACCACATAGTATATAGCACAGCCAACACAGTAGATAGTGCAGCCATGTAGTATATAGCAGCCACATAGTATATAGCACAGCCACGTAGTATATAGCATAGCGATGTAGTATATAAAACAGCCCACGTAGTATATAGCAGCCACATAGTATAAAGGGCAGCCACGTAGTATATAGCACAGCCACATAGTATATAGCACAGCGATGTAGTATATAGCACAGCCCATGTAGTATATAACACAGCAACATAGTATATAGCACAGCCAACACAGTAGATAGCAGCCACGTAGTATATAGCACAGCGATGTAGTATATAACACAGCCCACATAGTATATAGCAGCCACGTAGTATATAGCACAGCCACATAGTATATAGCACAGCCACGTAGTATATAGCACAGCAATGTAGTATATAACACAGCCCACATAGTATATAGCAGCCACGTAGTATTGAGCACAGCCACATAGTATATAGCACAGCCACGTAGTATATAGCACAGCAATGTAGTATATAACACAGCCCACATAGTATATAGCAGCCACGTAGTATAGAGCACAGCCACGTAGTATACAGCACAGCCATGTAGTATATAGCACAGCGATGTAGTATATAGCACAGCCCACATAGTATTTAACATAGCCACATAGTATATAACACAGCCAACACAGTAGATAGCGCAACCACGTAGTATATAGCAGCCATGTAGTATATAGCACAGCCACATAGTGTATAGCACAGCCACATAGTATATAGCACAGCAATGTAGTATATAACACAGCCCACATAGTATATAACACATCCCAAGCAGTAGATAGCACAGCCACAAAGTATATAGCACAGCCACGTAGTATATAGCACAGCCATGTAGTATATAGCACAGCCATGTAGTATATAACACAGCCCACGTAGTATATAGCAGCCACGTAGTAAAGAGCACAGCCACGAAGTATACAGCACAGCCACGTAGTATATAGCTGTTATGATACGGTGGTCTAGGAGCAACATGGAACGAGCTCTGAAGGACGTGGTAACTGTACTGACCGCAGTCCCTAAGCTCAACACAACACTAGAAGTAGCCGTGGAATGCTCCTAACTCTCCCTAGGCATCTCGTTACAGCCTAATAGCTAACTACCCCTAAAGAAAGAAGCAGGAAAACTATTTTGCTTCAGAGAAAATCCCCAAAGGATAGATTAGCGCCCCCACAAATAATGACTGTGAGTGGAGAGGGAAAAGACATACACAGAATGAAACCAGGATGAGCACAGGAGGCCAATCTGGCTAAATAGATAGGACAGGATGGAATACTGTGCGGTCAGTATAAAACACTACAAAAATCCACGCAGAGTTTACAAAAAAAACTCCACACCTGACTAATGGTGTGGAGGGCAAATCTGCCTCCCAGAGCTTCCAGCAAGACAGAATTAATACACACTGATAAGCTGGACAAACATAGAAAGCACAGAATGCATAAGTCCACAATCTATGGACAGAAAAGAGCAAGCAAAAACTTAGCTTAGCTGAACTGGTCAGGATAACAGGGAACTCCAAAGAGATGTGGATCCAACCAGGAACCATTTACAAGTGGCACTGGCAGAAGACAGAGCCAGACCTAAATAGCCGAGCAGAAGAGAAGATAAGTGGAGGCAGCTGATGACAGCTAACTCCAAGGAGCAGCTGTACCACTAGAAACCACAAGAGGGAGCCCAAGAGCAGAACTCACAAAAGTGCCACTTACAACCACCGGAGGGAGCCCAACAGCGGAATTCACAACAGTAAACCACCCTTGAGGAGGGGTCACCGAACCCTCACCAGAGCCCCCAGGCCGATCAGGACGAGCCAAGTGAAAAGCACAAACCAAATCGGTGGCATGGACATCGGAGGCAACAACCCAAGAATTATCCTCCTGGCCATAACCCTTCCACTTGACAAGATACTGAAGCCTCCGCCTCGAAAAACGAGAATCCAAAATCTTCTCAACCTCATATTCCAACTCTCCCTCAACCAACACCGGGGCAGGAGGGTCAACCGAGGGAACAACGGGCACCACATATCTCCGCAACAAAGATCTATGGAAAACATTATGAATGGCAAAAGAGGCAGGAAGAGCCAAACGAAAAGACAGCGGATTAATAATTTCAGAAATTTTATAAGGACCAATAAACCGAGGCTTAAACTTAGGAGAAGAAACCTTCATAGGAACATGACGAGAAGACAACCAAACCAAATCCCCCACACGAAGCCGGGGACCAACACACGGACGGCGGTTAGCAAAACGTTGAGCCCTTTCCTGAGACAACGTCAAATTGTCCACCACATGAGTCCAAATCTGCTGCAGCCTGTCCACCACAGAATCCACACCAGGACAATCAGAAGGCTCAACCTGCCCAGAAGAAAAACGAGGATGAAAACCAAAATTACAAAAGAAAGGTGAAACCAAAGTAGCCGAACTAGCCTGATTATTAAGGGCAAACTCGACCAACGGCAAGAAAGACACCCAATCATCCTGATCAGCAGACACAAAGCATCTCCAATAGGTCTCCAAGGTCTGATTAGCTCGCTCAGTTTGGCCATTAGTCTGAGGATGAAACGCCGAAGGAAAGGACAAATCAATGCCCATCCTAGCACAAAAGGCCCGCCAAAATCTAGAGACAAACTGAGAACCTCTGTCAGACACAATATTCTCCGGAATGCCATGCAAATGAACCACATGCTGAAAAAATAATGGAAGCAGATCTGAGGAGGAAGGCAACTTAGGCAAAGGTACCAGATGGACCATTTTAGAGAACCGGTCACAAACAACTCAGATAACAGACATCTTCTGGGAAACAGGAAGATCCGAAATAAAATCCATGGAAATATGTGTCCAGGGCCTCTCAGGGTTCGGCAAAGGCAAAAGCAACCCACTAGCGCAGGAACAGCAAGGCTTGGCCCGGGCGCAAGTCCCACAGGACTGCACAAAAGCATGCACATCGCGCGACAATGAAGGCCACCAAAAGGACCTAGCAACCAAATCTCTGGTACCAAAAATCCCAGGATGACCAGCCAACACTGAACAATGAACCTCAGAAATTACCTTACTTGTCCATCTATCAGGAACAAACAGCTTCCCCACTGGACAGCGGTCAGGCCTATCAGCCTGAAATTCCTGAAGCACCTGCCGCAAATCAGGGGAGATGGCAGAAAGAATCACCCCTTCCTTAAGAATGCCAACCGGCTCAAGGACTCCAGGAGAATCAGGCGAAAAACTCCTAGAGAGGGCATCAGCCTTAACATTCTTAGATCCCGGAAGTTACGAGACCACAAAATCAAAACGGGAGAAAAACAGGGACCATCGAGCCTGTCTAGGATTCAGCCGCTTGGCCGACTCGAGGTAAATCAGATTCTTATGATGGGTCAGGACCACAACACGGTGTTTAGCTTCCTCAAGCCAATGTCGCCACTCCTCAAACGCCCACTTCATAGCCAACAACTCCCGATTGCCGACATCATAATTGCGTTCCGCAGGCGAAAACTTTCTGAAAAAAAAAGCACACGGTTTCATCAAAGAACCATCAGACTCCCTCTGAGACAAAACGGCCCCTGCCCCAATCTCAGAAGCGTCGTCCTTCACCTGAAAAGGAAGAGAAACATCTGGTTGACGCAACACAGGGGCAGAAGTAAATCGGCGTTTAAGCTCCTGAAAGGCCTCAACAGCCTCAGAGGACCAACTAGTCACATCAGCGCCTTTCTTTGTCAAATCAGTAAGGGGCTTAACCACACTGAAAAAATTGGCAATGAAACGGCGATAGAAATTAGCAAAGCCCAAAAATTTTTGAAGACCCTTCACAGATGTGGGTTGGATCCAGTCATGAACAGCTTGGACCTTAACAGGATCCATTTCTATAGACGAGGGAGAAAAAATAAAGCCCAAAAAAAGACCCTCTGAACTCCGAATAGGCACTTAGACCCCTTCACAAATAAAGCATTATCACGAAGGATCTGGAACACCATCCTGACCTGCTTCACATGAGACTCCCAATCATCGGAAAAAAATCAAAATATCATCCAAATATACGACCATGAATTTATCAAGATAATTGTGGAAAATATCATGCATGAAAGACTGGAACACAGATGGAGCATTAGAGAGCTCAAATGGCATCACAAGGTATTCAAAATGGCCTTCGGGCGTATTAAATGCAATTTTCCATTCGTCACCCTGTTTAATACGAACAAGATTATATGCCCCTCGGAGGTCAATCTTAGTAAACCAACTAGCCCCCTTAATCTGAGCAAACAAATCAGTAAGCAAAGGCAAGGGGTATTGGAATTTGACCGTGATCTTATTAAGAAGACGATAATCAATACAGGGTCTCAAGGAGCCATCCTTCATAGCAACAAAAAAGAAACCCGCTCCCAATGGTGCCGAATATGCCCTTTCTCCAAAGATTCCTTAACATAGCTCTGCATGGCGGCATGCATCTGTCTGGCATAGACAGATTGAAAAGTCGGCCCTTGGGGAACTTACAACCGGGAATCAAGTTAATAGCACAATCACAGACCCTATGTGGAGGAAGGGAACTGGACTTGGGCTCATCAAATACATCCTGGAAATCCGACAAAAACTCAGGGACCTCAGAAGAGGGGGAAGAGGAAATTGACATCAAAGGAACGTCACTATGTACCCCTTGACAACCCCAACTAGTCACAAACATAGTTTTCCAATCCAGCACCGGATTATGTTCCTGTAACCATGGAAATCCCAGTACATCAACATCATGCAAGTTATGCAACACCAGAAAATGGCAATCTTCCTGATGTGCAGGAGCCATGTACATAGTCATCTGTGTCCAGTACTGAGGTTTATCCTTGGCCAAGGGTGTAGCATCAATGCCCCTCAAAGGAATAGGGCTCTGCAAAGGCTGCAAAGTTAAACCACAGCGCCTGGCGAATTCTAAGTCCATTAAGTTCAGGGCAGCGCCTGAATCCACAAATGCCATGACAGAAAAGGACGACAATGAGCAAATCAGGGTCACAGATAAGAGAAATTTAGGCTGTATAGTACTAATGGTAACAGACCTAGCGACTCTCTTAGTACGCTTAGGGCAATCAGAGATAACATGAGCCGAATCACCACAGTAAAAACACAGCCTATTCTGACGTCTGAATTCCTGCCGTTCTATTCTAGTCAAAATCCTATCACATTGCATAGGTTCAGGACTTTGCTCAGAGGATACTGCCATATGGTGCACAGCTTTGCGCTCACGCAGACGCCGATCAATCTGAATGGCTAGAGACATAGATTCGCTCAAACCGGCAGGTGTAGGAAAGCCCACCATAACATCTTTAAGGGTTTCAGAAAGACCTTTTCTGAAAATAGCAGCCAGAGCCTCTTCATTCCATTTAGTGAGCACAGACCATTTTCTAAATTTCTGGCAGTATAATTCTGCCGCTTCCTGACCTTGACACAAGGCCAACAGGGTTTTTTCTGCATGATCCACAGAATTAGGTTTGTCATACAATAATCCGAGTGCTTGAAAAAATGCATCTACATTCAATAATGCCGGATCCCCTGTTTCAAGAGAAAAAGCCCAGTCTTGAGGGTCACCACGCAGCAAGGATATGATGATTTTTACTTGCTGAATGGGATCACCAGAAGAACGGGGTTTCAAAGCAAAAAACAATTTGCAGTTATTTTTAAAGTTCAAAAACTTGGATCTGTCCCCAAAAAACAAATCAGGAGTAGGAATTCTGGGCTCTAAAGCCGGAGTCTGGATAACATAGTCCTGGATACTGTGTACTCTTGCAGCAAGTTGATCCACACGAGAAAACAAACCCTGAACATCCATGCCAAAGCATATATACTGAACCACCCAGATATCAAGAGGAAAAGAAAACAGAAGAAAAAAAAGACAAACCAAAGCACAGAAAAAAAAATGGTTCAGAACTTTCTTTTCCTTCTTTTGAGATGCATTTAATTCATTTTTGGCCACTTGTACTGTTATGATACGGTGGTCTAGGAGCAACATGGAACGAGCTCTGAAGGACGTGGTAACTGTACTGACCGCAGTCCCTAAGCTCAACACAACACTAGAAGTAGCCGTGGAATGCTCCTAACTCTCCCTAGGCATCTCGTGACAGCCTAAGAGCTAACTACCCCTAAAGAAAGAAGCAGGAAAACTATCTTGCCTCAGAGAAAATCCCCAAAGGATAGATTAGTCCCCCACAAATAATGACTATGAGTGGAGAGGGAAAAGACTTACACAGAATGAAACCAGGATGAGCACAGGAGGCCAGTCTAGCTAAATAGATAGGACAGGATGGAATACTGTGCGGTCAGTATAAAACACTACAAAAATCCACGCAGAGTTTACAAAAAAAACTCCACACCTGACTAAAGGTGTGGAGGGCAAATCTGCCTCCCAGAGCTTCCAGCAAGACAGAATTAGTACATACTGATAAGCTGGACAAACATAGAAAGCACAGAATGGATAAGTCCACAATCTATGGACAGAAAAGAGCAAGCAAAAACTTAGGAAGGTTCCAAGGAACAGCCATACCACTAGAAACCACAAGAGGGAGTCCAAGAGCAGAACTCACAAAAGTGCCACTTACAACCACCGGAGGGAGCCCAAGAGCGGAATTCACAACAATAGCACAGCGATGTGGTATATAGCACAGCCCACATAGTATTTAACACAGCCACATAGTATATAACACAGCCAACACAGTAGATAGCGCAACCACGTAGTATATCGCACAGCCACATAGTATATAGCACAGCCACGTAGTATATAGCGCAGTGATGTAGTATATAACACAGCCCACATAGTATATAGCAACCACGTAGTACAAAGCACAGCCATGTAGCATATAGCACAGCCACGTAGTATATAACACAGCCCAAGCAGTAGATAGCACAGCCACATAGTATATAGCACAGCCACGTAATATATAGCACAGCCATGTAGTATATAGCACAGCCATGTAGTATATAACACAGCCCACGTAGTATATAGCAGCTACGTAGTATAGAGCACAGCCACGTAGTATACAGCACAGCCATGTAGTATATAGCACAGCGATGTAGTATATAGCACAGCCCACATAGTATTTAACACAGCCACGTATTATATAACACAGCCAACACAGTAGATAGCGCAGCCATGTAGTATATAGCAGCCATCTAGAATATAGCACAGCCACATAGTATATAGCACAGCCATGTAGTATATAGCACAGTGATGTAGTATATAACACAGCCCACATAGTATATAGCAACCACATAGTACAAAGCACAGCCACGTAGCATATAGCACAGCCACGTAGTATATAGCACAGCCACATAGTATATAGCACAGCAATGTAGTATATATTACGGCCCACATAGTATATAACACAGCCCAAGCAGTAGATAGCACAGCCACATAGTATATAGCACAGCCACGTAGTATATAGCACAGCCATGTAGTATATAGTACAGCCATGTAGTATATAACACAGCCCACATAGTATATAGCAGCCACGTAGTATAGAGCACAGCCACATAGTATATAGCACAGCCACGTAGTATATAGCACAGCAATGTAGTATATAGCACAGCCCACATAGTATTTAACAGCCACGTAGTATATAACACAGCCAACACAGTAGATAGCGCAACCACATAGTATATAGCAGCCATGTAGTATATAGCACAGCCACATAGTATAAAGCACAGCCACGTAGTATATAGCACAGTGATGTAGTATATAACACAGCCCACATAGTATATAGCAACCACGTAGTACAAAGCACAGCCACGTAGCATATAGCACAGCCATGTAGTATATAGCACAGCCACGTAGTATATAGCACAGCCACGTAGTATATAGCACAGCCATGTAGTATATAGCACAGCAATGTAGTATATAACACAGCCCACGTAGTATATAGCACAGCCCAAACAGTAGATAGCACAGTCACATAGTATATAGCACAGCCCACATAATATATAACACAGCCACGTAGTATATAGCACAGCCAAAGCAGTAGATAGCACAGCCACGTAGTAAATAGCAGCCACATAGTAAATAACATAGCCCACAAAAAGAATGAAAATAAGAAATAGTTATATTCTCACCTTCCGTCGTCCACCGAAGCTGTCCCGCTCCTCGCGATGCGGCCGGCAGCTTCCGTTCCCAGAGATGCATTGCAAAATTACCCAGATGACTTAGCGGTCTTTGCCAGAGACCGCCAAGTCATCTGTGTAATTTCGCAATGCATCTCTGGTAACGGAAGCTGCCGAGAGCATCGAGAGGAGCAGGAAAGCTGCCGAGGCGAGGGAAGGTCAGAATAGCATGATTTTTTTATTTTTTTATTACTTTTACCATTATATCTTTTTACTATTGATGCTGCATAGCCAGCATCAATAGTAAAAAAGTTGGTCCGGGATGGGGAGAAGGGAGGGGCCAATTCACCAATCATCGACTCAGGATTTCCGTTACAGACACAAAGACAGACAAACAGACGGAAGTACCCCTTAGCTGATTATATAGATAGATGGATAATCTATCTATAGATATATTTATAGATAGATATATCTATAGATACATAGATATACTAAAAATCGGGCTTGGTATTATCTATCTATCTATCGTATCTATCTATTATCTATCTATCGATATACATCTAGCTATCTATCGATATATCTATCGATAGATATGTTTATAGATAGATAATAGATACGAGATAGATAGATAGATACGATAGATAGATAGATAGATAGATAGATAGACAGACAGACAGACAGACAGATAGATAGATAGATAGATAGATAGGTAGATAGATATGATAGATACGATAGATCTGTCTATTATCTATCCCATATCTATCATCTATCTATCTATCTATCTATCTATCTATCTATCTATCATCTATTATCTATCTATCGATCTATCTGTTATCTATCATCTATCTGTCTGTGTGTATAAACATTATTCTTCAATGGAGTTTGTAAATGAAGAGGTTGGACAAGAAATGACATCACCCTTTTTTTTTCTATATCCTTATTGAGCTTACAAAAACACACACAAATCTGCATGAAAAAAACAAGACAAAAAACGCATGAAAAACGCAGGTGACCTGCCAGTGACCTCAGGAGCACATTTGGTGCAGATTTCACCTGCGTCAAATCCTGGTCAAATCCTGATGCAATCTTGAACCTGGACACATACCCTAACAGTAATAACGATTACATGTACTTCATTATTATTGCTGGATACTGCAATGTAATAGTCTCTGAAAATAAATGTACAAGAAAGTAGTAATAATTCTTCATTAACTATCCTTTACAGGTGAAAAAATCTTCCAATTCACTGCATTCATGTATTCTTTGAATTTGAATTACTCCTTTCTTCCTGTTTTAAATTCAACACTGGTTTGTGACCTTTACTGCTCATTACAATTATGCATCACATGTACAGTTTGCTATTTATTCATTATATTAAGTGAACAGAGTAAGTTTTAAAATAAGTTAGCATAAATTAAAATCCACGACATAAGTGAATCTTGTTACTTACAAAAATGTTGTGATTAACCTTGTTAATTAAAATTAATTAAATAATTTAACATGAATGCATCTATCCTTTGAGGAACAATAACTTTTATTAACATGAATACGTTTAGCAATAATCGTTCAATATTCATTGAAAAACAGATATAATCAAAATAATCAAGATTTATGCCAGGTACAGATGGGTGGATATCATGGCCTGTGCATGGAGCGAACATAATGTCTGGTCTCATTGTTGGTCTCCTGGGGATTATTATGAGGGCATGGGTACCAGGGGTTCCATGATAAGCTTCCCTCATTATCATTTTTTGTGCTAATAGCCTGGTAATATGGCTTTTTGGAGCTCCTCTGCCAGCAATGGAGAATTGCAGCACACCTACAGGAAGCCATGCTTGGCTTCCTGTCCATCTTTCTCTGTGACTCAGCGGTACACGCCAACCGCAAGAGGAAGAAGGCAGAGCTATGGGAGATCACCTAGTGAGGTAAGTAATTCCCTTTTTTTTCTTCTTTAACCCCTTCACCCCAAAGCCTGTTTTCACCTAAGTGACAGGGCCAATTTTTACAATTCTGACCACTGTCAATTTATGAGGTCATAACTCTGAAACGCTTCAACGGATCCTGGTGATTCTGACATTTTTTTCTCGTGACATATTGTACTTCATGATAGTGGTAAAACTTCTTCGATATGACTTGCATTTATTTGTGAAAAAAACAAAAATTTGTCGGAAATTATGAAAATTTAGCAATTTTCAAATTCTTAGTTCATATGCCCTTAAATTAGAGAGTTATATCACATAATATAGTTAATAAACAACATTTCCCACATGTCTGCTTTACATCAGCACAATTTTGGAAACATAATTTTTTTTTGTTAGGACGTTATAAGGGTTAAAAGTTGACCAGCGATTTCTCATTTTTGCAACAAAATTTGCAAAACCATTTTTTTACGGACCACCTCACACTTGAAGTGACTTTGAGGGGTCTATATGACAGAAAATGCCCAAAAGTGACACCATTCTAAAAACTGCACCCCTCAAGGTACTCAAAACCACATTCAAAAAGTTTATTAACCCTTCAGGTGCTTCACAGGAATTTTTTGAATGTTTAAAAAAATTGAACATTTAACTTTTTTTTCACAAAATTTTTACTTCCGGTCCAATTTGTTTCATTTTACCAAGGGTAACAGGAGAAATTGGACCACAAAAGTCATTGTACAATTTGTCCTGAGTACGCCGATACCCCATATGTGGGGGTAAACCACTGTTTGGGCACATGGCAGAGCTCGGAAGGGAAGGAGCGCCATTTGACTTTTCAATGCAAGATTTGCTGGAATTGAGATCGGAGCCCATGTCACGATTAGAGAGCCCCTGATGTGCCTAAACAGTGGAAACCCCCACAAGTGACACCATTTTGGAAAGTAGACCCCCTAAGGAACTAATCTAGATGTGTGGTGAGCACTTTGAACCTCCAAGTGCTTCACAGAAGTTTATAATGTAGAGCCGTAAAAAAAAATTTATATTAATTTTCACAAAAAATTTATATTAATTTTCACAAAAAATGATCTTTTTGCCCCAAATTTTTTATTTTCCCAAGGGTAAAAGGATAAATTGGACCCCAAAAGTTGTTGTGCAATTTGTCCTGAGTACGTCGATACTTCATATATGGCGATAAACCACTGTTTGAGCGCATGGCAGAGCTCGGAAGGGAAGGAGTGCCATTTGACTTTTCAATGCAAAATTGGCTGGAATTGAGATCGGATGCCATGACGCATTTGGAGACTCCCTGACGTGCCTTAACAGTGGAAACCCCCCACAAGTGACCCCATTTTGGAAAGAAGACCCCCTAAGGAACTTATCTAGATGTGTGGTGAGCACTTTTAACCCCCAATTGTTTCACTAAAGTTTAGAATGTAGCATTGTGAAAATTAAAAAATCATTTTTTCTTTCCACAAAATGAGGTTTTAGCCCGCAATTTTTTTTTCCCAAGGGTAACAGGAGAAATTGGACCACAAATTTTATTGTCCAATTTGTCCTGAGTACGCTGATACCCCACATGTGGGGGGGAACCACCGTTTGAGTGCATGGCAGAGCTCGGAAGGGAAGGAGCACCGTTTGAAATGCAGACTTAGATGGAATGGACTGCAGGTGTCATGTTGCATTTGCAGAGCCCCTGATGTACCTAAACAGTAGAAACCCACCACAAGTGACCCCATATTGGAAACTAGACCCCCCAAGGAACTTATCTAGATGTGTTGTGAGAGCTTTGAACCAACAAGTGTTTCACTACAGTTTATAACGCAGAGCCGTGAAAATAAAAAATATTTTTTTTTCCACGAAAATGATATTTTATCCCCTATGTTTTTATTTTCCCAAGGGTAACAGGACAAATTGGACCCCAAAAGTTGTTGTCCAACTTGTCCTGAGAACGCTGATACCCCATATGTTGGGGGGAACCACTGTTTGGGCACACAGGAGAACTTGGAAGGGAAGGAGCCCTGTTTTACTTTTTCAAAGCAGAATTGGCTGGAATTGAGATCGGACGCCATGTCGCGTTTGGAGAGCCCCTGATGTGCCTAAACAGTGGAAACCCCCAATTATAACTGAAACCCTAACCCCAACCCTAACCCTAGCCCTAGCCCTAACCCTAGCCCTAACCCTAGCCCTAACCCTAGCCCTAACCCTAGTTCTAACCCTAGCCCTTATGGGAAAATGGAAATAAATACATTTTTTTACATTTTATTATTTTTCCCTAACTAAGGGGGTGATGAAGGGGGGTTTGATTTACTTTTATAGCGTGTTTTTTAGCGGATTTTTAGGGTTGGCAGCCGTCACACACTAAAAGACACTTTTTATTGCAAAAAATAGTTTTTGCATCACCACATTTTTAGAGCTATAATTTATCCATATTTTGGCCCACAGAGTCATATGAGGTCTTGTTTTTTGTGGGACGAGTTGACGTTTTTATTGGTAACATTTTCGGGCAGATGACATTTTTTGATCGCTTTTTATTCCGATTTTTGGTAGGCGGAATGAACAAAAACCAGCTATTCATGAATTTCTTTTAGGGGGGGCATTTATACCGTTCCACGTGTGGTAAAATGGATAAAGCAGTTTTATTCTTCGGGTCAGTACGATTACAGCGATACCTCATTTATGTAATTTTTTTTATGTTTTGGCGCTTTTACACAATAAAAACTATTTTATATAAAAAAATAATTGTTTTTGCATCGCATTATTCTGAGAGCTATAACTTTTTTATTTTTCTGCTGATGATGATGTATGGAGGCTTTTTTTTTGCGGGACAAGATGACGTTTTCAGCGGTACCATGGTTATTTATATCCGTCGTTTTGATCGCGTGTTATTCCACTTTTTGTTCGCCTGTATGATAATAAAGCGTTGTTTTTTGCCTTGTTTTTTTTTTTTTTTTTTGCGGTGTTCACTGAAGGGGTTAACTAGTGGGATAGTTTTATAGAGCGGGTCGTTATGGACGCGGCGATACCAAATATGTGTACATTTATTGTTTTTTTTTTTTTACATAAATAAATGGATTTATTGGGAAATGTTTTTTTTTTTTTATTTGGGGATATTTTTTTATTTTTTTTTACACATTCTATTTTTTTTTTTTTACTTTCTAACATTGTCCCAGGGTGGGACATCTCTGTATTAGATCAGATCGTTGATCTGACACTGTGCATAGCACACTGTCAGATCAACGATCTGACAGGCAGTTTAGGTGGCTCTCCAGCGCCTGCTCTCAGCAGGCGCCGGCTAGCCAGGTCACTTCATGACCCGGAAGGAGTCCGGCGGCCATCTTGGATCCGGGGACTCCTTCCGGGTCACCGGAGCAACGCGATCTCATTGCGTTGCTCCGGTGGGAGAGCGCAGGGAGCCCCCGTCCCTGCGCGATCCCCCTCTATGCCGCTGTCACTACTGACAGCGGCATCAGAGGGGTTAAATGCCCGCGATCGGCGATAGCGCCGATCGTGGGCAATGCTGCGGGGTGTCAGCTGTCATATACAGCTGACACCCGCACCCGATCACCGTGGTGCTCAGCGCGAGACCGCGGTGATCGGTGCGCCGTACTAGTACTGCTGCTGGCACTAATGCAGTGCCGGCAGCGCAGTACTAGTACGGCGCATGTCATGAAGGGGTTAAAGCTAACCTGTCAGCTTATACATGCTACCCAAACTGTGGTCAGCATATATCAGCCATTGAATGTCTGATCACAGCCATGTATGTTTGTCACTGAAATGCTGCAATGTTTCAGAATAAAAATATACTTTTAATAGCTTCTTCCCACCCGCTGACAGTGACTGACAAGTGTCTGCCTATGCGAGCATGGATGCAAAGGTTTGCCAATAAATGTCTGCGGGGACTGGCCTGTATGACTTGTCAATAGTGCAGCTCGGTCCCAGGTAGCTATTAAGGCCTCCCTCAAACCTGTGTATAAATTTGATGAATGCAATCCCATAAAAATTCGGACTGCACTTGTATAAATGTTATTCAATTAGTCAGTGCTGTTCTGTGTTTTTTTTTCTCAGCTGTAATATGGATGAGAAAAGAAATTGCAGCAGGCCACAATTGTCCTTGTATACCGGAAGAGACTTGCCAATGTAAGTCAATGGGTGGGGGAAAAAATGGACGGTAAACGGACCAACTGTATAATGTCTGCTTTTTCCGCATAGAATGAAAAAAAAAAATATGCAAATTGCTTCTTCTGAGAAAAAGAGGACTTAACTCTATAGCGCCACCTGTTGGAAGTAGCGATCCTACAAGTCACAATCAACTCTTTAACGAGTCTTGCAATATGACTTAGGATAACAGCCAAATTAGTATCTCAATTCGCAGACACGGTGTTTTGGGCTGTTGGCCCTCGTCAGTGCGAAGCATGACAACTAATTTGGCTAGGTCAGAGGCTCTGGACTGGGGTCTATAAGGGGTATTGTTTCTCCTTATGGAGAGTGAGATACCATCTCTGGCTTGTAAAGCCAGAGATGGTATCTCACTCTCCATAAGGAGAAATGATACCCCAAAAAATAAAAGGATATTCAACCATCCTGGCAGGAAGTGACACATAGGAAAGTGTTGCCACCCTCCCTGTTATGATCTGGTGGTTTAGGAACAACATGAGACAAGCTCTGAAGGAGGTGGTATCTGTACTGACCGCAGACCCTGAACCTAGCAGCGCAACTAGAAATAGCCGTGGGGGGTACCTGACGCTCCCTAGACCCCTCGGCACAGCCTAAGATCTAACTTCCCCTAAAGATGGAAACAGGAAACCTATCTTGCCTCAGAGAAAATCCCCAAAGGAAAGACAGCCCCCCACAAATATTGACGGTGAGAGGAGGGGAAAATAACATACGCAGAGATGAAATCCGATTTTAGCATAGGAGGCCAGTCTAGCTTGATAGATAGGACAGGAAAGGATACTGTGCGGTCAGTATAAAAACTACAAAACAATCCACACAGAGTTTACAAAATCTCCACACCTGACTAAAGGTGTGGAGGGTAAATCTGCTTCCCAGAGCTTCCAGCTAACAGAAAAAATCCATAATGACAAGCTGGACAAATATAGAATGCACAGAACAATAAGTCCACAACATGTGGACTGAAATGAGCAAAGCCAGAACTTATCTTTGCAGAACTTATCTTTGCAGATGTGAATCCAGCCAGAGAACATTGACAAGTGGCATAGGCTGAAGACTAGAGCCAGGTTAAATAGCAGAGCCAGGAGAGACGATTAGTGAAAGCAGCTGCAAAGCTAAACCCAAGGAGCAGCAGTTCCACTCAAAACCACCAGAGGGAGCCCAAGGGCAGCATTCACAAAAGTGCCATTTGCAACCACCGGAGGAACCCCAAGAACGGAATTCACAACACCTCCCCTAAGCTATTGTGAACCATCAGTTTGCAATCCATGCCTCCACAAAGTTAAACAGCTGTTTCAAAATCTCTAGGCCAATAAATGTGGAAATCATGCTGGGGCTTGGGATAAAGAAAAGATGCATCTTGGACATACAATTATATCCGCAATATAAAGAGTACACGTGATTTACAAATGGTATTAGTAAGTATTTATATATTTTTGTTTTTTTATGTTTCATCATGCCTTTACAAAATGCCCCATCCAACATCTTGCTTTATGTATACAATGTAACATTAATGCTCCCGACATGTATTATGTTAAACGTGCTAAATTTTTCTGTCTCATTTGCTGCTTTTTATTGACCAGATTTCACTGCAAAAAAATTATTTATTTTAATTGAACATATCCTATTGATTATTGTCCATAATTTATGTTTGTTTGGAAATTGGCACCTCTATATTATATAATGTTTCATGTCAGCAACCATGCAACTGTCAATGTTTTTTTGTCCTGTTTAATTTTATCTAAAATGTAAATAACCTTATCAAAAACAGTTAACATGTCTTTCCTGTTTTTTTTTTTAATTATATTGGTAACTCAAAATGATCCCCATTGCTGTGATCGATGACACAAGAAGATGGTGCAGCTGCAGAGATCAGTACAGAAGGGAGTGGCAGCAGCTAGCAAAACATGGAAATGGGTCCCCAAAGAGGACACCCTATCTGTATATGGATAGGTTGAATTTCCTTGCTCTCATCATGGATTTAAGTCCGTAAGTTAGAACCACAGGCCATTTACATGCTAAAAAGTCTTTGAGTTGTATATTGTTTTTTTAAACCTTTTTTTTTTTGTTTTCAGAACTTTAAGCAACTTACGGGACAGGTAAAAAGCATCCGAGGCTGAAGTGGTGACCCCATTAGAGGAGGCTCCAGGACCATCAGTGGAACCTGAATAAGCATTTTTTTGAATTTTCCAAATAATGTCTATTGGGTTTTACATTAATAACGCTAATCATAAATATTTCCCATAAAACTCGATTTTTTATTATGACTCTTAAAATGCCACCGTCCCATGGCTACTGACACTCTCAGTCGCCGTGAAAAAAACAACAAAAATGCAAACAATAGTGAAAAAAATGGTGAAAAACCCTGGTTGGGGGAGGATTTTGCTGAATCCTATTAAATTATCTATACTGATACCTACCTAGCTGTGGGGGTTGGCACCCTAGGGTCCTTAGATAAACCCTGCAGTGGATGTTAACCCTTCTACCCAAGATGCAGTTCTAAACAGTAGAGAACATGTGTTCCGGCAATGGTCGGCAATATGTTGAAGTTATGCATACTCCTGATTTGTGATGTCAGTATAGATTTCTCTGAGCCATCAAGTCAAATAGTCATCCCTAGCACCTTAGTCCCTCATTATTTGATATTGCAGGGATTTTACAACAATAGTTTCTTGTGGTGCAGGGTGTCATAACTGTCTCATGAGACTATACAATAGTAGTGATACTCATCATTAGGCCGAATGACGCGCTGCTCTCCTTACCTCGTCTCAACGCGTTTCGCCCCTCTGGCTCATCAGGAGGCCCGATTCTTAAGCATGTGTCTTGCTATGAAGTGATGCATAACAAAACTATTAACTAACCTTGGTTTAAAAAGACCCGCTTCTGTGTGCACGCTGCTGTTCCGCTTCCGGTTAGTTGACAGGAAGGTAACCCTTTCAGGTGCATTATGGGTATGTGGCCCGAGCTGCCCTTGCTCTGAGTGCAATGCAGCCCTATTGACTGCGTTCCAACAAGAGCTCGGGCCACATGTGACTTGATTGCTCAGAGAAATCTATACTGACATCACAAATCAGGAGTATGCATAACTTGCACATATTGCCGACACATGTTCTCTACTGTTTTTAATAGGATTAGGGGATGAGGATTTCCTTAAGGTACCTTCACACTAAACGACGCTGCAGCGATCCAGACAACGATCCGGATCGCTGCAGCATCGCTGTTTGGTCACTGGAGAGCTGTCACACAGACCGCTCTCCAGCGACCAACGATGCCGGTAACCAGGGTAAACATCGGGTTACTAAGCGCAGGGCCGCGCTTAGTAACCCGATGTTTACCCTGGTTACCATCCTAAAAGTAAAAAAAACAAACGCTACATACTTACCTACCGCTGTCTGTCCCCGGCGCTGTGCTTCTCTGGTCTGGATGTGAGCACAGCGGCTGGAAAGCAGAGTGGTGACGTCACCGCTCTGCTTTCCGACTGCCCGGCGCTCACAGCCAGACCAGAGAAGCAGAGCGCCGAGGACAGACAGCGGAAGGTAAGTATGTAGCGTTTGTTTTTTTTACTTTTAGGATGGTAACCAGGGTAAACATTGGGTTACTAAGCGCGGCCCTGCGCTTAGTAACCCGATGTTTACCCTGGTTACCAGCGAAGACATCGCTGAATCGGTGTCACACACGCCGATTCAGCGATGTCAGCGGGAGAGCCAGCGACCAAAGAAAGGTCTGGCCCTCTAGCCCCGACCAGCGACATCACAGCAGGATTCTGATCGCTGCTGCGTGTCAAACTAAACGATATCGCTAGCGAGGACGCTGCAACGTCACGGATTGCTAGCGATATCGTTTAGTGTGAAGGTACCTTTAGGAATAGGAGTGATCTCTGTATAGATATTAGGGGACCGTTTAGAACTGTATCTTGGGTAAAAGGGTTAACATCCACTGCAGGGTTTATCTAGGGACCCTAGGGTAAGCCATCGTTGAGCGGGGGCGCCACAACGCTCCCCCTAGGGTGCCAACCCCAGCAGCTAGGTAGGTATCAGTATAGATAATTTAATAGGATTCAACAAAATCCTCCCCCAACCAGGGTTTTTCACCATTTTTTCACTATTGTTTGCACTTTTGTTGTTTTTTTCATGGTGATTGAGAGTGTCAGTAGCCCCGGGACGGTGGCATTTTAAGAGTCATAATAAAAAATCGAGTTTTATCGGAAATATTTATGATTAGCGAACCTGAATAAGCAAGCAAGTAAGAGGAGCAGGGTTAGGGTAGTAGCTCCATCTTGCTCCTTTACATATCAATCTAAGCTGCACCCATACTCTGCAGGCTCAGGCGAAGGAAGAAGGCCCTCACCAACACCACAAGACACAATGTAGATAGTTGTGTAGTTGGCTATCTATTTTGCACCATTAATGACGAAGGTGAGGAGGCTTTTTGTTGGAGTTTGGCTCAGCATCTGGGCTAATTTCTGACCTAAATCTGAATCTGAACCATAGCTTCCATTCTTCACCTACTTGATGTAACTATCCCATTCAGTGACCCCTTTGACTTTCTTAAACAAGGCAGCAGAGACATTCACACAAGTAACAGCAAGCCAAAACTGTTTTGGGGGCAGGCCTTACTATCACCAACGCCAGCATCAGGACCACCACCAGCAGTCCAAACAGCAGCAGTATCACCACCATCAGCCTCAACAATAGCAGGACGACCACCAGCAGCACCAGTCACACCATATTATGGACTGCACGGTTACTGTAATGCCCACTCTGAGAAGCTAGAGTTTTCTGGCCCAGTGGAAGTAAGGCATCATGGGCCTCCCAGCCATACCTACCATGTGGGACATAGAATCCAACAATATCCCAGCGAACCACACTCAGATCCTGCATTTGGACCTACTGGTCATGAAAGTTATGGCCCCCCCACCAACATCCATACAAAACCCCTTTCAACCCACGACCATCCTTGTTGCCATATGTAGGCTTCCCTCATCATTCTACCCAACCTAACCCTTTTGTCAGTCCCCCCCCTCTCCATCACCTCCCTCAATATAGAAAGTTTTTATGTATGACATTAGGCTCAAATACATAATTTCTTTTGTGGCTTAGCAAGCATTTCACCTAAGTTAAGGCTATTTTTAATTTCAAATATTGTAAATAAACATACATTCTGTAGTTCTTGAAATTTGCAGCAGTGTTTTATTTTTTTAATATAGTCCCAAAATAAAATGTGTTGAAACATTTTGGGTGGTAATGCACAAAGAAAAAAAATATATAGTTCAAACATCACCATGATGTTGCCATGGTGTGGCCCCTTCAGGCATTAGAAAATAATCAGCAAGAACTTCACGGATACAGAGAACAAAAGGATACTGGAATCTGGGCAAAACCTGTACTACTGAACCAGGATTGTTGGCCACTCCTCCCTCAGCATCCACAGACACAGGTGAATCCTGGATGTGGGTAAAATTGTGTAGTATTAATACACCATCAACATTTTGTTCTCTTAATTGGAGGGCACTAAGAAATACCCTCCATTTAGGGGACAAAATACCAAATAGGCATTCAACCATACAACATGCCCTACTAAGCCTGTAATTGAAAATATGACGTTGCCAGTCAAGACCACTGTGGGGATATTGCCTCATCGTATGATGGATGAACAGAAAGGCCTGGTTAGCAGTGATGGCAAATGGGACTGTTTCCCCAGTTGAGGCAGAGAGGTTCCTTTGGTGTGGAACATCCATTTTGTTGTTCATAAGCCGCCAACTCATTAAGGAATAATTCAGGATTCTGGATTCTCCAGATCTTCTATAGGCCACAATATCTACAATTACATAGCGGTACTTGCTGCCAACCAATGCCAGCAGCACTACCAAAAAATATTGTTTTAATTGTAGTATTGGGACCCTGCATTTGAAGGCTTCTTTACATCAATGTGTTTGCCATCCAAAGTGCCACGACAGTTGGAAAATTGTCATATGCTGTAGATACCCCATGAAATGCACTCCCAGTCTTCAGGGGTTGATGCCGGCATTATTTTGTGCTGAAGACATATCCATTTCTTATGATATGTTTATCACAATGTTTGAGAACGATAATAATAGATATAAAATACTGCGCTATAAAGGATATAATTAAGGCTGGTGTCTTAAATCGCCAAAAGCAGTACGCGCATATACATATATTTTAAATTAAGTTCAGTTAGATAAATTAGATCAATCACACTCAGAGGTTTCTAAGTCGAAGTGCTGTGCTTAGTACTCCAGTTAATGGCCACTCATTTAACATGATCATAAGTTCCACATACCTTTTTTTATTAGGAGAGTTATATAATCCGGTAAGTGAAGGGTGAAGTGCTATATGGAGACAATCCGTGGTCCGCTGGGTGGGCAGCAAAACAACAAAGGAATTTCAGAACATTTTGAAAAAAAAAAACTAGTAAGGCAGTATTCTACCACATTCCAAAACTACATAAAGATAAATCATGTCCACCCGGGAGACCTATCATATCTGGAATAAATAATTTGACTGCCAATCTATCCCAATATGTGGATGTACACCTGCAGAAATGCATGAAGCTCATTCCAGCATACAATAAATGGAATAAAGTGGTAGTTCCAGCTCCTTAAAATTCAAAGTCTTTACTTTCCAAGTTAAAACTTCATAGTCATCAAAGAATCCTTGTACATCATGGATGCATAGGCAGTGAAAAAGAAAGGTATAAGCAACTCGTTTCGATCAACTAAGATCTTTATCACAGCTTAATCCTACATCTACCTTCTAGTTCTTATAAGGTGTTCCATATACTCTTACACAGCTGATTTGATCACCTGGTATTAATTGCAGAGTCTGCACCTATCAAAATTTCACAGAAAAATGACAAATCTTTAAAACGTCATAATTAGTGTTGAGCGATACCTTCCGATATCGGAAAGTATCGGCATCGGATTGGATCGGCCGATATTCAAAAAATATCGGATATCGCCGATACCGATACTCGATCCCAATACAAGTCAATGGGACCAAAATATCGGAATGAAAATAAACCCTTTCTTTTCTTGTAGGTTCATTCTACATGAAGGAAAACAACTAAGAATAATGCAGGATGTATTTGGGGAGGTGACGGAGACATTAAAGGCATAGAGGTTTAGCCCAATCAAATAGAATAGCATGATTTTTTTTTTTTTTAAAGACGTTCGGAGTGACAAAGATATTGACTATGTAAATTTTTTTAAATTTTGTCAGATATTGATGTTTCACTATTCCACGCCCTTCCCCTTCTTTTTTTTTCCTTTTCCCATACTTTCATCTTCATCATCATCAGCATCTTTGACATCAACTTCTTCTTCACCTTATTCATCTTCTTCTTCATCTTCTACCTATTTTTTTTTTTATTACATTCTTCATATTCATTTTATTCAACTATTATTATTCTTCCTATTCTACATATTCATTTTATTCAACTGTTATTATTCTTCCTATTCTACTTCTTCATCATATTCTCATTTGTGACAGGCATTCCCGTAGTTGTTATCTATAAAAGTTTGAAGATTACACCTTCCGTTCTGCCTGTCACAAAAGTTACATTTGTCCGCGTTCAGTTTGGCCTGCAGCATCAGGCTTTATCCAGGGGCACCACGAGGAGGAACGGACTCACCCCCATACACTGCTTAGTCTTCTTCTGCATATAATTTAGATAATATCTTTTGCTCTGATATTAAGTGTTATGCTTAATGTTCTTCTGCTCTTTGTTCTGCAGCCTCTTGTTCTTCTGCTTCTCGGTCTTCCATGTCGTCATCTCCAGGGTCGTCGTCTCCAGGGTCGTCGTCTCCGGCGGCGTCGTCTCTGGCGTCGTCGTCGTCGTCATCGGGGTGGTCTTCAGGGTCGTCATCTCCAGGGTCGTCGTCATCTCACTGGTTGTCATCTCTAGTGTCGTCGTCATCTTAGGGGTGGTCTTCCGGGTCGTTGACTTTAGGGTCTTCAACTTGGAAATGTAGCAGAAGGTACAAGAAGGCTGAGAAAATGCCAAGAACCAGCTGATGGAACTGGAACTCGGATGGCTACCCGAAGGTTCAAGAGCCTATGGAGCTACCGAGGACCAGCTGACGTTACTGGAACCCGGTTACTAAGCAGGAGATACCCGTGCTAAAAAGCACTACCAAGGACCGCCTGACGTTGGCGGAACTCGGATACCCAGAAGGAGGCACCTAAGCCAAAGGCTCTGCCCGGAACCAGCTGACGTTACTGGAACCAGGATGGGGAGCAGAAGGTACAAGAGCAAAAGACACTGCCGAGAGCCAGCTGACGGTACTGGAACCCGGATGGGTAGCCGAAGGTCCAAGAGCCAATGGAACTACCGAGGACCAGCTGACGTTACTGGAACCCGGTTACTAAGCAGGAGGTACCCGTGCCTGAAAGCACTACCAAGGACCACCTGACGTTGGTGGAACTTGGATATTCAGAAGGAGGCACCTAAGCCAAAGGCTCTGCCCGGAACCAGCTGACGGTACTGGAACCAGGATGGGGAGCAGAAGGTACAAGAGCAAAAGACACTGTCGAGAACCAGCTGACGGTGCTGGAACCAGGATGTGGACCAGAAGGTCCACAGGAGAGAAGAGAACAGCTAGGCCGCGAGGCAGCCGCAGTTACCGAACACCAACAGTCCTACAGGGGGAGCTTGGCCTACTGGCACTACAGGAGCAGCCTTGACTGCCAATTCACGCAGCCCACATAGGAGCTCCTAAACTGGAGGCACCCTGGAGTTGGCTAACCCGACCGCAACACGACGGGGCAACGCATAGGCGTCTCAGTGAGCTTGACAGTACCCGGAAACAGCTGACGGTGCTGGAACCAGGCTGGGCATGAGGGAGTACCCGTGACAAAAACACTGCCGAGAACCAGCTGGCGGTGCTGGAACCTGGATACGTTGCCCCAGTGTGCAAGAGCCAATGGCACCGAGGACCAGCTGACGGTGCTGGAACCCGGTTACTAAGCTGTAGGTGCCCGCGCTTAAAAGCACTACCAAGGACCGCCTGGCGTTGGCGGAACTCGGATACCCAGGAGGAGGCACCTAAGACAAGGGCTCTGCCCAGAACCAGCTGACGGTGCTGGAACCAGATGGTGGACCAGAAGGTCCACAGGAGAGGAGAGAACAGCTAGGCCGCGAGGCAGCCGCAGTTACCGAACCCCAACAGTCCTACAGGGGGAGCTTGGCCTACTGGCACTACAGAACCAGCCTTGACTGCCAATTCACGCAGCCCACATAGGAAGCTCCTAAACTGGAGGCACCCTGGAGTTGGCTAACCCGACCGCAACACGACGGGGCAACGCATAGACGTCTCAGTGAGCTTGACAGTACCCGGAAACAGCTGACGGTGCTGGAACCAGGCAGGGCATGAGGGAGTAGCCGTGACAAAAACACTGCCAAGAACCAGCTGGCGGTGCTGGAACCCGGATGCGTTGCCCCAGTGTGCAAGAGCCAATGGCACCGAGGACCAGCTGACGGTGCTGGAACCCGGTTACTAAGCTGTAGGTGCCCGCGCTTAAAAGCATCACCAAGGACCGCCTGGCGTTGGCGGAACTCGGATACCCAGGAGGAGGCACCTAAGCCAAAGGCTCTGCCCGGAACCAGCTGACGGTGCTGGAACCAGGTGGTGGACCAGAAGGTCCACAGGAGAGGAGAGAACAGCTAGGCCGCGAGGCACCCTGGAGTTGGCTAACCCGACCGCAACACGACGGGGCAACGCATAGGCGTCTCAGTGAGTTTGACAGTACCCGGAAACAGCTGACGGTGCTGGAACCAGGCTGGGCACGAGGGAGTATGTTGTGAATTCTGTGGTCAAGCTCCCTCCTGTGGTCATGAGTGGTACTTCGGCTGGTTCTGTCTATGAGCTTCCTCTGGTGGATGTGAGTGGGGCTGCGGCTTCTGAGTTTCCTTCCTCAGGTGACGAGGTTAAGTCGTTAGGTGCTGCTCTATTTAACTCCACCTAGTTCTTTGTTCCTGGCCTCCAGTCAATGTTCCAGTATTGGTCTTGCTTTCTCCTGGATCGTTCTTGTAACCTGTCTGCCCTGCATAAGTTAAGTTTTGCTTGTGTTACTTTTGTTTGCTATATTTTCTGTCCAGCTTGCTATATTGTTTTTTCTTGCTTGCTGGAAGCTCTGAGACGCAGAGGAAGCACCTCCGTACCGTTAGTCGGTGCGGAGGGTCTTTTTGCCCCCTGTGCGTGGTTGTTGGTAGGTTTTTGTGCTGACCGCAAAGCTATCTTTCCTATCCTCGGTCTATTCAGTAAGTCGGGCCTCGCTTTGCTAAAGTCTATTTCATCTCTGTGTTTGTATTTTCATCTTAACTCACAGTCATTATATGTGGGGGGTTGCCTTTTCCTTTGGGGAATTTCTCTGAGGCAAGGTAGGCTTATTTTTCTATCTTCAGGGCTAGCTAGTTTCTCAGGCTGTGCCGAGTTGCATAGGGAGCGTTAGGCGCAATCCGCGGCTACCTCTAGTGTGGTATGATAGGATTAGGGATTGCGGTCAGCAGAGTTCCCACGTCTCAGAGCTCGTCCTATGTTAGTAACTATCAGGTCACTTTGTGTGCTCTTAACCACTAGGTCCATTGTGGTTCTGAATCACCTGTTCATAACAGTACTGGAGGCCCAAAGTACTAATGCTTCTCAATAGAGGGAAAAGAGAAGTTCTGAGACCATTTTTTTTCTCTGTACTGTGTTTTGTCTTTCTTTTCCCCTAGACATTTGGGTGGTTCAGGACACAGGTGTAGTGATGGACATTAAAGATCTGTCTTCTTGTGTGGATCATCTCACTGCAAGAGTACAAAATATTCAAGACTTTGTGGTTCAGAATTCTATGTTAGAGCCAAGAATTCCTATTCCTGATTTGTTTTCTGGAGATAGAGCTAAGTTTCTGAGTTTTAAGAATAATTGTAAACTGTTTCTGGCTTTGAAACCCCGCTCCTCTGGTGACCCAGTTCAACAAGTTAAGATCATTATTTCTTTATTACGTGGCGACCCTCAAGACTGGGCATTTTCCCTTGCGCCAGGAGATCCTGCATTATGCGATATTTATGCGTTTTTTCTGGCGCTCGGATTGCTGTATGATGAACCTAATTCAGTGGATCAGGCAGAGAAAAATTTGCTGGCTCTGTCTCAGGGTCAGGATGAGGTAGAGATATATTGTCAGAAGTTTAGGAAGTGGTCTGTGCTCACTCAATGGAATGAATGTGCGCTGGCAGCAATTTTCAGAAAAGGTCTCTCTGAAGCCCTTAAGGATGTCATGGTGGGATTTCCTATGCCTGCTGGTCTGAGTGAGTCTATGTCTTTGGCCATTCAGATTGGTCGACGCTTGCGTGAGCGTAAAACTGTGCACCATTTGGCGGTATTATCTGAGCATGCACCTGAGCCTATGCAGTGCGAAAGGACTTTGACCAGAGCTGAACGGCAAGAACACAGACGTCAGAATGGGCTGTGTTTTTACTGTGGTGATTCCACTCATGCTATCTCAGATTGTCCTAAACGCACTAAGCGGTTCGCTAGGTCTGCCACCATTGGTACGGTACAGTCGAAATTTCTTTTGTCCGTTACTTTGATCTGCTCTTTGTCATCCTATTCTGTCATGGCATTTGTGGATTCAGGCGCTGCCCTGAAATTGATGGACTTGGAGTATGCTAGGCGCTGTGGGTTTTTCTTGGAGCCCTTGCAGTATCCTATTCCATTGAGAGGAATTGATGCTACGCCTTTGGCCAAGAATAAGCCTCAGTACTGGACCCAGCTGACCATGTGCATAGCTCCTGCGCATCAGGAGGATATTCGCTTTTTGGTGTTGCATAATCTGCATGATGTGGTCGTGTTGGGGTTGCCATGGCTACAAGTCCATAACCCAGTATTGGATTGGAAATCAATGTCTGTGACCAGCTGGGATTGTCAGGGGGTACATGGTGATGTTCCTTTTCTGTCTATTTCATCATCCACCCCTTCTGAGGTCCCAGAGTTCTTGTCGGATTACCGGGATGTATTTGATGAGCCCAAGTCCAGTGCCCTACCTCCGCATAGGGATTGTGATTGTGCTATCGATTTGATTCCTGGTAGTAAGTTTCCTAAAGGTCGACTGTTTAATTTGTCTGTGCCTGAGCCCGCCGCTATGTGGAGTTACGTAAAGGAATCCTTGGAGAAGGGTCATATTCGCCCGTCGTCGTCGCCATAGGGAGCAGGGTTCTTTTTTGTGGCCAAGAAGGATAGGTCGCTGAGACCTTGTATTGATTACCGCCTTCTAAATAAAATCACGGTCAAATTTCAGTACCCCTTGCCGCTGCTGTCTGATTTGTTTGCTCGGATTAAGGGGGCTAGTTGGTTCACCAAGATAGATCTTCGTGGTGCGTATAATCTTGTGCGTATTAAACGCAATGGAAAACAGCATTTAATACGCCCGAGGGCCATTTTGAGTACCTGGTTATGCCATTCGGGCTTTCTAATGCTCCATCAGTGTTTCAGTCCTTTATGCATGACATCTTCCGAGAGTACCTGGTTAAATTCCTGATTGTATACTTGGATGATATTTTGGTCTTCTCGGATGATTGGGAGTCTCACGTGAAGCAGGTCAGAATGGTGTTCCAGGTTCTGCGTGCGAATTCTTTGTTTGTGAAGGGGTCAAAGTGTCTCTTTCGTGTTCAGAAGGTTTCATTTTTGGGGTTCATTTTTTCCCCTTCTACTATCGAGATGGACCCTGTTAAAGTTCAGGCCATTTATGATTGGACTCAGCCGTCATCTCTGAAGAGTCTGCAAAAGTTCCTGGGCTTTGCTAATTTTTATCGTCGCTTCATCAATAATTTTTCTAGTATTGCTAAACCGTTGACTGAGTTGACCAAGAAGGGTGCTGATGTGGTCAATTGGTCTTCTGCTGCTGTTGAAGCTTTTCAAGAGTTGAAGCGTCGTTTTTCTTCTGCCCCTGTGGTGTGCCAACCAGATGTTTCACTCCCGTTCCAGGTCGAGGTTGATGCTTCTGAGATTGGAGCAGGGGCTGTTTTGTTGCAAAGAAGTTCTGATGGCTCGGTGATGAATCCATGCGCCTTCTTTTCCAGGAAGTTTGCGCCTGCTGAGCGTAATTATGATGTTGGCAATCGAGAGTTGCTGGCCATGAAGTGGGCATTCGAGGAGTGGCGTCATTGGCTTGAAGGAGCTAAGCATCGCGTGGTGGTCTTGACTGATCCCAAGAACTTGACTTATCTCGAGTCTGCCAAACGGTTGAATTCTAGACAGGCTCGTTGGTCGCTGTTTTTCTCCCGTTTTGACTTTGTGGTTTCGTACCTTCCGGGCTCTAAAAATGTGAAGGCAGATGCCCTGTCTAGGAGTTTTGTGCCCGACTCTCCGGGTTTGTCTGAGCCGGCGGGTATTCTCAAAGAGGGGGTGATTTTGTCTGCCATCTCCCCTGATTTGCGGCAGGTGCTGCAAAAATGTCAGGCTAATAGACCTGACCGTTGCCCAGCGGAGAAACTGTTTGTCCCTGATAAATGGACGAGTAGAGTTATCTCTGAGGTTCATTGTTCGGTGTTGGCTGGTCATCCTGGAATCTTTGGTACCAGAGATTTGGTGGCTAGATCCTTTTGGTGGCCATCTCTGTCGCGGGATGTGCGTTCGTTTGTGCAGTCCTGTGGGATTTGTGCTCGGGCTAAGCCCTGCTGTTCTCGTGCCAGTGGGTTGCTTTTGCCCTTGCCAGTCCCGAAGAGGCCCTGGACACATATCTCTATGGATTTTATTTCGGATCTCCCCGTCTCTCAAAAAATGTCGGTCATTTGGGTTGTTTGTGATCGCTTCTCTAAGATGGTCCATTTGGTACCTTTGTCTAAATTGCCTTCCTCCTCTGATTTGGTGCCATTGTTCTTCCAGCATGTGGTTCGTTTACATGGCATTCCGGAGAACATCATTTCTGACAGAGGTTCCCAGTTTGTTTCGAGGTTTTGGCGAGCCTTTTGTGCTAGGATGGGCATTGATTTGTCTTTTTCCTCGGCTTTCCATCCTCAGACATATGGCCAGACTGAACGAACCAATCAGACCTTGGAAACATATCTGAGATGTTTTGTTTCTGCCGATCAGGATGATTGGGTGTCCTTTTTGCCTTTGGCTGAGTTCGCCCTTAATAATCGGGCCAGCTCGGCTACTTTGGTTTCGCCGTTTTTCTGCAATTTGGGTTTCCATCCTCGTTTCTCTTCAGGGCAGGTTGAGTCTTCTGACTGTCCTGGTGTGGATACTGTGGTGGATAGGTTGCAGCAGATTTGGACTCATGTGGTGGACAATTTGACATTGTCTCAGGAGAAGGCTCAACGTTTCGCTAACCGCAGGCGCTGTGTGGGTCCCCGACTTCGTGTTGGGGACTTGGTTTGGTTGTCATCTCGTAATATTCCTATGAAAGTTTCCTCTCCTAAGTTTAAGCCTCGTTTTATTGGTCCGTATAGGATTTCTGAGGTTTTTAATCCTGTGTCTTTTCGTTTGACCCTTCCAGCTTCTTTTTCCATCCATAACGTATTCCATAGGTCATTGTTGCGGAGATACGTGGCACCTGTGGTTCCATCCGTTGATCCTCCTGCCCCGGTTTTGGTTGAGGGGGAGTTGGAGTATATAGTGGAGAAGATTTTGGATTCTCGTATTTCGAGACGGAAACTCCAGTAACTGGTTAAGTGGAAGGGTTATGGTCAGGAAGATAATTCCTGGGTTTTTGCCTCTGATGTTCATGCTGCCGATCTGGTTCGTGCCTTTCATTTGTGCTGACCGCAAAGCTATCTTTCCTATCCTCGGTCTATTCAGTAAGTCGGGCCTCGCTTTGCTAAAGTCTATTTCATCTCTGTGTTTGTATTTTCATCTTAACTCACAGTCATTATATGTGGGGGGCTGCCTTTTCCTTTGGGGAATTTCTCTGAGGCAAGGTAGGCTTATTTTTCTATCTTCAGGGCTAGCTAGTTTCTCAGGCTCTGCCGAGTTACATAGGGAGCGTTAGGCGCAATCCACGGCTACCTCTAGTGTGGTATGATAGGATTAGGGATTGCGGTCAGCAGTGTTCCCACGTCTCAGAGCTCGTCCTATGTTAGTAACTGTCAGGTCACTTTGTGTGCTCTTAACCACTAGGTCCATTGTGGTTCTGAATCACCTGTTCATAACAGGAGTAGCCGTGACAAAAACACTGCCGAGAACCAGCTGGCGGTGCTGGAACCCGGATGCGTTGCCCCAGTGTGCAAGAGCCAATGGCACCGAGGACCAGCAGACGGTCCAGCAGAGAGGAGGACCAGCAGAGAGGAGAGAACACCTAGGCCGCGAGGCAACCGCAGTTACCGAACCCCAACAGTCCTACAGGGGGAGCTTGGCCTACTGGCACTACAGAACCAGCCTTGACTGCCAATTCACGCAGCCCACATAGGAAGCTCCTAAACTGGAGGCACCCTGGAGTTGGCTAACCCGAACGCAACACGACGGGGCAACGCATAGGCGTCTCAGTGAGCTTGACAGTACCCGGAAACAGCTGACGGTGCTGGAACCAGGCTGGGCACGAGGGAGTACCCGTGACAAAAACACTGCCGAGAGCCAGCTGGCGGTGCAGGAACGCGGATGCGTTGCCTATTCAAGATTGTCTTCCTAGAGCCCCAACTAGCGGTGTTGGAGCAAAGTGTAAGCAAGGGGAGCATAGTGTAGGCCGAAGCCTGCACTGGAGGCAGCTTTGTGTCTGTGTTGTGTTTGCAGGACACGATGCCGGCTACACAGCGGGGGAACAGCTGGCGGTGCTGAACCCCACTGACACATTGGCTGGTGTTTTTCTCTGTGCAGCTAGCACTTCCGAGCAAAAACTGGCGGTGTTAGAGCCCAGGGACAGCAGGAGGAGGAGAGGAGCAGAGTGTAGGCCGAAGCCTGCACTGGTGGCAGCTTTTGTTCTGTTGTGCCAGCGTGGCTTGTGCTGGACACGTTGCCGACTACACAGCAGGGGAACAGCTGGCGGTGCTGAACCCCACTAACACATTGGCTGGTGTTTTTCTCTGTGCAGCTAGCACTTCCGGGCCCCAACTGACGGTGTTAGAGCCCTGGGTCAGCAGGAGGAGGAGAGGAGCAGAGTGTAGGCCGAAGCCTAATTGAACCAATTTCAAAGGTAACCTTTAACCCACCCTCAGGTGTTACAATGTAGAAGAGCCACACCTTGTGCAGCAGTAATGCTCCACAAGTGAAAGGTTGCTCTTTACATTTTGCTCATTGCACACGCAGAATGAAAGACGTACACAATTTTTCCCATTGTACAGTAGAACTGTATTGGAGGTGTGACTTGTCTTTTTAAGGAGACGCAGCACAGGTGTCCAAAAATAACGCCTTGGTGCTGGGCGCAGCCTCCTGAGCGTTGTTATTTGCTGTACAGGAGTCTGCGCTCTTGTTAGCCCTTGGCCATGCGCTGTGAGCGCTGACTGTCTTCTCACCTCATTTCACGTTGGCCGGTGCGGTTAGCGATGGTCATGAATCCCAGACCCACAGTGTCTTTTCATAAAGTCACACTGCGGGGCTGTGATTCGTGGCCTTGCGCAGTAAATATGTTTGCCGCTCACTCATGTCCTTACACCTGCTTCAGACTGGGCGGCCTCAGCTGATCCCTTATCACATGTCGCGGCCATGAGGCCGCACAGTCTGAAGATGGCGGAAGGAGATGAGTGAAGACAGGCGAACATATGCACTGCACATGCCCATCAATCACACCCTCGCAGTCAAAATAGATCAGACAATGAGGGGCGTTGTGTCGGGCAGGGCGGACGCACAAGCACAAGCAGCCAACCAATGATGTCAGAAGACGGGCAGCGCTAACAAGGGTGGTGCAGCGTATCCTTAACAAGGAAAGTCACTCCTCTGGGACAGTGTAATGGTCTCCAATGAGACACATTTTGTAGGTGTTTAGTTGCACGTGGGCAAGGAGAAAAAGTCAGCCACCTTGTACAAATGCAGCATTACTGCTGTACAAGGTGGCTGTTATACATAGAAACACCTGGGGGGGCAGGGTTCCTTTAATTTCAGTTCAGGTGCCTACGTGGCCTTTGCAGGACACGTTGCCGGCTACACAGCAGGGGAACAGCTGGCGGTGCTGAACCCCACTGACACATTGGCTGGTGTTTTTCTCTGTGCAGCTAGCACGTCCAGGCAAAAACTGGCGGTGTTAGAGCCCAGGGACAGCAGGAGGAGGAGAGGAGCAGAGTGTAGGCTGAAGCCTGCACTGGAGGCAGCTTTTGTTCTGTTGTGCCAGCGTGGCTTGTGCTGGACACGTTGCCGACTACACAGCAGGGGAACAGCTGGCGGTGCTGAACCCCACTGACACATCAGCGAGTGTTTTTTCTGTGTAGACAACACTTCCAGGTGACAACTGACAGTGTTGAAACCCAGGGAATCAAAGAGGAGCAGAGTGTAGGCCGAAGCCTGCAGTGGAGCAAGTTGAAAGGGAACCTTTAACCCCCCCCCAGGCATTTGTTGCTGAAAGAGCCATCTTGTACAGCAGTAATACTGCACATGGAAAATGGTGGCTCCTAAAATTATGCTCCTTGCAAACGCTGAAGTACACACTCATATAATGTGTCCCCTCACACTGTTAAACCGTCCCGGAGGTGGGACTTTCCTTTGTAATGTGACACAGCACAGCCGTCATTCCAACCCCCTTGGAGCCGTGCGCCACCTCCTCAACGTTGTTTGGTTCTGTCACGGAGCCCGCGCTGTAATATTATCCCTTGGCCATGCACAGTTAGCGGTGCCCGTCTTCTGACATCATTTAGGTGTCAGGCTGGCAGTGCCTGTGCGTCCAAGCTGCCCGAGATCCAACCTCGCAGTGTCATCTAATGTAATCCCACTGCGGGCCTGGGATCCATGGGCATGCGCAGTGCATATCATCGCCTCTCACTCCCCTCCTTCCTGCTTCTTCAGACTGTGCGGCGTCACGGCCGTGGCATGCTATTAGGGATCAGCTGACACCGCCTAGTCTGAAGAAGCGTGAAGAAGGGGAGTGAGAGGCTAGTATATGCCCTGCGCATGGCAATGGATACCAGGCCCACTGTGGGATCACATTAGATGACACTGCGAGGTGGGATTTCGGGCAGCGTGGACGCACAGGCGCAGCCAGGATGACAACAAATGATGTCAGAGGACGGGCAGCGCAAACTGTGCATGGCCAAGGGATAACATAACAGCACAGGGTCCATGACAGAATCAAACAACGCTAAGGAGGCAGCGCACAGAGCCAAGGGGGTAGGAATGACAGCTGTGCTGCGTCACATTACAAAGGAAAGTGCCACCTCCGGGACGGTTTGACGGTGTGAGGGGACACATTACATGAGTGTGTAGTTCAGCGTTTCCAAGGAGCATAATTTCAAGAGCGACCTTTTCCTTGTGCAGTATTAGTGCTGCACAAGGTGGCTCTTTCAGTAACAAACGCCTGGGGGGGGGACAGGTTCCCTTACATTTTTGTTGTGCCTGCGTGGCGGTCGCATGACACGTTGCCAGATACACAGCTGGGGATCAGCTGACGTTACTGAACCCCGATAACAGAGGAGCAACTGTTGACTGTGCAGACAGCACTTCCAGGCACCAACTGGCGGTGTTAGAGCCCAGGGACAACAGGAGGAGCAGATTGGAGGTATTGCCGCACACACAGCTGGGGATCAGCTGACGTTACTGAACCCCAATAACAGAGGAGCGACTGTTGACTGTGCAGACAGCACTTCCAGGCACCAACTGGCGGTGTTAGAGCCAAGGGACAGCAGGAGGAGCAGAGGAACAGAGTGTAGGCCGAAGCCAGATTGGAGCAAGTTGAAAGGGAACCTTTAACCCCCCCAAGACGTTTGTAGCTGAAAGAGCCATCTTGTGCAGCACTAAGGATGCAAAAGGAAAAGGTTGCTCTTTTAATTATGCTCCTTGCAAACACAGAAGTAAACACTAAAAATGTGTACCCTTATACCGTAAAACCGTCCCGGAGGTAGGAATTTCCTTCGTAATGGGACGCAGCACAGCTGTCATTCCTATCCCCTTGGTGCCGTGCGCTGCCTCCTCAACGTTGTTTTAAGCTGTCACGGAGCCTGCGCTGTTCTGTTATCCCTTGGCCATGCCCAATTTGCGCTGCCTGTCTTCTGACATAATTTGGTGTCAGGCTGTGAGTGCCTGTGCGTCCACGCTGCTACAGATCCCACCTCGCAGTGTCGTCTAATGTAATCCCACTGCGGGCCTTGGATCCATGGGCATGCACAGTGCATATCCTCGACTCTCAGTCCCCTCCTTCCCTTTTCTTCAGACTGTGCGGCGTCACGGCCGTGGCATGCTATTAGGGATCAGCTGACGGCGCACAGTCTAAAGAAGGCGGAGGGAGATGAGCGAGAGCCCGAGGGGAAGATATGCACTGCGCATGCCCATGGATCCCAGGCTCGCAGTGTGATTCAATCAGAAGACACTGCGAGGCGAGATCTCGGGCAGCGCGGGCGCACAGGCGCAGCCAGCCTGACACCAAATTATGTCAGAAGACAGGCAGCGCAAATTGGGCATGGCCAAGTGATAACAGAACAGCGCAGGCTCCGTGACAGCTTCAAACAATGCTGAGGAGGCAGCGCATGGCACCAAGGGGGTAGGAATGACGGCTGTGCTGCGTCACATTACGAAGGAAAGTCCCAGCTCCGGGACGGTATAACGGTATCAGTGAACACATTTTATAAGTGTTAAGTTCTGCGTGTGCAAGGAGCTAAACTAAAAGAGCTACCTTTTCCTTGTGCAGCATTACTGCTGCACAAGGTGGCTCTTTCAGTAACAAACGCCGGGGGGGGGGGCAGGTTCCCTTACATTAAGGTTGTTGTGCCAGCGTGGCGGTCGCAGGACACATTGCTGGCTACACAGCTGGGGATCAGCTGATGTTACTGAACCCCAATAACAGAGGAGCGACTGTTGACTGTGCAGACAGCACTTCCAGGCACCAACTGGCGGTGTTAGAGCCCAGGGACAGCAGGAGGAGCAGAGGAACAGAGTGTAGGCCGAAGCCAGATTGGAGCAAGTTGAAAGGGAACCTTTAACCCCCCCAAGACGTTTGTAGCTGAAAGAGCCATCTTGTGCAGCACTAAGGATGCAAAAGGAAAAGGTTGCTCTTTTAATTATGCTCCTTGCAAACACAGAAGTAAACACTAAGAATGTGTCCCCTTATACCGTAAAACCGTCCCGGAGGTGGGAATTTCCTTCGTAATGGGACGCAGCACAGCTGTCATTCCTATCCCCTTGGTGCCGTGCGCTGCCTCCTCAGCGTTGTTTTAAGCTGTCACGGAGCCTGCGCTGTTCTGTTATCCCTTGGCCATGCCCAATTTGCGCTGCCTGTCTTCTGACATAATTTGGTGTCAGGCTGTGAGTGCCTGTGCGTCCACGCTGCTACAGATCCCACCTCGCAGTGTCATCTAATGTAATCCCACTGCGGGCCTTGGATCCATGGGCATGCACAGTGCATATCCTCGACTCTCACTCCCCTCCTTCCCTCTTCTTCAGACTGTGCGGCGTCATGGCCGTGGCATGCTATTAGGGATCAGCTGACGGCGCACAGTCTAAAGAAGGCGGAGGGAGATGAGCGAGAGCCCGAGGGGAAGATATGCACTGCGCATGCCCATGGATCCCAGGCTCGCAGTGTGATCAATCAGAAGACACTGCGAGGCGAGATCTCGGGCAGCGCGGGCGCACAGGCGCAGCCAGCCTGACACCAAATTATGTCAGAAGACAGGCAGCGCAAATTGGGCATGGCCAAGGGATAACAGAACAGCGCAGGCTCCGTGACAGCTTCAAACAACGCTGAGGAGGCAGCGCATGGCACCAAGGGGGTAGGAATGACGGCTGTGCTGTGTCACATTACGAAGGAAAGTCCCAGCTCCGGGACGGTATAACGGTATCAGTGAACACATTTTATAAGTGTTAAGTTCTGCGTGTGCAAGGAGCTAAACTAAAAGAGCTACCTTTTCCTTGTGCAGCATTACTGCTGCACAAGGTGGCTCTTTCAGTGACAAACGCCGGGGGGGGGACAGGTTCCCTTACATTTAGGTTGTTGTGCCAGCGTGGCGGTCGCAGGACACATTGCCGGCTACACAGCTGGGGATCAACTGACGTTACTGAAACCCAATAACACTGGGTCGTATGTTTTGACTGTGCAGCCTGCACTTCTGAGCCGCAACTGGTGGTGTTGGAGCCCAGGAATAGCAGTTCAGGTGGTAGAAAGATGAACACAAATCAGGAGACCTGGATGACACCCAATTACTTAATCAGGCAGAGGAGTGGCAAATTCCTGCGAGATCCAGGCCTGGTTCATTTTCAGGAAAGTAAGCCGGTCAACGTTATCGGAGGATAGTCGCATGCGACGGTCTGTTAGTACACCACCTGCGGCACTAAAGACACGTTCCGATAAGACACTAGCCGCAGGGCAAGCCAGCACCTCCAATGCATATTGGCTTAGCTCTGGCCATGTATCCAGCTTAGAGACCCAAAACTTGAACCGGGAAGAGCCGTCTGGGAGTACAGTAAGAGGGCAAGCCATGTAGTCTGTCACCATCTGACGGAACCGTTGCCTCCTGCTGACTGGAGCCGCCGGTGATGGTATAGACATTTGGGGCGGGCACACAAAAGTTTGCCACAGTTGTGCCATACTGGGCTTGCCTTGGGCAGAGGCACTGCTTCTGCTCCCTCTTTGTGCAGAGCCTCCCCCACTGCCTCGACGCACTGAGCTGCTTTGTAAAGCACTAGCAGCACTCCTCTCAGTTGGACTGGAGAAGATGATGGAATTCACCAGTGTGTCGTGGTACTCCCAAATTTTACGCTTCCAGGTCAACGCTGGGATGAGGTTTTGGACATTGTCCCAGTAGTGAGGATCGAGGAGGGTGAACACCCAATAATCAGGCATGTTGAGAATGTGGTCGATGCGGCGGTCGTTTCTCAGGGACTGCAGCATGAAATCCACCATGTGCTGCAGACTGCCAACTGGCCCAGAAACACTGTCCCCTGCTTGAGACATGATCTCTGCCCGCTCGTCATCACCCCACCCTCGCTGTACACACTGACCACTGGACAATTGTGTCACTCCCTCCTCTGGACGGAGCTCTTCCTCCTCCATTGACTCCTCCTCATCCTCCTCACAAAGTGGCCCCTGCGTACCCCTTTGTGAGGAACCACGTGGTGCTGACTCTCCAGAAGCTGATGGAAAAGGTGACTCCTAATCCTCCACCTCTTCCACAACATCATCCCTTAACGCTTGCAAAGTTTGTTGAAGCAGGCAGATAAGCGGGACAGTCATGCTGACTAGTGCATCATCTGCACTTGCCATCCGCGTGGAATAATCGAAAGGACGCAAAACCTGGCAGACGTCCTTCATAGTGGCCCACTCTGTGGTTGTGAAGTCTGATCGGCGCTGACTGCGACTTTTTAGTGCCTGATGCAGCTGGTACTCCATTATTGCTTGCTGCTGCTCACACAACCGCTCCAACATATGTAACGTGGAATTCCACCTGGTAGGTAGGTCACATATGATGCGGTGTTCCGGAAGGCGGAATCGGCGCTGCAGAGCAGCAATGCGGGATCTTGCCAAGCTGGAACGCCGCAAGTGAGCACACTCTAGGCGGACCTTGTGCAGCAGTGCATCAAGATCCGGATAGTCTCTCAGAAAACTCTGCACAACCGAATTGAGCACATGTGCCAGACATGGGATGTGAGTGAGGTTGCCAATGGCCAAAGCTGCCACCAGATTTCTGCCATTGTCACACACTACCATTCCTGGCTGGAGATTCGCTGGCACTAACCACACATCGCTCTCCTGCTTGATGGCATTCCAGAGCTCCTGCACTGTGTGGCTTCGATTCCCCAAAGAAACTAGTTTCAAGACGGCCTGTTGACGTTTGGCCACGGCTGTGCTCATGTCGGTCGTAACAGGTAAACGTTCACGGGCCCATGTGGAAATGGACTGTGACGGCTCCTGCAGCGATGATTCCGAGGAACTTGTGTATGAGGAGGAGACAATGCGTACAGACTGGATTCCTGCAATCCTTGGAGTGGGCAGGACACGTCCTGCGCCACTCGCACAATCTGTACCTGGCTCAACAACATTAACCCAATGGGCAGTGAGATAAATGTATCGCCCCTGTCCATGTTGACTGGTCCACGCATCGGTGGTGAGGTGGACTTTGCTACTGACGGCGTTCAGTAGCGCGTGTTTTATGTGTCCCTCCACATGCTTGTGCAGGGCAGGGACAGCTTGCCTGCTGAAGTAAAAGCGGCTGGGCACCTTGTACTGTGGGACTGCCAATGCCATCAAGTCACGGAAGCTGTCAGTCTCCAACAGCCTGAATGAGAGCATTTCCAGTGACAGAAGTTTGGCAATGCCTGCATTCAGAGCCTGTGCTCGGGGGTGGTTGGCCAAGAATGCCCGCCTTTTCTCCCATGCCTGTACTACCGATGGCTGTAGAGTAGACTGGGAGTGTGAGGATGACTGGGAAGGTGGTGCTGTGGGTGGAATTAGACTAGGTCTCTGGACAACAGTGCCAGAGGTTCTTCCATGGCGATCCTGGGAGGAAGCCAAACCAGCTGTGTGTGAGCTGGAGGAAGAGGCAACACGAGCTGAAGAGGTGGTAGCTGCCGCTGTTGGTTGGCCTAGGTCTTCAGTGTGTTTTTGTAACTCCACCGCGTGCCTGGTCCACACATGTTTCCACATATTTGTGGTATTGAGGTTGCTGACACTTTTACCTCTTTTGACTTTCTGATGACTCAGCTTGCATTTGACAAGACAAATGTCATCTGCAACTGTGTCAAAAAAGGACCAGGCACTGCAAGTCTTGGGAGCGCCCTTTTTGGCTTTTGAAAGAGACAGGCTCCTAACGGGTGCCAAAGTGGAGGCTACAGGCTCCGCAGTCTTCCCCCTCCCTCTCCCTCTTTGGCCCGTTAGGTGAATCTCTTCCTCAGAGCTGCTCCCACCACTTTCCTGTTCCTCACACCACGATGGGTCAAGGACCTCATCATCTCCACTACCCTCTGCCACCAACTGCTCCACCTGGGTAGTCTAGGCAGCACAGTACGCACCAGAAAGCGGCACCTGAGTTTCATCATCAGATGCGTACTGCGCTGTGGTCAACGCAGGCACTGGCCCACCCGCCTCTTCAGAGTCAGAGAGACAAAGCTGTTGGGCATCACTGCACACTGCCTCTTCTTCCATTTCTCTAATACTGCTTGGCTGGCCCCCTGTTTCCAAGCCAAGAGATTCAGAGAACAGAAGTAGAGACGGCTCCTGTCCTGGGCTCTCTGACTGCTTGGCCAATTTGGCAGGTGGTGAAGAGACAGATGGCTGCTCTCCAGTGGTCTGTGCCTGAGAGGATGTGGCACTAATTGAAGTCGATGCCGATGCGTTAGCTGCCATCCATCCGACAACGGCTTCAATTTGATCTTCACGCAGCAGCGGTGCACGGCGCTCTCCGACAAAGCTGCGCATGAAGGACTGTTCCCTGCTGAAACTGAGTGATGACGAGTCACAGGTGCCCGCAGCAGGCACAGAATCACCACGTCCTCTCCCTGCTCCTCTCCCTGCTCCGCGCCCACGCCCACGTGCCTTACTCCCTGCCCTTTTCATCTTGGTTGACAGATAAAGATAAGCAGAAAAGTACTAAGGCCTTAGTGTGCTTATTCCTGAAATGCTCCTCCTAACTGGTGTAAGAAACACTAATGTAAAGTGTGGACTAGACTTTATTATTGATAAAATGTGGCCTACACAAGTGTTAAGTGGTGTTTGGTGAACTTTACTTTTTTTTTTCTGCAGATCGGGCTACAGAGCGACTTTAACTCACACGGGGACCGTGCAGACAGCCGTAAACGGCGCTGCAAGGCCCAAAAACCCTCCTCTAGGTTATCCTATGTAGTGCTTTTCCACTATTTAGCTGGAGACGGGTGGAAAGACACTAATAGGAAATTTTTTATAAAATTTTCAACAGGCTGCACTATTTGAAAAAAAGGACAAGTTATTCAACGGTATGAGGCAGTGACGCACCCTGAGCTGAATACAATGGGCTGTGGCTGCACACAGACTACAGGGCGAGCTGCGCTCACACGGAGACGCGTGCAGACAGCCGTAAACGATGCTGCAAGGCCCAAAAACACTCCTCTAGGTTATCCTATGTAGTGTTTTTCCACTATTTAGCTGGAGACGGGTGGAAAGACACTAATAGGAAATTTTTAAAAAAATTTTCAACAGGCTGCACTATTTGAAAAAAAGGACAAGTTATTCAACGGTATGAGGGAGTGACGCACCCTGAGCTGAATACAACGGGCTGTGGCTGCACACAGACTACAGGGCGAGCTGCGCTCACACGGAGACCGTGCAGACAGCCGTAAACGGCGCTGCAAGGCCCAAAAACCCCCCTCTAGGTTATCCTATGTAGTGTTTTTCCACAATTTAGCTAGAGACGGGTGGAAAAGCACTAATAGGAAAGTTTAGAAAAAATGTGCAGCAGGCTGCACTATGAGCAAAAAAGGACAATGGATAGAACTGTATGAGGCAGTGTGAACCCCCCCTGAGCTGAATACAACCGGGTATATGGCTGCACACAGACTACAGAGTGAGCTGCACACACACACACAGAGACCATGCAGAACGCTGTTAAAACATGCTAAACAGGATGTGCCCACACTTCCATTCATTCCTCATTGGCTGCTGCGTGCAGTTTGAATTCTGGGAACTTCCGATTCCGGTATCCGATACGCGGGAAGTATCGGAATTCGGTATCGGAATTCCGATACCGCAAATATCGGCCGATACCCGATACTTGCGGTATCGGAATGCTCAACACTAGTCATAATACATATAAATGACATAATACATACAACAACTATTTACAAATAATGGTACTATAATTCATTTCTCCTATTCAGGCCATTTGGATATCTTGTTTCTAGATTATGAATCCAAAATGCCTCTCTGGTTAAGAGGCGTCTTTTTATATCTCCACCGCGCGGTGATTTTTTACTTTGTTCTATACCTTGAACTTTCATTACTGATATATTTCCGGCGTGTTGGGTTATAAAGTGTTTTGCTACCATGGAAATATTGTGATTATTACTATTTCCTTTTAGTGTGTCTCTTAGGCTACGTTCACATTAGCGTTGCGCCGCCGTGCGTCGGCGACGCAACGCGCGACGCACGCTAAAACGCGCGCAAACGCGCGCAAAAACGCGCGCGTTTTGCGACGCGTGCGTCGTTTTCCGACGAAAATCGGACGCACAGAAAATGCTACATGTAGCGTTTTCTTGCGTCCGACGCTAGCGTCGGAAACGACGCACGTGGCGAAAAACGCCACCAAAACGACGCACGCGTCCCCTATGTTAAACATAGGGGCGCGTCGCCGCTGCGTCGCCGCTGCGTCGCCGGCGCAACAGCGACGCACATTGGCGGAACGCCAATGTGAACGTAGCCTAAAATGTTTGGATATGCGCGTCTTTAATTTTCTTGTGGTGCAACCCACATATGTTAAATTACAGATCTCACAATCTATTTTATAGACCACATTAGTCATATGACAATTCATGAATTGCTTTATATTATACATTGATAAATTTTTCTTGTCAGTGAAAGTATTACTTGTAAGTGCATGTTCACATGTACTGCACGATGTGGTTCCCCACTTGTAGAAGCCATTGACTTCTAGCCATGTTCTCGATTTGGTTCTGGTCAGAAATAGTCCAGGGGAGATTAAGTTTCCTATTGTAGGTGCTCTCCTAGCAACCACATTTATGCCTCCCCCAATATTCTTTTTAGTCTAGTGTACTCCCCCACTGGTATCGCCTTAATGGTGTGTTTGGGGTGGCTACTTGTAGCATGCAGGACAGTATTCCCACTGATAGGTTTGCAGATACAGAAGAGTTTATAAAAGAGTGGAACCAAATACTGACAAACTACTCTATAAATTTAATGCAACTCTTGATAAAACATGATGAAAAAAACTTTAAGAAATTCAAAAAAGTATTGAAGAAACCAACGGTTTGATAAATGAATATAAGAGTTTGCCACAATTTGAGTCCTCTATCCAAAATGAAAGAGAATGTAACTACATTAGAGGAGGATATAATGAGCAGAAAAAAACGCAAGTTTGCAAGAGACTTAAAGGATTACTCCACAAACAAAGTCTATGATTGGGGTCAGTGGGAAAATATATACAAAACCCCTAGATCTATACTCAAACACAGCCAGTCTCACAAAAAATCTACTCAGAGACCACAAGTGGGGTTCACATCGTCTGACCCTGACTCTTCAGACGGAAACTTCAGTGCATCAGATTTATCCCTGAACAATACAACAATGGATAATAAAAAGAAAAGCCATAAGCGGTCAAAAAACGCCAAAGGCGAGGAGCGAGGAAACACAAGAAATCCATCGGGAGTAACAACCCGCTACAAAAAGAAACTGAAGTATTGAATGTAATCAATCTGTCCACAAAGGAATTAACAACAGGTCAAGTAGAAGTTTTATCATTAGGTCTTAATTTTGTGCCAGATATGGAATTTAATTTGATCAACACCATATTAAATATAAACACATTTATTTGCAATTTGACCGTCAAAAAACATTTTCTAACAGAAGAAGATACTCAGTAAGCAAAAATGAATGATGATGTTATAAATGAATATGAAAATTTGGATTATAAGGAACAAATGGCACTTTGTGCCTTCAAGAATTATCCTTTCAGGAAATAAAAAATGAAATTAATCAATCAGAAAAATTCATTACAAAAAATCCATACAAACCAGAGTTGAAAGTATGGACAAATTCCAAGAGGCACTAGAAAAGGACTTGAAAGACTTGAAAGATAGACAGAAACGATATAATCACAACCAAAATAATAATTTGTCAAAAAAATTAAGAGAAGCGCTACAAAGCTTGAAAGAAATGAAAAATATAATAATTAAAACAAGTGATAAAGGAGGATCTATTTTTGTGCTCAATGCAGAAGACTATAAAGAAAAAATGTGTGAACTACTATCAGACACAATGACATATGAAAAAATAATGAGAAATTCCATCAAGACATTTGATGAAGATATAAATCAAATTATCCAGGAAGGTCTTTACCTGGGAGTCATAAATAAAAAACAGGTTGGCTATTTATTAGTACCGCATCCAACATTGCCAATACTGTATGGACTCCCAAAGGTACATAAAACCAGCAGCATACCACCAATGAGACCAATTGTCTCAGGTCTAGGATCCATGAACGAGCACTTGTGTGAATGGGTCGACACACTGCTGCAGCCCCTTGTTTTAAAACTACCAGGATATATTAAAGACTCCAGGGAAGTCCTGAAAACTTTTTCCAAAAAAAGTGGCAAAGCCAATACACATGGCTATGCTGCGATGTTATATCGCTTTATACATGCATACCACATGAACTGGCTATGAGAGCCTTGGAATTCCATATTGAAAAATACAGTGAATATTCACAAGATTTTAAATAAAATTTGTTGCAAGTTGTTTTTTTTCTGCTAACCCACAATATTTTTTCTTTTGATGATGATGTATTTCTAGAGAAGACAGGTGTCCCGATGGTGGCTAAATATTCCCCGTCTTTGGCCAATCTGACTATGGCCTTTTGGGAGTACAAATATATGTATTCTGAAGATAATCCTTATTCCAGGGGCGTGGTCTGGTATGGCAGATACATCGATGACCTGCTCATCATATGGGGGGGGGGGAGATGTGTCTGCCATACCGGACTTCGTTAAATACATGAATAACAACAGTTTTAATATTAAATTCAGTCACAGGTGAGATAGGAAACATATTTCATTTCTGGATCTGGAGTTACTAGGCACAGAAGGTCATAACATTATTATCAAAACGCATATAAAACCTATCAGTGGGAATACTGTCCTGCATGCTACAAGTAGACACCCCAAACACACCATCAAGTCGATACCAGTGGGGGAGTACACTAGACTAAAAAGAAATTTTTAGCAGAGCAGATGATATGAATAAAGAATTTAAAGAGCTGGAAATTAAATTAGGTGCAAGAAAATATTCCAGATGGTCTTTAAAAAGAGCAGAAAATATAGTGGGTAAAAAGATAGAGAAAGCATGTTAGCACCTAGGAGACAGGATAGGAAAATAAAATATCACAGAAAATAGAAACCATTCATCTGTTTACAATATATCCCACAATTCAATCAAATAAAACATATTATTAATAAACGCTTGCCAATTCTCTATGAGGACACTACACTATCCAATATATTGGGGGAGGGCATTAATGTGGTAGCTAGGAGAGAACCTACAATAGGAAACTTAATCTCCCCGGGACTATTTCTGACCAGAACCAAATCGAGAACATGGCTGGAAGTCAATGGCTTCTACAAGTGCGGAACAACATTGTGCAGTACATGTGAACATGCACTTACAAGTAAAACTTTCACTGACAAGAAAAATTCATCAGTGTATAATATAAAGCAATTCATAACTTGTCATACGACTAATGTGGTCTATAAAATAGATTGTGAGATCTGTAATTTACCATATGTGGGTTGCACAACAAGAAAAATAAAAACACACGGTGATCAGAAAAATGCCCACTGGAAAATTGCCCACAAGAAAAATACCCACAGGAAAAATGCCCACAGGAAAATTGCCCACACAGAACATTCCCCACACGGAAAATTGCCCACACGGAAAATTGCCCACATGGAAAATTCCCCACACGAAAAATTCCCCACACGAAAAATTCCCCACATGGAAATTTGCCCACACAGAAATTTCCCCACAATGGAAAATTACCCACATGGAAAATTTCCAATGGCAGCATCACAAAGTTTCAGATCTATGATATTTCAGGTGCAAGGTGTTCACATGATATGTGAAAAGTGCCCACAGAAATGAATACCCACAGGAAAACAGTAGAGAGTTATAGGTGAGATGCTCTGCAGAACAGAGAATAGCATAGAGCTATAGGCTAAATGCTCTGCAGGACAGGGGGATAGTATGCAGGTACATGTGAGATGCTCTGCAGGGCAGAAGAATAATATAGAATTATAGGTGAGATGCTCTGCAGGGCAGGAGAATAATATAGAATTATAGGTGAGATGCTCTGCAGGGCAGGAGAATAATATAGAATTATAGGTGAGATGCTCTGCAGGGCAGGAGAATAATATAGAATTATAGGTGAGATGCTCTGCACGGTAGGAGAATAATATAGAATTATAGGTGAGATGCTCTGCAGGGCAGGAGAATAATATAGAATTATAGGTGAGATGCTCTGCAGGGCAGGAGAATAATAGAGAATTATAGGTGAAGTGCTCTGCAGGGCAGGAGAATAATATAGAATTATAGGTGAGATGCTCTGCAGGGCAGGAGAATAATATAGAATTATAGGTGAGATGCTCTGCAGGGCAGGAGAATAATATAGAATTATAGGTGAGATGCTCTGCAGGGCAGGGGAATAATATAGAATTATATGTGAGATGCTCTGCAGGGCAGGGGGATAGTATACTGGTATGGGTACAGCCACACTAGCGCCATTTTCAGGGGTGGCAACCAAGCTAAAACACCGCTCAGTTCGAGGAAATGCAGTCTGACTGCAACAGCCAATCACAGAGGCTCTCACAGAGTGTGCGCTTCTGTGATTGGCTGTTTGCCAGTCAATGCAGTGAATATGCATGAGTCTTAATGGGTGGGAGACTGGTAAGCCTGATCTACCTTTTCTATCTGTTTATTCTATTCAATCTACCTATCCTATCTGTCTGTCTTCTCTTTTCGAACATTATACAGCACTAGATGGAGGCCACATGCTATCGCATCGGGAGGGCGGTAATGTCCCGATGGGGGCAGGTTTAGCAGCATTGAGAATCCCTCTTCCCATGTTCTCACCCACCTATCCACTCTCTCTTTCCCCATGTGCTGACTTCTCCCATCAGTACTCTCTTCTTTGACCTGTCTACCCCATGGGCTATCCCTCTTGTTTGCTGTCTCTCTCCTCCCTGTGCTTTGTTCTCTCCTCATGTGCTGTTCCGTTTGAGCTGTCTCCCCCCTGTGCTCTGTCTCTCTCACCCCTATGCACTTTCTCTCTACCCCATTTGCTGTCTTCTCTCATCATCTCTTCTTTGACCTGTGTACCCCATGTGCTCTCCACCTTGTCTGCTCTCTCTCTCTCTCCACCACTATTTTACCTGACAAAATGAAACCTCTGTGATCCCCTGCTGTAATGTCAGTATTGTCTTTTGCTTCCTCCCCTGCCAAGGAGATGTGGTATGCTCCGTACACGGTCAGGCTCAGACAATTTTTAAAATGAACTTTCGTTCGTGGGAAAACCCCTTTAATGTGACAGGCTTCATCTGCCTGTAGATACGTCACGCATCTGCCTCTGGGATCACCCTAATGATTCACTGCGCCTGCGCGGAATTCACGCAAGCGCAGTAAATCAGACCGCTAGCATCTTTGTGCAGATAGCGGCGGTCACATTAAAACTATGCATGCGCTTCTCCTGTAAAAAGATGGTGGCGGTCAGTGAATCATTTAGCTGATCCAGGCTGCATTGTGTTCATGACGGTGTTCTGCTGGTGGTACCACACAAGAGGCTGCGTACAGCTTATACAGTGTGTGTGTGTGTGTGTGGTGCGTACGGCGTATACAGTGTATGTTTTTGGGGTGCGACGGTGTTCTGCTGGTGGTACCGCGAAAGAGGCTGTGTACGGCATATACAGTGTGTGTTTGTGTGTGTCTGTGGTGCGTACAGTGTATACATTGTGTATGGTGCGACGGTGTTCCGCTGGCGGTACCGCACAATAGGCTGGTACCACCAGCAGTTTCCATATTGAGACACCCATCACTTGGCAGGGTTATGACAATGTTCTGTAGGTTCTTGAACTATGTTGCCATCTTTTGTTTTGAGAATTGAATGGCACTTTGAAGAGCGGTACAGTCGGCATCTCCAAGTCACCACTGCGTTGATAGTACGAAATGCAAGATATTCAAACCCCAAGTAAATCATAACTTTGTTGTTTCTCTGGCTTTTTGAAAACTCCATTGTTAGCACTACAAGAAGAAATACAATACTTAGAATACTTTAGATGAACTCAAAATACACTTTTATTGAAAATAAATTAACAAATATGGGGATAGATAAGACTATTGGTTCACCAATAAAAAAAACACATATGTGTAATGACTGTGGTCGCAGGCATCAAATCCACAACCAGGCAAGGGGGTACAGGTGCCTGCTTCTGCTGGATCTGCGTCTTCACTGAAGATGCAGATCTAAATGACATGCATCATGTTGCAGAGACCCGTGGGGTCCCTGCACTGCGATACATGCTGCCAGCACGTTGGCTGTGAGCTGACATCAGAGGTGCAGCCACAGGGAGCGGTGCATGAAATGGCGCACTCTGATATCAGCTGCCGGGCTGTGCGATGGCTACAAAAGACACTGGGCGACGTGGGAGCAGAGGAAAGGTGAGTAGAATGTTGTTGTTTTTAATTATGCATTAGGGTCAGAACGGGGACACATACACTAGGATTGGGGACCATGTAAACCAGGATAGGGACATATATACCAGAAAGGGGGCATAAATACCAGGATGGAGATCATGTGGACCATACATACTAGGATGGGGATCATATATACCAGCATTAGGACATATATACCAGGATGCAGACAAATTCACCAGGATGATGGACATATATACCAGTATGGGGACATTACTACATAAGGAAGGGGGAGGGGGCAATTCATACGTCTTTATAGAATTTAGAACACTACATGGGCCCATACATCTGACCAACGTGTGTGTGGGGGGAAGGTCCAAATTTCGCACTGGGGCCCATCGGACTCAACTGCAAAAGCATATCATACATTCTCAGCAAGAACACAAAAGTGGTACAAGTGACAGAATCTCACCTTTCTGCTGTGCCTTCTGGGCTTCCAGGACCAACTATCTCTGCCAGCAGCAGTGATACTCTTGTGAGAACTGATAGCAGTGATGGCTCCTCTGGATCACACTGCTACTGGTTCTTCATGTGCTGCTGTTTTGGGCTGGTGGGAGGAGTAAGGCAGAATCAGTGAGAGATGAGAGCAGACTAGATCTATCTATTGCTGATAATGACAGACTGCTGCAAACCACAGATCATCATTTTTGCAGTTTTGCACTAGGTCAACTGTAAATCACAGGTTGATCACATATTATGTGAACATCCTCACCTTGCACCTGAAATATCATAGATCTGAAACTTTGTGATGCTGCAATTGGCAATTTTCCATGTGGGTAATTTTCCATGTGGGGAAATTTCTGTGTGGGCAAATTTCTGTGTGGGGAGTTTTCCGTGTGGGGAATTTTCTGTGTGGGGAATTTTCCATGTGGGAAGTTTTCCGTGTGGGGAATTTTCCGTGTGGGAAATTTTCCGTGTGGGCAGTTTTCCGTGTGGGGAATTTTCCATGTGGGGAATTTTCTGTGTGGGCAATTTTCCTGTGTGTGAGATTCTATCGATTTAAACCATCTAAATTACATTACCAAATCAGCAGGTATGAGAAGCGGGGTACGGCAGTATCGTCAGCGCGTCCAACCCTGACCCGGAAATGGAGTACTGAGGTCATGTCTTGCAAAGCGCTTGCACGTGTGGGTTGCCTACCTATCTCGTATCTCGTGATTTGGTAATGTAATTTAGATGGTTTTAATAAATAGAATCTCACACACTGGATACACTCACCTTGAGAAAGACACCGTGTGTGTCAGAACGCGTGGGTTCCATACTCCTCTATATCCTGGCTGCACCGCTGCTTAAGGGACCAGGGGGCGACCTTAGTGGACTGGTTAGGGTGAAGTATTCAGCATTTACCTGCTTTTGCTTTTTGACTTGTAAATTATGCCTACACACTTGTATCAGTGATCTATAACGCCACTGATTTTGGCATGGGCATCTCTTTAGGCCAAGTATAGGCTGATTATTACCTATGTACTGTGTGCATTCCTATTATATTATTTGCTGGCATGATCGCCATGGTTCATGATATTGTCACACTGTCTATGTTCCATTACCTCTAGGCATTTTCCACGTGTGTGCATGGTGTATATCATTTATAAGCAAAATACCGCCACCCCAAGGGTCCCATTTATTGGAATTTTCCTTGTATAATGTTATATGCAGCAATTGTGTTATTCAATTGACTTTGGTGCAAAAAAATGTTTTGAGCCAGGCAATATTTATGTGTATATGTATATTTTGAATGAAACACCTTATTATGGAATATTGGAGTTATCTACTTTTTGGAGTAGTTTTTAGATGTTTTTAATTGTCTGTAGTATCTTTGTGTGGAAATAAACTTTTGTATTTTTGCTTAAATTCTTGCGGTGTTCCAACCTTCATTAGCATGTGCTTTTCTCTTTCAAATTCTTTGTTCAGTTAGGGACAGGACGCTGCTGTTCTGACTGAGGGACAGTTTGAGATAGCGATTTGCTTCATTGTGCTTTACCCCGGCTACTTTAGCAACCGCTGTGTGAGAAGCTTTTTTGCCTTGCAGTGCTGTTCATGGCTGTCTGCGAGGTCGCTGTGTGTGAGTGCAGCTCACGATGTAGTGTGTTCTGCAACCACATCTGGTTGTAGTCCGCTCAGCGTGTGTCACTGCCTCATGCTGTTACATTGTCCTTTTTTGCATTAGTGCTGCTGCACATTTTTCCTAATTTCTTCTATTAGTGTGTTTCCATCCATATCCAGCTAGATTGTATGCAAACACTATATAGGAGTTGATAGAGGAGCTTTTCTGCAACCTTGCAGCGCTGTTCATGGCTGTCTGCGAGGTCTCTGTGTGTGAGGTGCAGCTCACGCTGTGTTGTGTTCTGCAGCCACATCTACCTTTTCCCGCAGATGTGTTGACAATTCTTTAGCTTTCCCCATTTCTCACAATCCAGAAACTTCAGTGGCTGGATGAAAGATGCAAGAGTCTGTCTGGATCCCAAAAAGTCACTCAGCTCTTATGCACATACACTGATTACAAGCAAACAGGTCACAGTTGGGGATGTTACCTTTAGTAGCCATTCAAACCCATTTGTGTCAACTATTGTGCATGTTATCAGCCCAAAATAAACAGGGTATGTGAGCTTTTGGTCAGGATCATTTTGATGTTTTGGTTTATCACTATGATTTAAAAAGAAAAACCACAGTAGTTTGACAATAAATAGCTTCACCCAACCACTAACCATGAGTAGAGAAAAAGTTTTGGTGTCATTATTCATATTCTTTGAAAAACGGCCAAGAAAGCAAAAATTCTGCTGAGGTATGTAAACTTTTGAGCACAACGCTAAAGTATTCTAACTTACTGAGATAATGACTTTTGAGTTTTCATTGGCTGTAAGCCATAATCAACATTAATAAAAATAATCACTTGAAATAGATTGCTCTGTTTGTAATGACTCTATCTAATATATGAGTTTCACTTTTTGTATTGAAGAACTGAAATAAATTAACTTTATCATGATATTTTAATTTTGTGAGAAGCACCTGTATATACACAGTGGCATGAATCAGACCCTTGCTTTGCAATTGCAGTCAGATTTGATTTACTCTAGAATGATGCAGGAATTCAGAGAAAGCATATTTTGATAAGTGGAATGGATCATTGAGTAACTGGCTGGTAGACTGCCCCAGACTGGTCACCTGTGACGCAAAGTCCCTATCCAGCTTTACAAAATATTTTTACTGTGAAATTTAGCAATTATTCATAGTAAAACATGCCTGGCTGCAGTCATCACCATGGTTCAGACTTCATGAATCTGATGAATTTTCCCTTTAATCCTGTAATCTTAGTAATCTGTAGTCTTGTTAATAGAGATCACACTGCTGAAAGAAAAGGCAGAAACAAAAATGATCTTTAGTCTTGTATTCAATAAAGAAAAGGTAATTTTTATGAAAAAAACAACAGTGTTATTGTAAAATCGGAAAAGTAAACTGTAACTATATTTAAAAGTTCTGCTCTACACATTTGTCTATTGCACACCCTCTTGAGTCTATTAAAACTGACTTACAATGAAGCATCATTCCTTAACTTTCTCTCAGGCAAGGAATGCAATTATCTTTGGTTTGAAGTTGTCATGACTTCGACATGATGACCCTTTCAAAATGTAAACAAAGAACAATAAATTGTTGAGAAACATTGATATAAAATAAAATGCACATTATCAAGTTCAATACACAAAGAAACACAATGAATCTAGAATCTCACTTATTTCCCAGTTGACTGTAACTCACTTTGATTAATGTCGTGTCAAAAAAACACAAAAACAGTTCCTGGCTATGCATTTTACTGTATATTTCCTTAAATTCTAAGTTTTAAATTATTATTATACTCATTAATATTATGACTGTAGATTGATGGATGCAACAATAGATTCTTATTAAACCACTAATTTACTGCAGCAGTGACAAATCAACCGACTGCAAACAAAGACTGAGATGTATGGGAGGGTTTGTGTTGGATAAGTGGGAAGTTGTCAAAATTGATATTGATATAGTTTTTGCTATTTCCTAACATTTGCTGCTGTTTCTATTTTTTTTTAACAAGGTGGGATAACACCATTGACAGACAGATCTAATTATACTTAGCCTTTACCTCACTTAAAGTTTGATTTACCAGTCTAGACAGAAGTAGGGTTGTTCAATAAAAATGATGTTGATATTAACCGTTTAGCTACTGCTGACTCTTTTATGTCTTGAATCATTACAGCAGGATCCATCTCACCTGGTGAGCCGAGCAGACTCCCAAATCCATGCATTCCATAGATACAGCAGCCTCAACACCATAGGATTTGGTTGCTCTGTTTGGACTGCTAATGCAACTTCCTAAAAGTTAATGGGAACTTATCCAGGCTATGCAGGATCTCTCAGCCCCTTGTTATGATCCGGTGACCTTGGAGCCGCATGGAACTTTCTCTGGAGTTGGTGTAAACTGTACTGACCGCAAATCCTGAACTTAACACAGCAACTAGAAGTAGCCGTGGGGTGTGCCTAACAAATCCTAGACACCTCGACACAGCCGGAGGACTAAATACCCCTATAGATGGAAATAGGAATTCTACCTTGCCTCAGAGCAGAACCCCAAAGGATAGGCAGCCCCCCACAAATATTGACTGTGAGTAGTAGAGGAAAAGACACACGCAGGCAGGAAACAGGATTTAGCAAAAGAGTCCACTCTAGCTAAAATAGGAAAGGATAGGACAGAATACTAAGCGGTCAGTATTAAAATCCTTCCAAAAATATCCACAGCAGAAAATACAAAAAAATCCACCATCTAACTAAAGATGTGGAGCGTATATCAGCAACTCCAGAGAATCCAACAAGACTGAGAAAACACTGACACAGTCTAAGCTGGACAAGAGAAAACAAATGAATAGCACAGAATTATTAAGCACACAGCATGTGTGCCACAGAAACAAAAACTAGACACTTATCTTTGCTGAATTGGCAGCAAGGCAGGAGGAACCAGACAAAGATCTAAAACCTCCCAGAACCATGGACAACTGGAAAGGACTAATGAATCCTGCACACCTAAATACCCCAGTCAGAATTGCAATCAGCAGAAACACCTGACCAGAACTGCAACTCAGGGACAACTGCATTACCACCTACAACCACTGGAGGGAACCCAAAAGCAGAATTCACAACAGCCCCTATGTACATACTGTTGGACTTCTGCAGATTCATCACCAGCTCCTCAACACCTTCCTCAGCCTAATACTTACCTGGGACATTCTGCTTGAGGTACTTCTTCATATTTGCCCACTCCTACCAATTTTGATGAAGATATTGGTTGTGTGGTGTGAGAGTGAGATGACCCGATGATTCATTCGTTGTCTGCTTAAAATGCTTGATGAACCGGTTTGTGTCCACTTCACCGCTAATTCTATACTGCAGCTCAGACAAGGGAATAACTCTACTGGACATTATACCATCCAATTCCACACCCTGTATCTGCTGAATTGATGTGGAACAATGACGCTATCCTGGCTACTTTCTATGCCATCTTATCCAGTCTGATCAAAATGCACTCGCTGATAGAGATTTGTTATATTCCATTGATGACTTGAGTTTTCTTGTCACCCAAGTATGCTTGCATGTAAAATAACAGCGTGGGGAAAAACATTTGATTCCCGTGTCTCACATTTTGAAAAAAATCTTCAAAAGGGAAGTTAAAATCTCCCATTACTAATACTGTAAAAAACCTGTGTAGACTACATCATCTGATTATGCAGCTGACCTTCCACCTTCTCATTCTTGTTGGAGGATTTGTAGTTTGCTCCAAAAGTTATTGTTGTAGTCTTTATTAGAGATGCGCGACCATGTTCAGAAAATGTTCGACAATCTCAAATTCAGCACAAACGTAACACATTCGGATTCGTGTACACTTTCACTAGTATTTTAACTCAAAATCGGCAAAAGTCAGCTACAGTTCGGTAAATCATCGCTTTTCCAATAATGTTTCTGTTATTACTTTGGCTACAATAGTGGTGCTATTTGATGAGCAAGGGGACGAGCTTGATGAGGGGAGGGGATGTGTATATGTCAGAGGAGCATGTGGAGAGGTTACAGCAGCAGCGCGTTTTTTTCTTCCTTCCTTTAACTTGATTTGTAGTGATTCCAGCAACCACTTAGGGCACAGAAACCATCCAGAACGTCATCACCCAAGGCCTTCTGTGATTGGTTGCTGAAATCACTTGTCTCTGGCTATAAAAAAAAGCAGACAACTTGTTTTACTGGCACCATTTTCTCAGTCTCACAGTGTAAAGAGATCACTCCTGTGATAGTGCAGGTGATGAAAGTGAACTTATCCTGTGTGAAATCGATCTTCCAGCATCGAAGTAGATTATGCAAAAACTGTATGGCAGTATCCAGAAGCCAAATTAGCTACTCATTTGTGCTAACACTGTGTAACAAATCAGACCAGATTTCCACTTAAAAATAGTTAGTAGTGATGAGCGAGTGTGCTCGTTACTCGACTATTCCGAGCATGCTCGGGTGTTCTATGAAAATTTTGGCGTGCTCAGAGATTATGTTATAGTCCCTGCAGCTCTATGATTTTCAGCTGTTAGACAACCTGAACACATGCAGGTATTGCCTGTTTGTTAGGGAATTTCCATATATATTCAGGCTGTCTACCAGCGGCAAATCATACAGCTGCAGGGACCAAAACATAATCTCCGAGCACGCCCAAAATACTCGGAGAACACCTGAGCATGCTTTCGAAAACTCAAGTAACGAGCACACTCGCTCATCACTAATAGTTAGGCCTAATTTAGTGTTGCAGCCACTAGGCACAATTAGCTACCACAAATCATTTGTGCTAAAACTATGTTTCATTGACAAATCAGAAAGCCAGATTTCCAATAAAAATTGATAGGTCTAATATATTGGTCCAGCCACTAGGCATAATTAGTCACTAAAAAATCATTTGTGTTAAAACTATTGGAACTCCGGTCCTCCCAAGACCTCCTTCTCTCCTCCACACTTATTCGCTCCTCATCCAATCGCCTCCAAGACTTCTCCCGAATATCCCCCATCCTCTGGAACTCTCTGCCCCAACATGTCCGACTATCAACCACAGTCGGATCCTTCAGACGGAACCTGAAAACTCATCTCTTCAGGAAAGCCTACAGCCTGCACTGACACCGCTGCTGCCTCATCACTATCGAAGCTACCGCCTCACCAACACCGGAGCTACCGCCTCACCAACACTGGAGCTACTGCAACCCTCGACCTACTGTCTCCTTCCCCATAATCCTGTAGAATGTAAGCCCGTAAGGGCAGGGTCCTCGCCCCTCTGTATCAGTCCGTCATTGTTAGTTTGTTTACTGTGTGTGATATTTGTAACTTGTATGTAACTCCTTCTCATGTACAGCACCATGGAATCAATGGTGCTATATAAATAAATAATAATAATAATAATAAACTGTGCTTCAGTGGCAAATTAGAAGGCCAGAGTTCCACATAAAAATTGATAGGCCTAATATAGTGGTCCAGTCACTAGGCACAATTGGCTACTCCAAATCATTTGTGCTAAAACTGTGTTTCAGTGGCCAATCAGAAGGCTAGATTTCCACTTAAAAATCCTTAGGCATAACAGTGTTGTTCAGGCACACTATCAAAGAAAATAGTGATTGTTCATTTAGTGACAGGTGACTGACAGCTGTGGGCCTAAGGTTGTGAAACAAGAGGGTACAAGAGAAGAAGGTTACTTACAACATGAGTGGGCAAAAGTGAGGTCATGGGAGAAGGAGGAATAGGCTTGGTTTTTGACATGTGCATAGGTTAGGTGTTAATGTGAATTAAAGCTCAACTGAACAAACAGTCTCATCCTATCCAAAGACCACTGATAACATCTGTTACTGGCCAGCCTTCCCAACTCCCTTTTCCCTTTCCCTTGTAGATGAGGCTCAGAAAGCGCATATGCTTGAGTGGATGGCAAGCGCTGCATCAAGTGGTCCCTCCTCCTCCACCTTAACATCAGAGTACAATCCTCAGAAGGGACAACCCAATCACCCTTGATTCCCCCACATCAAAAATTTCCAAATGCCCAGCTGACTGTGGGGAACCTCAGATGGGCCATTCTGAAGAGCTGTTCACACATTGTATTTCATGTGCATCAGAGGTCTGCTCTGAAGAATCCAGAGGAGGAAAGCATGTGCAGCGATGCCCAAAATGTTTTCATGTCAGATCCAGGGCCTTACAAAGTAGGATCCGAGCAGACCAATCCAGACCCTCATCACTAGACGTTAACCACCAAGGTTGGAGGTGATCCTCATGAGACTCAGATACCAGAGGCGCACGCAGACTGCACTTTGGTGTCAGGGCAGGAAGAAGAGTAGGGTGACTCACAGGGAGTGTGAGAACACAAAGGATGAGGTTTAATATCCCACTTGGTGTGAACCCAGAGATATGCAGCTGAGTGTCTCAGCATAGCAAGTGATGGAGGAGGAAGATGAGGAGGTTACATTGCAGCTTTCCACACAGACACAAATTTATGCAGCCAAGACAAGCACTGCATCCATAGCCCCAACTCTGCCTGTGCCCAGCATCGGTCATGAGTGTACACCTTGCAGGGGTGGCAAGAGTTGCCTAGTCTGTGCTTTTTTTGAGAAGGTAAACACACATTGTCTGTCAAAGTTCAAAAACAAAACTCAGTAGAGGCAAATATTGCAATAATTTGATAACTACATGCATGAACTGACACATGAACTATCAACATGCCCTAGGATGTGAATCTAAGGCTAGTTTCACACTAGAGTTTTGCCGAGCTGTGGAGGGCTTCGGACTTCCTCCGTGAAGCTCCACCCATGTCCGCACCTCAGCTGCTCAGCTCCGCCTACGTCCGCATGCGGCCTGTGTACCTATCTTTAACATTAGGTACACAGGTCGTGCGGATGTATGCGAATGCGTCCGCATGTGTCGTTTTGACGATGCGGCAACCCGTGTTGAACGCAGCTGGTTGTAATTTCTTTTTTTCTCTGCATCGTCAAAGTGACGCATGCGGAGGCATCCGCATACATCCGCACGACCTACGTACCTAATGTTAAAGATAGGTACACAGGCCACATGCGGACGTAGGCGGAGCTGAGCGGCAGATGTGAGGCCGTGGGGGGGCTTCACGGAGGAAGTCCGCAGCCCTCTACAGCTCAACAAAACGCTAGTGTGAAACTAGCCTTACTGCACTAAAATGCGAGGAAGCAGGCTTCACCAATCACTGGCTTTTCACCAATCACTGGTTTTTCCATTAACCCCATCTGCTGCTTCTTCCTCCTCCTCCATCACCATTCCAAGTGCTCATACACAGGTCTCAGACTACAGAAACTACAATTGTTTACCCTCCATAGTTGATGGGAGTGAGAGACGGTCAGCTGTTAAGGAAGTAGACATGACTGCTGCTTTTGTGTCACCTAGCACAACACATTTTTCTCAATCCACCATAACATCTCTGCCTGCACCTCCCTCACAGACCAGTAGTTTGTCCTGTTCTCCGTACTCTGCCCTCTCTAAACACAGCAGCCAGCTCTTGGTCCCACAGTTGTGGTCACGTATAAGAATGTTTCCTCCTACACATGGTAAGGCTAAGAGCTTGAACTTCACCATCTCCAATCTGTTGGCCACAGAAATGCTGCCATTCTGCCTGATGGATACAGATGGTTTCTGAAAGTTGATGGTCATCTCAGTCCCCCAGTACCAGTTGCCCATTCGCCATTACTTCTCAATGAAAGCTGTGCCTGCGCTACACCAACATGTCACCGACAACATCACCAGTTCCCTGAAAAAATCTATGTCTGCCAGGGTGCATTTCACCACTGACACCTGAATGAGCAAACATGGGCAATAGCATTACATCTCGCTGACTAGGCACTGGGTGATGCTGGTGGCTGAGGGAGCAGGCGGTCAAGGGACTGCTCCACAAATCTTTGAATCTCCAAGGCTTATGCTACAAACCTCTGTATCTAACAATTCCTCCACTGTGTATGCATCCTCCACCTCCTCTAGAGCTTCCACATAGTTTTAAAAGAAAAAGAAAAAAAGTGGTTAGCACTCACCAAACCCGATGCTGTAAAAAGTCTTTATTTTGACATGGACATGGACAGGGAGAACATGATGTCTGAAGGATGACAGCTGTTTCGCGCTACATGCGCTTCCACAGATCCATCGGGATCTGTGGAAGCGCATGTGGCGCGAAACAGCTGTCATCCTTCAGACATCATGTTCTCCCTGTCCATGTCCATGTCAAAATAAAGACTTTTTACAGCATCGGGTTTGGTGAGTGCTAACAACTTTTTTTCTTTTGCTTTTGAATTATATATCTTTTTGGTTGAGCACCCCTTATGCCCATGCATTGAGTAGGAGGTATAGGGGCTGGTACAGCATATTGTAGCACGCCGATAGGTGATCGCGAATGACAGCAGTGCGGGTATACTTTGTTTCTTCTTTTTTTGGACTTGATTCCACATAGTTTTACCATGTCGTGTACTAGAAAATAAGAAAAAAATTCCAAAATTCCCAAAAAAGTGCAATCCCATGCATGCTTTTTGTTTGGCTTTTTTGGCTAAGTTCACTAAATGCTAAAACTGACCTGCCATCATGGTTCTCCAGGTCATTACGAGTTCATAGACACCAAAAATGTCTAGGTTATCTTTTATCTAAGTGGTGAAAAAAAATGCAAAACTTTGCAAAAAAAAATGGAGCCATTTTCCGATACTCGTAGTGTCTCCAGTTTTCATGATCTGGGGTTGGTTGAGGGCTTATTTTTTTGCATACTGAGCTGACATTTTTAGTGATACCATTTTGGTGCTGATATGTTCTTTTGGTTGCCCATTATTGCATTTTAATGCAATGTCACAGTGACCAAAAAAACGTAATTTTGACATTTCGCCGTTTAGCGATCAGGTTAATCCTTTTTTTTACTGATAGATCGGGCGATTCTTAACGCGGTATACCAAACATGTGTAAATTTTATTTTATTTTTATTTTTTTTAGTTTCAATGGGGCGAAAGGGGGGTGATTTAAACTTTTATATTTTTTTATTTATTTCATATTTTTTTAAACATTTTTTTTTAAATTTTGCAATGCTTCAATAGCCTCCATGGGAGACTAGAAGCTGGCATAGCCTGATCGGCTCTGCTACATAGCAGCGATCATCAGATCGCTCTTATATAGCTTAACTACAGGCTTGCTATGAGCGCCGACGACAGGGTGGCGCTCACAGCAAGCCGGCATCAGGAACCATAGAGGTCTCAAGGAGACCTCTGATCACTATGCAGACGCATCACTGACCCCCGATCATGTGACGGGGTCGGCGATGAGCGCATTTCCGGCCATGCGGCCGGAAGCGGTAGTTAAATGCTGCTGTCAGCGTTTGACAGTGGCATTTAACTAGTTCATAGCGGCGGGTGGATCGCGATTCCACTCGCCGCTATTGCGCGCACTTGTCAGCTGTTCAAAATAGCTGACATGTCGCGGCTTTGATGTGGGCTCACCGCCGGAGCCCACATGAAAGCAGGGGATCTGACCTCAGACGTACTATCCCGTCCTAGGTCAGAAAGGGGTTAAACAACTCTTCTATCTGTGGGCTAAAAATTGTGGCATTTGAGGGCTTTATTCAACTGTTTTTACTGTGTCTTACCCTAATTCTATTTTTCTGTAAATAAAAACAAAGATACAGGCCACATATTGAACAGTGTAATATCTGTATCAGACGCCTGATCTATCTGTGGGCTACAAATTTGGGCATTTCAGGCCACCATTCACTTTGTCGCGGTGTGTTACTGTAGTTCTATACAGTATTTTTCTGTGAAACAAACAAAAATACAAGCCACATAATGAACAGTGAGATATCGCTGACAGATGCCTGATCTATCAGTGAGCTACAAATTTGGAAATTTCAGGCCTACATTCATCTTTTTTGGTGTTCTGTTACCCTAGTTCTATACAGTGTTTTTCTGGTTAAAAAAAGTACAGGCCACATATTGAACAGTGTGGTATCTCTGTCAGATGCCTGATCTATCTGTGGGCTTCAAATTTGGGCATTTCAGGCCTGCAGACACCTTTTTGGCAGTGTGTTAGGCTAGTTCTATTCATTATTTTTCTTTTAAAAAACAAAAGAAAGGCTACATATTGAATGGTGTAGTATCTCTGTCAAATGCCTCTTCTATCTATGGGCTAAAATTGTTGCATTTGAGGGCTTCATTCAGGTGTTTTTGCTGTGTCTTCACCCTAATTCTATACACTATTTTTAGGTTAAAAAAAAAATTACAGGCCACATATTAACCCCTTCATGACCATGGGATTTTGTCGTTTTTCCGTGTTCGTTTTTCACTCCCCTCCTTCCCAGAGCCATAACTTTTTTATTTTTCCGTCAATTTGGCCATGTGAGGGCTTATTTTTTGCGGGACGAGTTGTACTTTTGAACGACATCATTGGTTTTAGCATGTCGTGTACTAGAAAATGGGAAAAAATTCCAAGTGCGGTGAAATTGCAAAAAAAGTGCAGTCCCACACTTGATTTTTGTTTGGCTTTTTTGCTAGGTTCACTAAATGCTAAAACTGACTTGACATTATGATTCTCCAGGTCAGTAGGAGTTCGGAGACACCTAACATGACTAGGTTATTTTTTATCTAAGTGGTGAAAAAAAATTCCAAACTTTGCTAAAAAAAAAAAAAAAATTGCGCCATTTTCCGATACTCGTAGTGTCTCCATTTTTCGTGATCTGGGGTCGGTTGAGGGCTTATTTTTTGCGTGCTGAGATGACGTTTTTAATAATAGCATTTCGGTGCAGATACGTTCTTTTGATCGCCCGTTATTGCATTTTAATGCAGTGTCGCGGCGACCAAAAAAACGTAATTCTGGTGTTTCTAATTTTTTTCCCGCTACGCTGTTTAGCGTTCAGGTTAATGCTTTTTTTTAATTGATAGATCGGGCGATTCTGAGCGCGGCGATACCAAATATGTGTAGATTTTATATTTTTTTATTGATTTATTTTGATTGGGGCGAAAGGGGGGTGATTTAAACGTTTATATTTTTTTTATTTTTTTAACATTTTTTTCAACCTTTTTTTTACTTTTGCCATGCTTCAATAGCCTCCATGGGAGGCTAGAAGCAGGCACAACGCGATCGCCTCTGCTACATAGCAGCGATCTGCTGATCGCTGCTATGTAGCAGAAATGCAGGTGTGCTGTGATCACCGACCACAGGGTGGCGCTCACAGCCACCGGCGATCAGTAACCATAGAGGTCTCAAGGACCTCTATGGTTACAATGGAGACGCATCGCCGACCCCCGATCATGTGACGGGGGTCGGCGATGACGTCATTTCCGGCCGCCTGGCGTTTGACAGTGACATTTAACTAGTTAATAGGTGCGGGCAGATCGCGATTCTGCCCAAGCCTATTATGGGCACATGTCAGCTGTTCAAAACAGCTGACATGTCCCGGCTTTGATGCGGGCTCACCGCGGAGCCCTGCATCAAAGCAGGGGATCTGACCTTGGACGTACTATCCCGTCCAAGATCAGATAGGGGTTAAACATTGTGCAACCTCTGTCAGACACTTAATCTATCTGTGGGCTACAAATGTCATGTCTACATTCACCTTTTTGGTGGCGTGTTAGCCTAGTTCTATACAGCATATTTCAAAAGTACGGGCCATATATTGAACAGTGTGGTATGTCTGTAAAACGCCTGATATACAGTATCTGAGGGCTAAAAATTGTGGCATTTGAGGGCTCCATTCAACTGTTTATGCTGTGTCTTACCCTAATTTTATACAGAATTTTTCTGTAAAAAAACAAACAAAAATACAGGCCATATATTGAAGAGTGTGGTATCTCTTTCGGGATTTGAATGTTTCGTCCCCAGCAGTTCGCCCCCAGCACTTCGCCCCAGCAGTTCACCCCCCGCAGTTTGCCCCTGGGTACATTTTACCCCTGCACATTTTGTCCCCAGCCTTTGGCACCCAGGATTTTTCGCCCCCGCACATTTCACACCTGCAAATTTCGCCCCCAGCAGTTCGCACCCAGCAGTTCGTCCCGTATGTTTCGCATCCGTCAGTTCGCCCCCATACATTTCGTCCCCAGCATTTGGTACCCAGGATATTTCGCCCCCCGCACATTTCACACCCGCACATTTTGCCCCCCAGCAGTTCGCCCTTGGGTACATTTTGACCCCGCACATTTTGTCCCCAGTATTTGGCCCCCAGGATGTTTTGCCCCCGCACATTTCACCCCCACACATTTCGCCCCCAGCAGTTCACCCATTTCACCCCCGGCATTTCGCCCCCGGATGTTTCGCCCCTGGATGTTTCGCACCCGGCAGTTCACCCCTGGATGTTTGTACCCTTGTGCTTCATGAATTCCCATTCGTCATCAATGTTTTGCCCACCGGCAGTTTGCCCCCAGATGTTTTGTCCTTGAATGTTTCTCGTACAGCATTTGGTCCCTGGATGTGTCGCCATCTGATGTTTCGCCCTTAACATTTTGACCCCAGATGTTTCACCCTCAACTTTTGGGGTCAACATGCAGGGAACAAATTATCTGGGGCTGAATATACCTGGGGGTAAAATATACAGGACACCAATTGCTGGGGATTCCTGCAGCTGCATTTTCAGCAGCTCACCAAGTGTCTCTTCTGGCTGGCCTTAAATGAGTATTATCACCCTAGAATGAAAAAAAACTGACATACTTACCTGTCGTAGCTGCAGCTCCTTGAGTCACGGAGTGCAGTCTAGCAGTTCCCCGTGATGTCTTCTCCTGCTTCTGGCTGTCTTTTCATCTTGCCTGGATCACTGATCCATGCAGCATGATGAATGCCGCAGTAGTGAGGCTGAATGTCTCCAGGCCGCTCACTGACATGACGTCACTCCTGACCCATTCATCAGTCAATCCAGGGGGCAGGATGCCTCTCCTGTCACCAAGACACTGCTGCGCATGCGCAGTGCCAAGATGAGATGAGGCAGAAGAAGAGGAAGCTGGGAAGAAGGAGAGGACTCATGGTGGCCTCCGGATCCATCATGGCGATCGCCAGCCCACACAGCCAGGAGAAGATCAGGCAAAGATGAGCAGAAGACCTGCAGAACTGAGATATTGGTTTTCCTGAACTAAAGTGGTGGTTAACCAGCTTCTACAGAACCTTTTTATCAGGGTTTTGGGATTAGCCCTCACAGAACACTCTGCTCGTATACCAAAGAATGGAGCAGCAGATAAAAGTGGTATTCTCACTTCAGGATCCCTTTTTCTATTGATGTCCATTCCTCAGATTAGGCCAAGAATTGGGTCCAGTTGTATTCTGCATTGAACCAGCTATTTACCAGCAACTTTCAGCACCAATGACAATGACAAGTGACTGGAAGCTGCAGCCATAGCTCTCCATGATTTCAGTGAGATCCAGGGAAGATGTGACAGTGCCTGGTAAAGAGCTGATCCACTGTCACATGCCTTATACAGGGGCATGCACTGCTATATACAGAGAAATGCATGTTCTGGACGGGACTCGGTTGTGTGCATCCAGTCTTTCAGTAACAAATGGCCCTTCGGGAACAACCATTAAATTGGTGTGGCCCTTGGTGAATATGAGTTTGACACCCCTGATCTAAGACAAGTCAGACTCACCATCATTTTACTGTCATGTACTAGTGGTGCTACACTTAATGGCTTCTTTTTGTCATCCATGACATATCATGCTGTATCTAGTGATGAGAAAACCCGATCTGGAAAGTTCAGGGTTTGTATTGAACATTGCCTGCTTGGGTTCAAACACACCAACCCCAAACAGGCAATGTTCAGAGTTTGCTCATCAGAAAATAAAAATCACTTCTCTCCCCTTTGCTGAGGTCCTAACCTGTGTGTAGAGTCTTGTTGACAAAGGGAATCCCTAGCTAGGAATCCTGAAAGGGATTCCCTCAGGTACGATGACATATTCACACAATGTGGAAGTGCATGGGAGAGGACTGAAGAAGACCCTCTGCATCTGCTGCTACCTCAGCAAATGAGTAAGTAGCAATATATCTATTTTCTTTTTACTATCTGGTCAGTGATGAGGATGTGGTGGACAGATCCTCCACTCCTCTGAGTCTCTATACCCATTGAGTTCAATGGAGATGATAGTTTGGGGGTGTTGAATCCAAACCCAGATTTTCTTGTGTGTTTGGGACAAAACTGCCCGAACTCAACTTTGGCAGGTTCACTTCTCACTGATCATATTTTGGGTCTAAGATGTATAAATGTGATCAAGTTACAGGTTTTTTTTTTAATTCCAAAACTTTGAATTTTCTAGATAAGTAACTTTACAAACAGACAGAAATATATTAACAATTGTTCAAACCAACCAACATTGCAAAACAATATATTTAAAGCGTAACTCTAAAAAAAAAAAAACTTTTGACATGTTATAGTACATGTGGCACTGATCTTTTCCAATGGAGAACCCCTTCCACCAGCTTTAGTTTTTTTTAAATATAATATTTTCTAAATTTTATTTAGTTTTGTGTGAAAAGTCTCTTCCAAGTTACAGCAGCAGGCTCTATGTGCTGCAGGATTTCAGTGGTTACTAAGGAAGTCGGGCCCCCTTGGTAGCAGAAATTGTGGATGGATTCAGGTTTCCTCAGATACATTCAGGGCTGTTCAATCACAGCCCTCTGGAAAGTTCCCCTTTTCCCTCCCCTCATGTGCTTTATCCTGGACAAGAGTAGGGCTTTCACCCTGTGCATAGCCAGTAAAGGACTGAGCACATGGGGAGTTGGGGAGCTTTGCAGGGGGCTGTGAACCAGCAGCCCTGTATAAATCATAGGGAGCACGTTGATGCCTCTTTCAGACTTGCTGTTTTCCTGGCGATTACCGTGGCAGTTTATAACCGTGGTGGTATTCGCCAGGAAGATAGAACATGTTTTAAAATGGAAAACGGTGCGGCTTTCTGCTGCACAGGTTTCCCGTGATTTGAACCCATTGACTTGCATTGGGCAAATTGAGTGCTATGTAGTGGTTTTGCTGGTGATTACCACGGCAGTTTTAAACTGCAGCGATAATCGGCAGCAAAACTGCTAGTCTGAAAGAGACCTGACAGTTGCACGTCCCGTGTAGCCACAACCCCTAGAGTCCGTCCACAAGTTCTCCTACTAAGGCAAAATGGCCTCCTTGTTAGCCACTTAAATCCTGCATCACATGGAGTCTGCTGCTGGAAATTGAATGGGAATTTTCACACAGAAGTGAAGTTGCTGGAAGTGGTTCTCCATTGGAAAAGAAGATGACTGCCACAGGTACTATAACATAGCAAACCTTTTTTTTTTTTTTTTTTTTTTTTTTTTAGAGTTACGCTTTAACTGTATAAATTAAAACTGTTAAACAAGAAACATGAAGGGTATAGAGGGGGAAGGGTTAGAGAAAAAGAGGAAAGACAAGAAAAATTGCAGGTGTTAATGTTTGAATTATTTTACAGCTAAATATGTGACCATCAACTAAAATTTAAAGCTGTAGGCGATGCCTGTCAGATATTCTATCAAGCTTCTATTGTTGAAATCTTGCACAATACGTTTAACCCTTGTTGAAATTGCAGCGTATTTTTTGTTTCTTGCAGGGGTGGGATTTCCTGCTATTATCTGAATAATTTCTAAACTGTGGAGCTCTTGCTGATGTTTCAGACAGTTAATGAACCAATATATATATTTGGGAAAAGAGTACCACATGTTTCTTGAAAGCCACGGTGCCATCCTTCAACATCATTATTTGTTCGCTGTTGATCATTTAATGTTCGTTCATACATATTCCAAAGTGGAACTGGAAACAAAGGTGCCTGACGTCCTCTGCAAGTCATTTGACCAATATAGGTATCTTCAAAATAGTTGCCAATGGGTATGGCTTCTTGTGGAAAGCCAGAATTTTCCACTAACTCTTCAAATGAAGGCACAACATTCTGTGTTGGTAGAAAGGCAAGGGCAAGTATCATGCGTATCCAACGAGCAAATTCATGGTCACCTTGATATTCCACCTTGAGTCCTTCATTTTGAACTTTACGCCAAACTGACTGT